>NC_136385.1:107498728-107958728 GCF_965140285.1 Lepidochelys kempii | reverse complement strand
TACCTCCCCAATAAAAAAGAAAAAACCAAAATCTTGATTCCTAAAATCTTAGTTGCCTCTCATGATTCATTTATAGAGAAATGAAGAGATTTCTGCAAACAGCTTCCCCAATGAAGCCTGCAGCTTCCCTTGGAAATCTACTCCAGCAGAAGTAATTGTTGAGCAAATGTTACCCAGAGAGATAGTGGAAACTTATAAGTTACTACATACTAACAAGAAACAATACTTGCAAGATAAACCATTTTAGAAGCAAATGAGCATATTTTAAGTGTCATTCAAATTTTCAATGATTAATGCTGAATTATGTGCAAAGTGGTTCCTTTCCATATGCAGGAAATATGTATGCATTTGGAAATCTATATGTATATGTGTATAAATATAGAAAATGCAGTTGTCCTTTGAAGAATTACACTGACTAAATTCAATTATTAGTATAGAAAAAAGGATAAATTAATCCTACTTTGAGTAGAAATTTCAGTGCAACACTAGATATGGAGCCACTACCAACACATACATATTATATACAAACATGCACACATTGTATTATCTACCTATGAAATATGTTCTGTCTTTTTTTTTTCTCTTTTCTGTGTGTTACATATAAATATAAACAGAAGAGAGCAAAAAGACAGAACATATTTCATAGGTAGATAATACAGTGAATCTAACGCGCATAATATGTGTGACTAGATAGATAATACAATCACACATGCAGATTGCTATACTAAGAAATCTGGGAAATAACTTGGCAACTGTGACATCTAAAACACTTAAAATATTATTGTATATAGCTCTGTTTGCCAGACTTAACATATTAAAACATTATTTTCTGTTATATATAAATCACTCATTCTTTCTAATGTATTGATGACATAACTACAAATTCCTGTGTGTATGGATTGCAAGGAGTATAACATTCTGTAACACTGGGGAGGACCCAGAAATTTCTTTACTTCAAGACTTTAAGGAAATTAAAGAAGGAGACATTGCAATTACAAAATTTAGTTTGGTGTTTTACATAGGTTATCCACTTCTTCCTGCAAGCCTTTAGCATATCGGTGAATGCCTGAGCATTTTATTAAATATTCTCACCCACTGTCCATTTAAGTCTGTTTCATTATAACCCAAAATAAAAGCAATCTTGTACTTTAAAAATAAGGGGCCTATGAAATAAGTTTTTTAATATTGGTGGCTAATTAAGCCAATTGTTCATACTGTCTCTTTAAAAAAAATGTTCCTGTCACTCTAACCCCTCCTTCCAGCGCCCCCCTCCCCTCCAAATACACACACAGACATACTTTCCTTCAATGAGTGGTTCAGGCTCCATGATTAAGGTCATGCCGTTTGTTCATTACTGGCCTGGCTAATGTGATTGAATTGGAACAATACCTTTGAACTCCTTGCCTCTGATCTGCATACTAATTGACTCTCTTGTCCTTGGCAGTGACCTTGACAGGCTCTTAACCACTCTGGGAATGTCTGACCAGTTTCTGATCAAAAGTTCCTATAAAAAAAGCAAAACAAATATTAGTCATTTATGTTACTCTTCTCTGTATTCATATTCCCTTATACACCATTAGAGAAAGCAAAATTGTTACTCCCTAGCTCCCCCTGGATGTATTTTAAAACTAGAAAATCACCATGTCATTTTAAAGTACTGACACAGTGACAGCATTGATTTTAGAGCATTCATTGTTGTAGCCTAAAACATACTTTCACATATATTTTGAGGGGATTTTTTCCCATCTTTGTTACGAGTGATGCATGTTACTCAAGGCCCTTGAAACTTTCCCAAGATTTCATTTTTTTAAAGAATAATCTTCTACTGAGTTTTATTATAACCCAGGAAAATTGCACATATTTTTTCACTTTTACAGTCCTACCCACACCTTTACAGCATGGATGTTAACAGGTCTAAAAAGCAGTACAAATTATTGTAATTAAAAAAAATCCTGCATCTAAAAATGCGAGATTTCAAGTAATGATCTAAAGCTTTTATATCTATATCTCTGAGGCTCTTAGAACAACACATTTCTCTGCAGAGACAGGATTTCTCTGCAGAAGAGGTTATTAAACATTGTACTAATGTTATGAAAAAAGCTGTTACAGAAAACTACTTTTCTGACTAGAAAGTATAGCTTGACTTGGTTCTTACTGGAGGGGAGATTTACTTCATGAGGCAAGTTTCAGCATCTCTAAACCCTTCTTATTAAAGAGCCCATATCATGCAGTAATAACTTAAATCACTAAAACTGAGTATCCATCAAGAAATACGCGAAGAGAGACAGACAGACCACAGAGAAAGAGAGAGTTATTTACAATAAAGATCAGCTACAGAAAAAGTTTTAAAATAAAAAAACCTATGACTTTGATTTTGATTTCAGGCAAAATCTACAGTGAGAAAAAAAAACATTAGGAACATTAATCTCATTCATTCTTTTAATAATACTTTGAACTTCTGCAACACTTTTCATCCAAAGCTGTCAAAGTGCTTTAAACACATTAATGAATTAAGCCTTATGACAACCACGTGAGGTAAGTATTATTATTCTATATCACTGGTGACCTGTAAATAGTATAGAAAGCTATATAATTTCTGACAAATACATAGTTTAATGTAATTTCTACTTTTATTCTGCTTTGGTAATTAGACCAGCTGTTTTGAAAGAAAGGTCTGAAAATATATAAGAGGTTTTCATGACAAAGAAACTTAAGATTATTTTAAAAAGAAAATCTGGCCCATATCCAGATACTTAGACAGAGCCAGATCTGGACTTCATGGACATCTACTTGAAGACTATATTGCTAGAGTATTGAGTTCTTTTTCAAATCCAGACTTTTCACAAATTTGGGTTTCCAATTCGGGCCCACTGAATAAGTCACCAAGTTCAGATCCAGATCCCAGCTTTCCCAAAATTCAGGGGTGACTTGGATCCAGGATTCCAGTTTGGACCCAAATCTCATATACATGTGGTTTCATCCAGTTCCTATGCCTGGTTCCATCCCATGCTTAGTACCTGGGAGAGGCCCCTTACCTCATCTTGCGCCTGTCTGCCTGAAAGCCCTTGATTTATGAGGTTCTATGTCCTTAGGTGATCTCTCTGAGTTGTTCAGGAAGTCTAGAAGTACAGCTGAAGAGGAGGCAGCAAGGTAAGAAAGCTCAGGAATTCAACATCTGCAGTGGCCTGTGGCAGCAGATGTCAGATAGGGCTGCAGGTGGCAACCTGAAATAGCATTTGGCTGTTGGGCTGCGTGTGTGTAGTCAGGACCACCAGAAGAGTGGAGCTCTATGTACCATAGAACTAAGGGCCACAATTTTAAAGGTCTTCAGGCACCTAAAGATGCAGACACGTGCCTAGTGGGCTTCTTAAAAGTGCCTAGGTGCCAAACTCCCATTGATTTCACTGCTCTCAGCCTGTGGTTTGCCCTGGGAGTAGCACCTAACCAGGTGATGTTAACATACAGATGCATATAAGATACTGATCTATTTTAAAAAAAACAACAACAAACAACACTGTTTATGTAAAAATATTACATTTATTTAGGATCCCACAGTGCATTCCAAATTATATACACAGACGTTATTCACCCCACCACTGAAATGCAGCTACCTCTGCAGCAGAATACGCCAGCCAGTCTGAAACAAGATAGAATGCAGAAGAGATTTCACAAAGAATAAATTCTCCAAATGAAGCTGCAAAAGGGATGTTCTAAGTACGCTGAATGCAGTTACCCTAATTAACCAGAATTTACTCAGGCAATACTTCAATGCCCTGTGCTCTTTCAGTTACCACAAGGAGTCAGGACCTTGGTTTTATGTCTCATTCAAAAGATGGTATATCCAATGTCATACTGTCCCTACTTAGTGTCAATGCTTCAGTAACAAGCGCCCCCTACAGAAAGGGAAGAGTACCACCTATTCAGTCACCAAAATCTCTACTTCCTGCATTTTCCTAGGATGTCACCTATCCAAGTGACCAGAACTAACTATATCTCAGATTTGAGATTGGAGATAATCACACCTAAAAGCAGTATGTGCATTAGCGTATATATGGATCTTTCTAATATGGACAAGATTTAACCATAAACCAGTTTCTTCTGAAAACTGAAAAGGAATATCAAATGGTTTCCAGTCACTTAATCTGATATGAAACAAGAAATCAAAGGAGTTCAGCCACTTGCAGCCGAATGGAATGTATCCTACTCTGCACTGCATCTGTAAGTAGCATGTGCTGGAATAAGGGCCAGTCCATCATTAAAAAAAAAAAATCACCGAAGTTAGATTCTCTCCTGTGCCAGAGCTCAGTTTGGCCCAGAAGGGTGAGAATGAGGCACCAGAGAGCCTGTTTGGTTGTCCTGATTCTAAAGACCAGCACTGGCCCTGACACCACTTAGAGCTGTTGCCAGGCTGCTCTAAATTACAACATTAGCATGGGTCCTTAATGTACCCTGTGCCGGGGTGGATAGGTATAGTGTAGCAGCTGTGCCCCCTCCCTGCCCCTTTCCCACAGCTGGGATGGAGTCAGAGGTGTAGACCCAGATGTAGCTGAGTAATGCCCAGCGGAGAGTTTCCCTACACCAAGGGAATTGTCTGTTGGGCATTTTCAGCCAGATTTACAGCTGCCTGAAGGGTGGCACACGGGTTGCCACACATGAAACAGTCTAGCCCATTATTAGTGTAGAGTAACATTAAAATAAATATGTCAAACTAAGCATCTAAGAAGTATTGTACATAGTGCTCTAAGTGTTCATGGTGTCATACATGCATTCTACATAGCACATGCAAAGTATGTTGAAAAACAGGGATGTGGGAGCTATGTTTCTTTGACCTTGTTTTCTCTAACAAACATAAAGCAACATGTATATATAGACACACTACTATTAAAAAAATCCCAAAACAAGACACTTCACTGCTCACACTTCTCTGAGGACAGGATGCTAGAACAAACACTGAGGGATGTGTAGTTACATGGCTTAATGCACAAGTGCTCAGAAACTACAATGATGACCAGGGTATAACACCCTACACAGGAGAGAATATACATGAGAAGTATTAATTATTGATAAGATACAAGGAAAATTAATGATCATATATTCTATCTGCCCACCTGCTTACCATGAGGGATGGCAAAGACATCTTCTCTGTGTCTAATAACCAGGCTGGTGTGCAGCAGTTTTCCCTTCTGGTTTGGTAGTCAGGTTCTCTTCTTCCTCCCTGGCTGAAATGCTGTTATACATATACTGTATTATTTGAGCTTCCTATTAGGGTCTATTGAGGTCACTGAAAGAAAAAAAAAGTATAATTAAATAAGGCTTTAGAGGACCGGTAATAAATGACTAGCGAAATCAAGGGATTGAGGCAAAGCCAGAGTTGCTTAAACATTCTACATGGCCATTCACTAGATGTAAGACAGCTAAACAGTTCATTGTGACCAATGAAGATCTCAATTAAAAATAGTACTGATTGGCTTCAATAAAATATAAGCATATCAGGGCCTATGAGACTTATGCGTGTGATTTAAATGATCAGGGGCTTGATGCTGCAAGGTGCTGAGCTGACTTACCTGATACTGTAAAACATTTCAGCACATGCTTAACATTAGGCATTGTCTTTAACGGAACTACTCCCATACCTAATATTAAATATGCTTTTACATGCATTGGAGGATTTGGGCCAGAGTGCTTGGAAATATGGAGGATCAAGCCTCTGAAGAATAGGGAAGAGATCACTTATGTGTTTAAAATTAAGCATGTGCTTAGCTGTTTGCTGAAGCAGGTACGTAGGCAGGTTTCAGTTTTGCTTTTATTGTTTGTTAGTTCTATTAAGTTTTAGCATAGGCACATTTGTCTGTGATTTATTTCTATGCTTTTTTTTAAAAAAAAAATCATTCTTGGTGTTTTAATATTTAATAGCACCATTAGATGTTGAGGTACTTAGAATTTTTGTTTGTCAACATTCTGTTTCCATTATCACTCCAGTAATTATTGCTATTTTTTAATTGATTAAATAAGAGTTCTATTTTAACATTTAAACCTAAAGGTTAATAGCAAAGATGTGTGATGATAGAAACTGTATAATAACTGCATGGTTTAGCTGCCTACCAGGGTCAAAGCAGAAGCTACATGTGTCCTCCGTAATCCACAAAGTGGGAGAAGCCAGCATATTCACAACAAAATCCTTTTTAGTTGAAACATGCCTGTTTTCATGTTTGCAAAATGTTTATTGAATTGGGGCAATTTTAAGAGATCTTAATTTTTTTGTATTAAACTTTGAAAATTGTTTTGCTATCAAGTTTATTGGAGAAAAGGTTGTGACAGATTTATATGCAATTTTTCAAATGGGGCTGATTAGTGATAACACTAAACACATGAAACTGCATCTGGTTCTCTGATCATTTGAATCTACCCCTCATGGCTCCAATCAAATCTTTGTGGGAAGATGCCTGCCCCTGTGAGAAGCCCCATTCGCCTTTCTGTTTTTGTAAAAGGAAATCGTGTCCGGAAAAATCTACATGGTTATTCTAAAGGGAAATCATGCCTCACCAATCTACTAGAATTCTTGGAGGGGGTCAACAAGCATGTGGAGAAGGGGGATCCAGTGGATATAGTGTACTTAGATTTTCAGAAAGCCTTTGACAAGGTCCCTCACCAAAGGCTCTTAAGCAAAGTAAGCTGTCATGGGATAAGAGGGAAGGTCCTCTCATGGATTGGTAACTGAAGGAAACAAAGAGGAGGAATAAATGGTCAGTTTTCAGAATGGAGAGAGGTAAATAGTGGTGTCCCCTAGGGGTCCATACTGGAACCATGCCTATTCAACATATTCATAAATTATCTGGAAAAAGGGGTAAACAGTGAGGAGGCAAAATTTGCAGATGATACAAAACTACTCAAGATAGTTAAGTCCCAGGCAGATTGCAAAGAGCTACAAAAGGATCTCTCAAAACTGGGTGACTGGGCAACAAAATGGCAGATGAAATTCAATGTTGATAAATTCAAAATAATGCACATTGGAAAACATAATCCCAACTACACATATAAAATGATGAGATCTAAGTTAGTTGTTACCACTCAAGAAAGATCTTGGAGTCACTGGGGATAGTTCTCTGAAAACCTCCACTCACTGTGCAGCAGCAAATCGAAAAAGAGAACAGATTATTGGGAATCATTAAGAAAGAGAGAGATAATAAGATAGAAAATATCATATTGCCCTATCTTGAATACTGTGGGAAGATGTGGTCACCTCATCTAAAAAAAAAAAGATATACTGGAATTGGAAAAGTTATAGGAAAAGGGCAAAAAAATGACTAGCAGTATGGAGCAGCTTCCATATGAGGAGAGCTTAATAAGACTGGGACTTTTCAGCTTGGAAAAGAGATGACTAAGGGGGGATATGATAGAGGTCTATAAAATCATGACTGGCATGGAGAAAGTAAATAAGGAAGTCCTATTAACTCCCTCTCATAAACACAAGAACTAGGGGTCACCAAATGAAATTAATAGGCAGCAGGTTTAAAAACAAACAAAAGGAAGTATTTCCTCACACAACAGACAGTCAACCTGTGGAACTCTTTGCCAGAGGATGTTGTGAAGGCCAAGACTATAACGGGGTTCAAAAAAGAACTAGATAAGTTCATGGAGTATCCATCAATGGCTACTAGCCAGGATAGGCAGGGATGGTGTCCCAAGCCTCTGTTTGCCAGAAGCTGGGAATGGGTGACAGGAGATGGATCACTTGATGATTATCTGTTTGGTTCATTCCCTCTGAAGCACCTGGCATTGGACACTGTGGGAAGACAGGATATTGGCCTAGATGGACCTTTGGTCTGACCCAATATGGCCATTCTTATGTTCCCCTCTTCCTTCTCTGCTCCATATTTCCCTCTACTCACTTAGATAAGCAGGGATGGTAATCCCTCCGAGTATTCTCTGCCTATAATCTGATGCTTTTTTAAATACTCTACGAGAGTGGCAAACAGCAGAGAGGCTAACAGAGGGAGTTTGCCTGTGATCTGTCTGAGAGGAGGTACACTAAGTGCTGCATTAGGGGGGCTGTGTTGGTGAGTATCTGAGTGTCTGTTGTGGGGACAGTTTGACCGTGTGCTTGATTGATTGTTTGAAAAGTGTGAATTGGGAGTGCTTTGTTCCAGGTGAGCCTTGAGTGGGCCTGACTGTTATAAAAAGGCAGTCAGCTGCGAACCAGCTGAGCACAAACAGCAAAGAGAGAGGCTAAAAGAGGGAGTTTGCCTGGGGAGAGCCCACTGAGGCCTACATCTTGCCGGCTTCTCTGAGTAGTTACTACAACTCCCGAGGAAGCTCGTAGAAGGAAGGTAATATGGATGGGGAGTGTTCAGCTGTTGTGACCTGCACTGAATGTGCCACGTTTATCTTTCTTCCGCAGGACAGAAGCGACTTTGTCTGTACAAAGTGCAAGCTGGTCTCCATATTGGAAGAGAAGGTCTGGAGCAACAGGTATTGACCCTGCGTTGCATAAGAGAAACTGAAGATTTCCTGGACAGATGTCAGGATATGCTTCTACAGGCACAACGTTCTGAAGATTCAGAGCAGGCTGCACAGTGGGGACAGGAGGACGGTGAAGAAATTTGGCAGCATGTGACCTCCAGAAGAAGAAAGGGGAGTGTCCATGTACCAGCAACACAGATACAGGTAAGCAACCATTTTCATATTCTCTCCACAGGTACTAAGGCGGAGAGTGGACTAGATGATACATCTGAGGGAAGGTTATAGAAGGAGACTCTGCCAATTGGAAGGCATGAGATGCACTGTCCTAGGGATGGGGGTTCCACGACCACCGCTCTCAAGAGAAGGAGGCGGGTGGTGGTGGTCGGGGACTCTCTCCTCAGGGGGACTAAGTCATCTATCTGCCGCCCCGACCAGGAAAACCAAGAAGTCCGCTGCTTGCCAGGAGCTAGGATTCACGATGTGACGGAGAGACTGCCGAGACTCATCAAGCCCTCGGATCGCTATCCCTTCCTGCTTCTCCATGTGGGCACCAATGATACTGCCAAGAATGACCTTGAGAGGATCACTGCAGACTACATGGCTCTGGGAAGAAGGATATAAGGAGTTTGAGGCACAAGTGGTGTTCTCGTCCATCCTCCCCGTGGAAGGAAAAGGTCTGGGTAGAGACCATCAAATCGTGGAAGTCAACGAATGGCTACACAGGTGGTGTCGGAGAGAAGGCTTTGGATTCTTTGACCATGGGATGGTGTTCCAAGAAGGAGGAGTGCTAGGCAGAGATGGGCTCCACCTAACAAAGAGAGGGAAGAGCATCTTCGTAAGCAGGCTGGCTAACCTAGTGAGGAGGGCTTTAAACTAGGTTCACCAGGGGAAGGAGACCAAAGCCCTGAGGTAAGTGGGTAAGTGGGATACCGGGAGGAAGACGAGCAGGAGAGCACAAGAGGGGAGGGCTCCGGCCTCATACTAAGAAAGCAGGACAAACAGCAAGTTATCTCAAGTGCCTATACACAAATGCAAGAAGGCTGGGAAACAAGCAGGGAGAACTGGAAATCCTGGCATAGTCAAGGAATTATGATGTGATTGGAATAACAGAGACTTGGTGGGATAACTCACATGACTGGAGTACTGTCATGGATGGATATAAACTGTTCAGGAAGGACCAGCAGGGCAGAAAAGGTGGGGGAGTTGCACCGTATGTAAGAGAGCAGTATGACTGCTCAGAGCTCCAGTATGAAACTGCAGAAAAACCTGAGAGTCTCTGGATTAAGTTTAGAAGTGTGAGCAACAAGGGTGATGTCATGGTGGGACTCTGCAATAGACCACTGGACCAGGGGGATGAGGTGAACGAGGCTTTCTTCCGGCAACTAACGGAAGTTACTAGATCGCAGGCCCTCGTTCTCATGGGAGACTTCAATCACCCTGATATCTGCTGGGAGAGCAATACAGTGGTGTGTGACAAAGTGAGACTGTTCTTGATGTTTTCTCTGAGTACTGTGGGGGTGCCTCGGTTTCTCCTGAGCAGTTCTTGAGTGTCTGCGTGGTGGGATGGGGGGTGTATGGTCATTGCAGAGCCCTGGAGGGCAGGTGTGTGCAGGGGTCTGGACGCAGAGAGTAGCAAGCGCCCTGTTTCCTGGCGGCTGATGGCCTGGGCCCTTCCCCCGTGCAAGGTGATAGCTAGAGGGTTGGAGAGCAGGGAAATCGGGTGGCCTCCTGTCCCGGAAGGGGGACGGAGCCCGGGGGAGGAGGGGCTGCAGAAAGTTTCAGTTTCGGGCTGTGTGGTGGAACACAGGGAAACCCAAGGCTGGGGTCTAAGCTCCCTTCCCCCCAGAAGGACTTGACTGAGGGGTCCTGGTTGTACCCATAAGCTTTGTTTTAGACTGTGCTGCTATTATCCAATAAACCTTCCATTTTACTGGCTGGCTGAGAGTCACGGTGAATCCCAAGAAGGGGGTGCAGGGCCCGGACTCCCCCACACTTCATGAATGGTGCACAGACAATCCAGGAAGTTTTTGGAAAGTGTAGGGGACAATTTCCTGGTGCAAGTGCTGGAGGAACCAACCAGGGGCAGAGCTCTTCTTGACCTGCTGCTCACAAACTATTAGTAGGGGAAGCAAAAGAGGATGGGAACCTGGGAGGCAGTGACCATGAGATGGTTGAGTTCAGGATAAGAAGGGACCTGGACAAATTAGAGGATTGGGCCAAAAGAAATCTGATGAGGTTCAACAAGGGCAAGTGCAGAGTCCAGCACTTAGGACGGAAGAACCCAATGCACCGCTACAGACTAGGGACCGAATGGCCAGGCAGCAGTTCTGCGGAAAAGGACCTACGGGTTACAGTGGATGAGAAGCTGGATATGAGTCAACAGTGTGCCCTTGTTGCCAAGAAGGCCAATGGCATTTTGGGATGTATAAGTAGGAGCATAGCCAGCAGATCGAGGGACGTGATCATTCCCCTCTATTCGACATTGGTGAGGCCTCATTTGGAGTACTGTGTCCAGTTTTGGGCCCCACACTACAAGAAGGATGTGGATAAATTGGAGAGAGTCCAGCGAAGGGCAACAAAAATGATTAGGGGTCTGGAACACATGACTTATGACGAGAGGCTGAGGGAACTGAGATTGTTTAGTCTGCAGAAGAGAAGAATAAGGGGGGATTTGATAGCTGCTTTCAACTACCTGAGAGGTGGTTCCAAAGAGGATGGTTCTAAACTATTCTCAGTGGTAGAAGAGGACAGGACAAGGAGTAATGGTCTCAAGTTGCAGTGGGGGAGGTTTAGGTTGGATATTAGGAAAAACTTTTTCACTCGGAGGCTGGTGAAACACTGGAATGCATTACCTAGGGAGGTGGTAGAATCTCCTCTCTTAGATGTTTTTAAGGTCAGGCTTGACAAAGCCCTGGCTGGGATGATTTAATTGGGCATTGGTTCTGCTTTGAGCAGGGGGTTGGACTAGATGACCTCCTGAGGTCCCTTCCAACCCTGATATTCTATGATTCTATGAGATGGTCAAGTTCAGGATCCTGACACAGGGAAGAAAGGAGAGCAGCAGAATACAGACGCTGGACTTCAGAAAAGCAGACTTTGACTTCCTCAGGGAACTGATGGGCAGGATCCCCTGGGAGAATAACATGAGGGGGAAAGGAGTCCAGGAGAGCTGGCTGTATTTTAAAGAATCCTTATTGAGGTTACAGGGATAAACCATCCCAATGTGTAGAAAGAACAGTAAATATGGGAGGCAGCCAGCTTGGCTTAACAGTGAAATCCTTGCTGATCTTAAACACAAAAAAGAAGCTCACAAAAAATGAAAGATTGGACAAATGACCAGGGAGGAGTATAAAAATATTGCTCGGGCATTCAGGAGTGAAATCAGGAAGGCCAAATCACACTTGGAGTTGCAGCTAGCAAGAGATGTTAAGAGTAACAAGAAAGTTTTCTTCAGGTATGTTAGCAACAAGAAGAAAGTCAAGGAAAGTGTGGGCCCCTTACTGAATGAGGGAGGCAACCTAATGACAGAGGATGTGGAAAAAGCTAATGTACTCAATGTTTTTTTTGCCTCTGTCTTCACTAACAAGGTCAGCTCCCAGACTACTGCACTGGGCAGCACAGCATGGGGACGAGGTGGCCAGCCCTCTGTGGAGAAAGAAGTGGTTCCAGACTATTTAGAAAAACTGGATGAGCACAAGTCCATGGGGCCGGATGCGCTTCATCCGAGAGTGCTAAAGGAGTTGGCGGATGTGATTGCAGAGCCATTGGCCATTATCTTTGAAAACTCATGGCGATCGGGGGAAGCCCTGGAAGACTGGAAAAAGGCTAATGTAGTGCCCATCTTTAAAAAAGGGAGGAAGAAGGATCTGTGAAACTACAAGCCAGTCAGCCTCACCTCAGTCCCTGGAAAAATCATGGAGCAGGTCCTCAAGGAATCAATTCTGAAGCACTTAGAGGAGAGTAAAGTGATCAGGAATAGTCAGCATGGATTCACCAAGGGCAAGTCATGCCACAGTATTCTTGCCAGCAAGTTAAAGAAGTATGGGCTGGATGAATGCACTATAAGGTGGATAGAAAGCTGGCTAGATTGTCAAGGTCAATGGGTAGTGATCAATGGCTCGATGTCTAATTGGCAGCCGGTATCAAGTGGAGTGCCCCAAGGGTCGGTTCTGGGGCCAGTTTTGTGCAATATCTTCACTAATAATCTGGAGGATGGCGTGGATTGCACCCTTAGCAAGTTTGCAGATGACACTAAACTGGGAGGAGTGGTAGATACACTGGAGGGTAGGGATAAGATACAGAGGGCCCTAGACGAATTGGAGGATTGGGCCAAAATAAATCTGATGAGGTTCAACAAAGACAAGTGCAAAGTCCTGCACTTAGGACGGAAGAATTGCATGCACTTCTACAGATTAGGGACTGAGCGGCTAGGCAGCAGTTCTGCAAAAAGGACCTTGGGGTTACAGTGGACGAGAAGCTGGATATGAGTCAACAGTGTGCTCTTGTTCCCAAGAAAGCCAATGGCATTTTGGGATGTATAAGTAGAGGCATTGCCAGCAGATCGAAGGACGTGATCGTTCCCCTCTATTCGACATTGGTGAGGCCTCATCTGGAGAACTGTGTCCAGTATTGGGCCCCACACTAGAAAAAGGATGTGGAAAAATTGGAAAGCGTCCAGAGGAGGGCAACAAAAATTATTAGGGGACTGGAACATGTGACTTATGAGGAGAGGCTGAGGGAACTGGGATTGTTTAGTCTGCAGAAGAGAAGAATGATGGGGAATTTGATAGCTGCTTTCAACTACCTGAAAAGGGGTTCCAAAGAGTATGGATCTAGACTGTTCTCAGTGGTAGCAGGTGACAGAAGGAGGAACAATGGTCTCAAGTTGCAGTGGGGGAGGTTTAGGTTGGATATTAGGAAAAACTTTTTCACTAGGAGGATGGTGAAGCACTGGAATGCATTACCTAGGGAGGTGGTGGAATCGCCTTCCTTTGAAGTTTTTAAGGTCAGGCTTGACAAAGGCTTGGCTGGGATGATTTAGGTGGGGATTGGTCCTGCTTTGAGCAGGGGGTTGGACTAGATGACCTCTTGAGGTCCCTTCCAACCCTGATATTCTATGATTCTATGGCTATGGTCTGCATCACGGATAAAAGGCTTCAAAGCAAGAGGTTTACAGTTTGACTTTCCAGGCACTAACTTGAATCTGAAAAAAACCAAAACAAAACAAAAAAAAACACCTTACGAGAAAAACAGAGAGGCTCAGAGAGACCCAAAACAAAAGAAAAAGGGAGAGAGACAATAGGACATGGATAACTTGGAAAAGAAGAAGACAGACAACAGTAATCATCCAAAAGCAGTTTCCCCTAGTTGGGCCACATTGTTATACCCTCACCCAAGCTGAGTAGTATTGTGCGCTATGAGTGGTCCCATGGAAGTCAAGGGGAGTAAGGGTTGGACAATCAGGTCCTATATAAGATACCATAATTTGCCTTGTACTGAAAAATTGTTGTTGGAGGCTGGTTCTTTTTGTGCAACAGGCTACAGCTCCCTACTGAGCTCCTGGCTGGAAAGAGTTTAGAAACCACTGATGTAAATTCTCGATTTTCAATAGAAATCAGTGAGACATCTTTTCTAAATTAAGAAATTAGAAGCAACTTCAGTAATACAAAGAAGGCTAACTACAAGGCCTACATTATCCAGTTGGATGACACAGGACAACACATGAGCTGTTTGATTGATGTTTGTGCTCATTAGGTCCTTATCTGTGTATCGTTCAGAATAATCCTTTGTGCTTTAAAATTATGTTAAAATTAATACTGTCAAAGGAGCAATTTTATAGGAAACAAATGTATTCATGTCAGGGAAAGTACGTTAAGTTGTAACCAATAAAGAATGAAGAGGGGGACATTTTAAAAAAGGAGAAATATGGGAGAAGACATACAATTGTTGTTCTTCACTGCCTCATTATCTGTAATCAGTGGTATGTAAACTTCAGATTATAATTCAGGATCAATTCAGATGCAAATATTTGAGCCTTAATTGTATATGTAGAAGAATGAAAACCGTGACAATGTTAAAATGTGCTGCTGTTTCTTCTGCTGTTTCTATGTCTTCTAAGACAGACATTCAAAGTTTAGGCACTTTCACATCATCTGGGTATGTTTATAATGAAGTAAATTCCCTTATAAATATTCTGTGTAAATTGCGAAAAACAAGAAGTGGTTTGTACTGAAGCCAAATAGCAAAACTGAAATATTGTTTCAATATTACAATATTTCAGCAGATCGGATATATTCAGCAATACTTTCATATAAAGGAGTACTTGGCACACTCTTATATAGTCATTTGGGCCCAATCCTACATTCCTTACTCAAGCAAAATTCCTGTTGAACTCAAAAGCACTGGATCAAGCCATTTATATACTGGAGTTTCACACACATATGTAGAAGGAGTTGGAAGATGTAATACATCGATTTACCTGGTAACAGTAGGCGCAGTTTAGGCCAACTGTTATAGTCCAATGTGCCAATTAAAAAGAAAAAAAATCAGTTTCTTGTAGGCTAGTTGTTATGTTGCTTTCCATGGGGACAGATACATTCTGCAGAGTTCAGAGCCAGTCTGTTTTCTCCTTGATGCAACGCATGCATAACTCTCGTTGTGAAATTAGAGTTGTGCATGTAGCTGGGAAGGAAATTTACATCCCCTGTGCAAAGCTAGACCTAACAGAGTTTGCAGAGCAGGGAACGGACATGGGGGTATGAAGAGACAAAATTCTTTTCCCTAATCCAGAAGGGTGCCAGAATCCCACACAACTATGTCTCAGCTCATTATATTCCTATCCCTCAAGGTTTTGAGGTCAGTCCATACAATTCACATATCTGCTCACCACAAACCTGATCCAAGCCCACTGAAATCAACTGAAAGATTCCCACTGACTTTTTGGTCTCCGAGTCAGGTGCTAAACCCCCTCCAACAAACAGTTTCCAGCTCACATTCCCTCGCGGCTATGAAATGTGGCGATATGAAAATCAGCCTCACGGTGTGAAGAACATTGCAGAATTCCCCTACGAAGGTTTTCCACATCTTACCCTTCAGCTCCATGCAACAGACCTGGCAGTTCAGCCTCATTTTGACACTTACACGGACCAGACTATACCCCCAAAGCAAAGGGAGAAGAGACTCCTACATGGATGTTCTGTAAATCAAAATATCTTCTTTAGTTTTTTAGGGAACTTGGATATATGGACTGCAGGTAACACTTATTTTTTATATTTAGAGGAAATGTTACATGCATTAAAATCTAGACCATGCCTTTAAGGCACAGCCTCAAGACGTGTGGGAAGAGATTGCCTCACTCTAATCCTTAGAGGCACTACACCTAAGGCAGGCATGATACTGCCTGATGTTCTGGGGGAGACTATCAGACTTTTACAGCTCTGCTGGGCAGGGCACAAGGACTTTGTGTCATGAACCCACTCACAAACCATCCAGTCTCCTCTGGGGAGCATAGTTCTGCCATCAGCAGTAACCTGGAGCATAAGAAACAGAATTGTGCTTGATCACCGAACTGAAAAACAAACGGAGGGATCATGTATCCCGTTTGCACCCCTACACGTGGCCAGAAACAACGTTGCCAACCGTGAGCTGTAGCTCACGAAAGCTTATGCTCAAATAAATTGGTTAGTCTCTAAGGTGCCACAAGTACTCCTTTTCTATTCATGTTTTTATAACCATCTGACAGCATACAACTTACAAGCACGCGGGATGCAACTCATCATTGAGCTGACACCTATCCAACACGGGCAGAAAAAATATTGATGCAGATAAAAGCCTATGAGAACACAACATATCCTGCAGCAGCATGGTGAAAGGCAGCATACATCCAAATGTGCAGAAGATTGCATAACTGAACTATTTTGTCACTCCCCAAATGCTTATAACAAAGAAAAAAAAGGTTAAAAAAAAGTTTCTGACTTTCGTTAACCTTCTCTTGTAGTTCAGGTTATTTCTTTAATGCATTTATCTGCTTTAAAATTGTCTCCTTAGCCTCTCAAGGGAAACCAATATAATACACCATCACATTTCTCACAGGAGAAAAAAGAACACTTACTCTTAATAGGTGGCAATTTTGCCAGATGTTATTGACATAGTAAGTACGAAATTTCAGTGATACTAAATGCAAAGTGCAGCAGATTAAAGAACAATGGAACAAAGTGCAAAATGAAGTTTCAAAAGCAGCAGTGTCAAAGTCAGAGAAAGTGTGAAAAAATACATTTTAACAACACTATTAAGAACAAGTTTACTAATTACTGTAACTGGCACAAATGTAAAAGTACATTCCTAAGACTTGGGAAAGTTTTTAAAGTGTTATATTTTTTTCTTGTCAGCATTTCTTTTTTTCTTTATGCACTGCAGAAGAGACATAACACTGCTGGTACTAAAACAATGACACTTCAGGCTCTTTAGCTTTCACTTCTTAACCCTTCCATAACATATAATACCTTTACAATTCCTGCTTATTTAAAGCATGCAGTGAACTACAGAAAATGCTTTGATAACTAACGCCATTTAAAATAAAGACCATGAGATTGATTCACTCATGCTTTACACATTCTCACACTAAATAATGGAATTTGCACACCAAGAATGACTTCTTATTAAAAATTCAACAATATCCTGTTTTTCTACTACAAAGAAAAACTGTATATGGTGCACCACCTCCTCATACTTAATTATCCACTAAAGCTCAATAATAGAACACTACAGTCCCCAGATGCTCAGCTGCTGTAAATCAGCGAAGCTCCAATGATTTCAATAGAGCTATACCAATTTACACCAGCTGATGATCTGATCCTTCACTCGCATTTTCATGTTGTATTAACAAACATAGGGCCAGATTCTTATCTGGTGTAAATCAGCATTGCTCCATTCAAGTTAATGGAATTCCTCTGATTTACACCAGAGGAGTATCTGACTCATACTACTGTACTAGACTGGTCCCATCTACAATTCAACTTTAGCTGCTTGCAGCACAGCTAAGATGTGTAGTGTGGACGAGATCTAACTGTGTCTCCATAACAAAGCCTTGGAGATATGGTCAGGTCACATTCATGCTAACATTTTAACTCTTCCAACAATGACTGCAGATGTTATGGGCCAGATCACCAGTTGGTGTAAATCAGAGCCGAATTACACTGATTTACATGGACTTAGTACACAGCCTTACATGTACACATTTCTGAAGAGTACACCTCTAGAACTAAAACCAATAAATTACCATTAGCTGAACTCAGTAGCCTCTCTGAAGAAGAACTCTAGATAGACTTTATAATCCTTCAAGTTTCAGAGACAGTTCTTGAACTAATATCTCACAGTGAAATCCTACTAGCCAGCAAAGGGTTCCCATTCAGTTTTTTCTAGTAAACTTAGGTAATTACCTGGTGCATTACCAGGTTTAAGTATCTCTCCTTTCTCTATTGGCACACTGAGCATAACTTTCAGTTGATCAGCGGGGAGAAATGAAGCTGTCAGTGTCCTCCCCTCTCTTAGTGGGTATTTCTGATCTATTATCCTCTGGAAAAGGGCTAAATTTAAAGTCTATTTGCAAATAAAATACAAATAACAAAGCATCAGACCTTGCTAAAATACTACTAGCTTCTTCTCCAGGATCCTGGAAAGCTGACTTTACATGGGGTGCAAATAGGCTGCACTAATCATGATTCTGTTAGCAGTAGCTCTCGAGCATATCAGTGGCTACCCTTTTCACGGGAAATCTGATATTATTCAGCTGAACACATCTTCACAGCTTTCTTGGGGCACTTTTCTTTAAAGTGCATTTAACATACTCATCTATCGCCACTTTTCCACCTCATGACTGCATTTGACTCAATCAAGTAATTTGTGAACTAGAAATAAAATTGGTTCAACTTCAGAATTTGTCTACTGTACAATTTGACACGGGACCTAAGGCTCTGACCCCTCAAGGAAGAAAAGTAGCTGTATTGTACATGACTAATTTGCTGAAGGGCCTATTCCTGCTAATAAACAAAACCTGGTGCATTGTAATTCTATCCTCTGGAACATCATACTGGAATAAAGAAAGCTACTGATATTTTGCACAAAAATTACTGTTTATAGCCAGGCAAAGCAAACACAGAGCTGATGTGAGGATCCTGAACCTACTGATTCAGTTAAACTTATTCAGTTTAACATTGCTGGTGTCAGTTATTTCTCTTCAGCAGATTTAAATGAAAAAAAAAAATTCTTGTTGCAAAGGCAGTCTGTTCTATTCTACTCTGGGCTGAATGAAACTTATATTCATATAAGGTCACATTCATAGCACCTGACCTGTTCAATGATTTCACCCAACCCACATTAATGGTGAGCTATATTGATGATGCATATCCATTTCCCAGTAGGTGTGATGTAACTGTCAGCGTTTCAAGCCAAGTCCTCAGTAACCAGTAGTCATTGGTTCCACTGGATTAGACAGAGTATATACACATTTCATGACTGTAAAGGTGACTGCAGAATTCTCAGTGGTTTTACCAACATGCTGACTTCTGTTTATATCCCCACTCCCTGGCTGTTGAACCACATTTGCTCCTTATTATTACATGAAGGAACCATTTGGTATAACAGTGTTAACTGATTTGCTTGTTATTGTTATTTAATATGTCTGTATTTAATATGTTGTGAGGCCCCAGTCATGACTGGGCCCTGTTATGAAAGACTCTATGCCAATAAATATGCAGATACAGTCCTTTCCCAAAAGAACAGTTTCCCTTCATCGTTCTGCTGCCACCTGGATTCTAGAAGACAGCATGCAGTATGCTGGAGGGAGGCAGTGCAGTCCTGGACTCAGGAGGCCTGAATACTCTTTCAAGCTCAGTCAATAACTCGTGGCATGTCTTGGGCAAGGCACTTCCCCTCTGTTTTCCCATCTGTAAGGGGAGAAAATTATACAACCCTTATCCCTCCTTTCTAAAAGTGCTTTGAGACCTATTGATAGAAAGCATTAGGAGTGCTATGCATATTATTATATTATAGTTTTGGCAAGCATCCATGATCTGTTCCATCAGCTGGCTCAAGACTTATCTCCACAGCGGCTTCTCCTATGCCTTCACTGCTTCCTGAGTTGATGAGCATTTCTTCACCTTCTTGATATTTCCACTGACATGTACTACTTACTGCATGACGCTCTTCTTCCCAGAGACAAGGTGGGATAGGTAGTATCTTTTATTGGACCAACTTTTGTTGATGTGAGAGACAAGCTTTCAAGCTCTTCTTCAGGTCAGTGTAAGCTCGAAAGCTTGTCTCTCTCACCAACAGAAGTATGTCCAATAAAATATAATACCTCATCTACCTTGTCTCTCTAATATCGTGGGACCAACACAGCTACAACAACACTGCTCTTCTTCCCATGCATTTTTACTTGAAAAACAAATGATGTTCACTAATTCCCCTCGTTTTCTCATTTAAATGAAAAAAGTTTTGATGGAACTTTTCCAACCTTTTAAAATGTTGACCAATTACTATGGAGGATCTATAGATGGTTTTGATGTTTTTAATCTTGACACGTCTGTCGTGAAGGAAAGCTCACTGTCAAGAGCTTTACATTTACATTCAGTTATAGCAATCAGCTTGGTATTCAGAGTGTGCTCCTGAGAAACTACCATTAGAATAATTTGTTCTACCTCTTCCTTCTAGATCAGAAATAATTGCCCATCCACCTCCCCCTCTCTTATCACCTTCTGTAGTTTTCATCTTCTCAGTCTCTTCCAGTTACCCAGGGGGCCCTCATCAGAGCTACATAAACCTTTAGGACATATATTTTACCTCCAGCTGCACTGTTAATGGAACTCTTTGATCTTCCACTAAACTACACTGGACTTCTCCAAGATCATGTTTAATCTTTTGCTGGACTTATTCTTTAAGTCAATAAAACTGTCTTTTAAATTTACAGCTCTATAATGAGCTGCCTCTCTATTAAGTATTTTGTATAAGGGACACTACAGAGTTTATTTTTATCCTGTATCCATGTTAAGTTCCATCTCCTTATCTTCTTGTGGAACTGCTTCTCAAACCACTTTTGGGACAGCTGAGTTAACAAAACTGTCATTTTGGGTTTTTTGTTTGTGTGTTTGTTTCTTTTAAGCTGTGCTAGCATGCTGTTGTAACAGTCATGGAGCTTTTCTTGGTTTGTGGCTTGACAACTTTCTTGCCATATTTTATCAAGTGTAAATAAAGACAGAGTGGTTAATCAGAAGAAGTATAAGAATGGACCCTCAAATCCAAATGTCAATGCACTCAGGGTATGGGCGAGTGGTGGATATAATTAAGATCGGCAGCTCCTATTCCAACTCTACTGTTCTAGCGCTGGGTCAGATCCACATCTAAATGGGGACTATTTTGTGGTTCCAATTTAGATGCAGCCAAAACCTTGCAATAACATGGAGATTTTGACTCAAGAGGCCTGATGTTATGGATAAGGCTCAGCTGCAGATTTCTACAGTTTGGTGCTGAACACATATCATGACTGTTTGTGAGACTTTAGCACTGCCAAATCTGGACCCACACCCACTATTCTCAGTTCAGTCTCAAACTCTAAGCCAAATCTGAACACTGCCTCCTGAATCAATCCTTACTACGGAGAGCGATGCAAGCAATCCTCATCTTACTGCTTCCTAGTAGAGCAATATGCAGTCATCACTACTGTATTTATGGAAAACAGTTTTAAAATAAAGTTCTGTTGTTCAGCTACTAACATTCACCATCAGAAACAGACAAGACTTTAAGTTAGGAGTGAGTGAAATTTTCAACGAGATGGGTCCCAATTCCAAAGTTTCTGTTCTTTTACAGTTTAGATGTTATATTATTAACCTTCTCACTGATTGCATTATAGCAGATAACTCAGGTAAATCAGTGAAAATCTATCTATTCTTCTGATACCCCTTTAGTTTATGTTAGTTTCAGATTCAAGAGTGAACTGTTCCCACCACTGGCTGAATGTGCTACTTTTATATAGTCTGCTCAGCCCATGCCCCCCATAAACCTCAAGCAGCAAAAAGAGAAGGCTCAGCTTCAGTTAGTCCATTGAAATAATCAACCACACTTGTTATTCACATGGTCTAGACATCTAAACTCAGGATGACCCTGATACTTCCGGGCTAAAACAAGGAGGCTGGACTATTCAAGTCTACAAAGAACTCTAAAAGAAACTGTTTTAAGAATCCATTTTTACACCAGCTCTGGACTTAACTCTGCATTTGATTATACATAGAATCATAGAATATCAGAGTTGGAAGGAACCTCAGGAGGGTCATTTAGTCCAACCCCCTGCTCAAAGCAGGACCAATCCCCAATTAAATCATCCCAGCCAGGGCTTTGTCAAGAATGACCTTAAAAACCTCAAAAGAAGGAGATTCCACCACCTCCCTAGATACCGCATTCCAGCGCTTCACCAGCCTCCTAGTGAAAAAGTTTTTCCCAATATCCAACCTAAACCTCCCCCACTGCAACTTGAGACCATTACTCCTTGTTTTGTCATCTGCTACTTAGAACAGTCTAAATTCATCCTCTTTGGAACCCCCTTTCAAGTAGCTGAAAGCAGCTATCAAATCCTCCCTCATTCTTCTCTTCTGCAGACCAAATAATCCCAGTTCCCTCAGCCTCTCCTCATAAGTCACGTGATCCAGTCCCCTAATCATTTTTGTTGCCCTCCGCTGGACGCTTTCCAATTTTTCCACATCCTTCTTGTAGCGTGGGGCCAAAACTGGACACAGTACTCCAGATGAGGCCTCACCAATATTGAATAGAGGGGAACGATCACGTCCCTCAATCTGCTGGCAATGCCCATATTAATACATCCCAAAATGTTGTTAGCCTTCTTGGCAACAAGGGCACACTGATGACTCATATCCAGCTTCTTGTCCACTGTAACCCCAAGGTCCTTTTCTGCAGAACTGCTGCCTAGCCATTTGATCCCTAGTCTGTAGCAGTGCATGGGATTCTTCCGTCCTAAGTGCAGGACTCTGCACTTGTCCTTGTTCAACCTCATCAGATTTCTTTTGGCCCAATCCTCTAATTGGTGTAGGGCCCTCTGTATCCTATCCCTACCCTTCAAGTGTATCTACCACTCCTCCCAGTTTAGTGCCATCTGCAAACTTGCTGAGGGTGCAATCCACACCATCCTCCAGACCATTAATGAAGATATTGAACAAAACTGGCCTCAGGACCGACCCTTCGGGCACTTCACTTGATACCGGCTGCCAATTAGACATGGAGCCATTGATCGCTACCCATTGAGCCCAACGATCTAGCTAGCTTTCTATCCACCTTATAGTCCATTCTTCCAGCCCATACTTCTTTAACTTGCTGGCAAGAACACAGTGGGAGACTGTATCAAAAGCTTTGCTAAAGTCAAGGAACAACATGTCCACTGCTTTCCCCTCCCACACAGAGCCAGTTATCTTGTCATAGAAGGCAATTAGATTAGTCAGGCATGACTTGCCCTTGGTGAATCCATGCTGACTATTCCTGATCACTTTACTCTCCTCTAAGTGCTTCAGAATTGATTCCTTGAGGACCTGCTCCATGATTTTTCCAGGGACTGAGGTGAGGCTGACTGGCCTGAAGTTCCCAGGATCCTCTTTCCTCCCTTTTTTAAAGGTGGACACTACATTAGCCTTTTTCCAGTCGTCCGGGACCTCCCCCGATCACCATGAGTTTTCAAAGATAATGGCCAATGGCTCTGCAATCACATCCGCCAACTCCTTTAGCACTCTCGGATGCAGCGCATCCGGCCCCATGGACTTGTGCACATCCAGCTTTTCTAAATAGCTCCAAACCCCTTCTTTCTCCACAGAGGGCTGGTCACCTCCTTCCCATACTGTGCTGCCCAGTGCAGTAGTCTGGGAGCTGACCTTGTTCATGAAGACAGAGGCAAAAAAAGCATTGAGTACATTAGCTTTTTCCACATCCTCTATCACTAGGTTGCCTCCCTCATTCAGTAAGGGGCCCACACTTTCCTTGACTTTCTTCTTGTTGCTAACATACCTGAAGAAAACCTTCTCGTTACTCTTAACATCTCTTGCTAGCTGCAACTCCAAGTGTGATTTGGCCTTCCTGATTTCACTCCTGAATGCCCGAGCAATATTTTTATACTCCTCCTTGGTCATTTGTCCAATCTTCCACTTCTTGTAATCTCCTTTTTTGTGTTTAAGATCAGCAAGGATTTCACTGATAAGTCAAACTGGTCGCCTTCCATATTTACCATTCTTTCGACGCATCAGGATGGTTTGTTCCTGTAACCTCAATAAGGATTCTTTAAAATACAGCCAGCTCTCCTGGACTCTTTTCCCCTTCATGTTATTCTCCCAGGGGATCCTGCCCATCAGTTCCCTGAGGGAGTCAAAGTCTGCTTTTCTGAAGTCCAGGGTCCGTATTCTGCTGCTCTCCTTTCTTCCTTTTGTCAGGATCCTGAACTCAACCATCTCATGGTCACTGCCTCCCAGGTTCCCATCCACTTTTGCTTCCCCTACTAATTCTTCCATGTTTGTGAGCAGCAGGTCAAGAAGAGCTCTGCCCCTAGTTGGTTCCTCCAGCACTTGCACCAGGAAATTGTCCCCTACACTTTCCAAAAACTTCCTGGATTGTCTGTGCACCGCTGTATTGCTCTCCCAGCAGATATCAGGGTGATTGAAGTCTCCCGTGAGAACCAGGGCCTGCGATCTAGTAACTTCCATTAGTTGATGGAAGAAAGCCTTGTCCACCTCATCCCCCTGGTCTGGTGGTCTATAGCAGATTCCCACCACGACATCACCCTTGTTGCTCACGCTTCTAAACTTAATCCAGAGACTCTCAGGTTTTTCTGCAGTTTCACACCTGAGCTCTGAGCAGTCATTCTGCTCTCTTACATACAGTGCAACTCCCCCACCTTTTCTGCCCTGTCGGTCCTTCCTGAACAGTTTATATCCATCCATGACAGTACTCCAGTCATGTGAGTTATCCCACCAAGTCTCTGTTATTCCAATCACGTCATAATTCCTTGACTGTGCCAGGACCTCCAGTTCTCCCTGCTTGTTTCCCAGCCTTCTTGCATTTGTGTATAGGCACTTGAGATAACCCACTGATCATCCCGCTTTCTCAATATGAGGCAGGAGCCCGCCCGTCTTGTGCTCTTCTGCTCGTGCTTCCTCCCGGTATCCCACTTACCTCAGGGCGTTGGTCTTCTTCCCCCGGTGAACCTAGTTTAAAGCCCTCCATACATGGGGCCATACATCACTTTTCTGCATGTCTGCAGCATGATAATGAAGTGACTAATATGCACGAGTAAAAAGTATAATTTGAATAATTACTAGGCTTATATAAATCTTTTCAGTCATTATAGCCTTTGTAGACCCCAAATAAAATTTTCCAGCATATCTTTTCCACTTGAATTTCCATGAAATTGGCACATTTTCCTAAAAGTCCCCATGAAATTAGCACTTTTCCCTGAAAGGTCCCATGATATGACAAAGCTTTATAGTTCTGTTTTTGCTACACCGTCTTGTTTGTATTTGTTTCTGCAAAAAGTTGCTTTGAACACCTCTTTTTTGTTGGTACACTCATTGGTTGACATTTGCAGTAACACTGAGAGGTGCTGGCCACAGTTAAGTTTAAGATTTGCTTCCCATTATATGCCTGCTTTAGGCACCTGCTCACATCACAAAGGTCATTTCCACTTTAAATTTTGTATGAGATCTTGGTGAGCTAAGATCTGTTCTGAGACAAGAAAGGGCATAACTGGGAAATTTTTCACTGGTGTTTTAGGAACATCATAATACTCAGGATTTGGCAGATATTTCAACAGTGCTGAATTAGTAGTGGGGATATTAGAGCTTTCATCAAAAAGAAGGGGAAAATGTAAGTCTTTAGCCAAGAGCCAGTCTTTAAAACATAAAAGCAATTGTTATTATTAATTATTTATATTATCAGTGCCCAGAAGCCCCCCCGGCATGGACCAGAACCCCAGTGTTCTAGGCTCTGTATAAAAACAGAACAAAAGACAGTCCTTTCCCCAGAACAATCTAAGTGTAAGACAAGAGATAACAGATGGATACAAACAGACTGATAGGGAAGTACAAGGAAACAATGAGACAATATTGGTCAGCATGATAGTCTGTAGTCTCAGTACACCAGCAGCCTAGGCATTGTCAAGTTTTTTGTAGGCTTCATGGCAAAGGAGAGTCTGCTAGGGAGGATTGTCATGGTGACTGGGAAAAGCGGTTGGAAAAAATTACAGCTTGCCGTCTCCACCCATAACACTCTCATTGCTGTATTCTTATCTTCTAAATAACTCAAATAGCTACTCCTTCCCCTTTCTCCTATACCTACCAAAGAGAGTATGGAATGTTCTTCCTTGAGCACTCTCTTCAGAAAATGGCCTTTGGACTTAATGGCTGTGTCAGAAGTACCAATATTCCTCCCCTAGGTCCTGAACCAACACATTCCTGGGAAAATACAGTCCTGCTAAAAGGGACATCCCCTAAAGTTGTTTCTGGATGATTAGAGAGTTTCTCCAGGCTCCTCTCCTCCACCTCTATGTTCCTGAGTTGAAGTACCACACCTCCCCTTCCTTGCAGCAGTAATTTTGTCCTAGAGAGTGCCTAGATGCTGATGTACTCCATCAGTAATAGAATATTCTAAACTCTCTTCTACATGGGTCCCTTGGGAGGCAGGCAACCAAAGAATTTTCTCCAGCATCAACACTGCCTATCTAGAGGAGGCAAGTGTCAACAGGAACCTTCGTCATCTCCCACATAAGCAGAATCTTTCAAACACCATCAGTAAGCAATGGATAGCAAAATTTTCACACTCATAGATGACACGTGGTTGACATCTTCCCCGCAAGGTGATGGCAGGTAGGTCTTTGGAGGAGAAAAAGAGAAAGTCCCTGCGGTTCAAGAAAAGATGGGAAATCATGGAATCCATTAATTCCATGAGTACCATTATAATTTAGGGGGAAAGGCAGTGGTATGGTCTATTTATCAGCATAGAGAGACATCCATATTTAAGAAGTCTGTAGCCTTAATATCCTTGGAAAAAGTCCTTGATCCAAAAAAAAATTATTTTTTACAAATTAGGAATGAAAGGAATAAAGAAATCATGATAGGAGTTTGGTTTCTCTACAGGGACAGAGGTAAAGTGGTTTGGATTCTTTGTTCACTTTTGTACTTCCAAATATTTGAGTTTCTAAATTTAATATTAATTTTTAATCTGCTGGATTTAAATGGTTATTTTGATATCTATAGTATTCTCATGATTTCTATAGCCATAAGCCACTGATATATACTGAGCCTTAATTCCCATTGAACAACATTTTTTGGCAGGGAATTAAATAGTATGATAAAGGTCCCTTAATGAATGACAAATCACTATTAATTGGATTGAATAGGCCATAGCTTTGTGGAATTCTGAATCCTGTGTTTGCAAATGGTATTTTCTGTTAACTGTGGCAAAGGATCATTATTAGGAAAAGGCCACTTACAAAGCAACAAATACAATAAAACCAAGCACCAAGTACTCTAACCTAGGCTGTTATAGTCCTCCCCTTTCCAGGTTGCCTTGGCATAGCATCAAAATAAGTAGAAAATTACTGAGGGGAAAAAAGTAATAAAATTCATAATATTTACCTTATTGAATGATTTTCTGGCCTCCTCTTCAAAAGTACCTTTCCCACAATTCATGAGATTAAAAATGCTGTCAGATCAAACATCTTTTGACTGACATTTCTGTCATGGCAAATCTTGCTCTGACTAGGTTTTTTTCAAAGTCCATCTTGCATTGCTACAACCCATCTAAACACATTGCTATTAAGGGAAAGCTGAGGACTTCAAAAGGAAAGATTAGCAGAATGAAGGAGACAAAGAGGCCTTATTGGTGTGAAAGGAAAATCAGGCCAAGACAGAGGGTTTTGTGTGTGTGTGTGTGTGTTTATGGAACTATAACTTTTAGTTAAGATGACAAAGGGCAGAGAATACAGGACATAAGTGCATGGAAAGGGATGAAAGAAAGAGAGAATTAGGAAGGTGGAACACTGAGGAAGAAGAAATGGCATTTAGGGGTATTTGGGAAGAAGGCACAGACCCCCAGAAGAAAAAAACAAAACTAAAAAACTAGTCATACCTAGGAGGTAAACACCACCAGATTTTATTACCTAACCTTGGCTATCATCTGACTCGCTGCTGAGGTATTTAGCTAATGACTATTTGCTGAATTCAAACCTCAATCAAGTACTGCTCCTAATAGACTATGGTCCCAACTCTGCCCTCACTTGCGGCCCGATGCTGAGCACCTGAGGCTGTAAACTCACTGGGAGTTTTGGGTGCTCAGCATCTGTCAGGAACAGGTCCTGACACCAGGTCATCTTGCACTGAATTCATCATATTGAACAGAGTAGAGTGTCTATCACAAGCAGAACCATTAAATTGCATCTTATTTATGATGCTCCAATTTACTATAAAATCCCACAGCAAGAGAAATGTTTAGAATAACAGTCCACGTCACAATAAAATTATTATTATTTACTGCACTGGCTCCTAGAGGACTACCAGATTGGGGCCCTTTGCACTAAGACTAAGTGCTTATAGTATATGACAGTCCCTGTCTCACCATCCCTGACACAAGTAAGCTGACGTATACACTTCACATTTAACATACTCCCCACACCAATTGAAATACCATGTATTGCAGCTAGCACAGCAGGACCTTAACGAGTAGCAAAGCAAGTATTTCTTGAAGTAGAATTCAACATGTTGGCATTAAGTTACCTTGGGGTTTTCCTCCCTAAGTCAAAAGAACTCTGCACTCAGGTTTCTGGGAGCTGATCATAGGATGGTATATTTATTTTTACATTTATCATCCAAAAGGCTACAAATGAAAACCATGAATAGGGTGAATAAACAGAAAAACATAAGGGTGCCAAAAGCAAAACGAAAGTCTTTATTTATAAAATGGACACAATTCTGCCCTTGCTTTCACACATTTACCTAAAAAGGGTCTGATGCCCATTATTTCAGTTTCTGAGGACATGGGAATAAGAAGTGCGTGGTTGAGACTACAGTTATTGAAATCACATGGTTAAGTACTTGCTAATTTTGAAAAATGCAGGGCAACTTCTCTCAGTTACATGGCTACAAACCCATTAACTTCAGTCAGATTGCATTGGTGCTGTTCAGCATTCCCTTAAGTGTCTCACACTGACATCTCTGTCACTGTTGATGACACCACCATCTTCCCTGTCACTCAGGCCCACGACTTGGATGTGTTCTTTGACTCCTCCCCCTAATATCTCATATTCCAGTTGTGTTCAAATCCTGACACTGTTCCTCCATTACATTTCTAATACTGACTGCTTCTTTTTGCCTGCACCACTAAAAGTCTTGTTCCAGTCCTCATCAGCTCCTGTCTTTCCTACTGCTACCTCTTCGGCCTCTCGGACACTCACAACACCCTCTCTGACTGACCACAATCTACATAAAATGCTGAATCTAAGCTACTCTGTCTGGCTGTCATTCTGACCATTCATATCATCCATTCTTCTTGAATCCCTCCATTGACTCCTGTTCTCTGTGGTGTCAAATTGAGGTTTCTTGAGCTTTTCCAAGGCCCCCTCACAGTTCTTCCTCTCCTTATTTATCTACATTTAGCCCTTATTTCATTCCCCTCTGCTCCATTCACTTTGTCAGCTATTCCAGCCTTGACTTTCCACCTTTCTACTTCTCTCTCAAACATGTAGTGCTTTCTTCTATGCTATCCCTTTGACAGAGAGTACCCTCCCTTTTTGAACCAGTCGATAAGGCCACGACCTTCTTTGCCTTTAAACTCCTTCTCAAGACTCACGTATGCTGAAATGCCTACAAGAAAACTCCTAACAAATGATGGCCAGGATTCAGGAGTGGAAAAATCTCTACATTTGTATAAACCATTTCATGAGAAGTGTATACATTTCCCTCTCCCCACCCTTCACAGGTCACTGGTCTCCTTAGACTGTAAGCCGCTCAGGGCAGGGATTGTATCTGCCTCTGTGTTTGCATAGTTCCTATCATAGTGGGGACCCAATACTAATTGAGGTCAGTGCCTGTTGCCTTATGAATAGGAGGAAATATCAGTCAGCAAGGCAAATGCCACCCTCTGTTTCGCCGCTATAATACTCACAGACTTCAAGGCTGAACAGGTGTAACTGAGAACAGAACTTGGCCTGTATTCTTAATGAAATATATTCCTGTCAAAAATGCTCTTACATTATCTGGGGACAAAAGAATAAAAAAAGAAAGAAATTATGGAGACAGGACTTAAATCAGGAAAAGTCATTAAAAAGACATCATTAAATTTATAGAAATGTAAGCAGCTTTTAAGAAAGAATGCAGCTGGAAAGAAAGCCCAACTGTATTTTAAAATCTGACTTTATGTTCAGCTTTATAAATCCTAATCTTTAAAAGACAACACTACTGTACATTGAGGAAGGCTAGGGAGAATTTTTCACGCAAAGTCAATGACAATCCTAAACTTCAAGGACAGATAAGAGGTATGGTTACATCAGTCTTATGTTTATAAAGTGCTACCCATCCACTCTTGCATAATATATTTTTGCAGAATCCTAAATCACCTAATAGTGTGATAAAATGCATGTTGGCCCAAGTGCCAGCATCAGAGTGTTGCAATAAATTAAGTTTTAATACAGACACATAGTTCTGTTTGTTTATCCATGCACAAATATGCTTTTGCACACATAAAATACACGTGACCAAAATCACCAAACAAAAGGCCTGATCCTTATGAAGACAAAATTTCCACTAAAATAGACTCACTGGGGCCCAAAGCAGAAAGCAGAAGCCCACTGCCTGGGGCTGAGTCCCAGAACCCTGCCACCTAGGGCTGAAGCCAAAGCCTCAGCAATGTAGCTTTGTGGGGACCCGTGCGGCACACGGCCCCTGGCAACTGCCCTGCTTGCTATCCCCTAACGACGGCCCTGGCTTTTGCATGCAGAAAAGCAGTTGTTGTGGCACAGGAGGGCCATGGAGTTTTTATTGCATATTGGGAAGGGGGGGAATGGCCTCAGAATGAAGAGGTTGAGAACCCCTGCCCTACAACATACCACATCCAGCAGAATTCATGTTGACTTTCATGGGTGGTGCCAAAGGAATGGGCCCTTAAACTGTAAATCTGCAACTGCCTGCTTTCCCTAAATACCAGCATATTAACATTGAAATGATGAGTGTATAACTTAATATATACCTCCTCAAACTTTCTGACCACCCTGATTCTAATAGAGTGTCAGTCCCCGCACCATCCCCCCTTTAAAATCCTTACAGTTTTGTTTTTCCAAGTAGACAGCATTACCTGGGTTTTTTTCCATTAGTGTAAAGAATACCTCGGAAAATGAAGATAATGTTACTTACTTGCAAAGTTATTTGTGACGATTTTAATAATGATCACTGTACTCTATTATGTAAATTGTAAACTCTGCAGTAACAACAATTTAAAAACTGTTTTTCTCCTTTTTTAGCCTATAATGCCACTACAGCATCTCTCTCTCAAGTACTTCTACGGAGTCTAGTACTGTGGGAACTGGATACCATCACAGTGATAAAACATATGTAACAACAATGATGTACAAGTTTCAAAGAGAAAAGTATCTGTCTGTGGCCAGCACTTTTTCCCTATATACATTATACTGATATATGGAAATCCTGATAAGAAATAGAGATAGACCTGCCATATTTATAATGAATCATTTTATAATCAAATCGTATATATTAACCTGGTCTCTGGCCAATCCAAGAGCTGGCTGCCAAGTTCATAATTACACTGTTCTACAGTGAAGGGTATGAAAAATTAATTTCATGCCATTTTTGGTCTTGCTCGAAAGTGTATTCATTTGTTGGCTAGTGTGCAACAATTAAAGTTTGAAAGTAACAGTCGTGTTAGTCTGTATTCGCAAAAAGAAAAGGAGTACTTGTGGCACCTTAGAGACTAACCAATTTATTTGAAAATAAGCTTTCGCATCCGATGAAGTGAGCTGTAGCTCACGAAAGCTTATGCTCAAATAAATTGGTTAGTCTCTAAGGTGCCACAAGTACTCCAATAGCACTGTACGTAAGGGAGTAGCACTGTATATAAGGGAGCAGTATGACTGCTCAGAGCTCCGGTATGAAACTGCAGAAAAACCTGAGTGTCTCTGGATTAAGTTTAGAAGTGTGAGCAACAAGAGTGATGTAGTGCTGGGAGTCTGCTATAGACCACCGGACCAGGGGGATGAGGTGGACAAGGCTTTCTTCCGGCAACTCGCAGAAGCTACTAGATCACACGCCCTGGTTCTCATGGGCGACTTTAATCTTCCTGATATCTGCTGGGAGAGCAATACAGCGGAGCATAGACAATCCAGGAAGTTTTTGGAAAATGTAGGGGACAATTTCCTGGTGCAAGTGCTAGAGGAGCCAACTGGGGGGGGGAGAGCTTTTCTTCACCTGCTGCTCACAAACCAGGAAGAATTAGTGGGGGAAGCAAAAGTGGATGGGAATCTGAGAGGCAGAGACCATGAGTTGGTTGAGTTTGGGATCCTGACACAGGGAAGAAAGGTAAGCAGCAGAATACAGACCCTGGACTTCAGAAAAGCAGACTTTGACTCCCTCAGGGAACTGATGGGTAGGATCCCCTGGGGGAATAACATGAAGGGGAAAGGAGTCCAGGAGAGCTGGCTGTATTTCAAGGAATCCCTGTTGAGGTTACAGGGACAAACCATCCCGATGAGTCGAAAGAATAGTAAATATGGCAGGCAACCAGCTTGGCTTAACAGTGAAATCCTTGCGGATCTTAAACATAAAAACGAAGCTTACAAGAAGTGGAAGGTTGGACAAATGACCAGGGAAGAGTATAAAAATATTGCTCGGGCATGTAGGAATGAAATTAGGAGGGCCAAATCGCACCTGGAGCTGCAGCTAGCGAGAGATGTTAAGAGTAACAAGAAGGGTTTCTTCAGGTATGTTGGCAACAAGAAGAAAGTCAAGGAAAGTGTGGGCCCCTTACTGAATGAGGGAGGGAACCTAGTGACAGAGGATGTGGAAAAAGCTAATGTACTCAATGCTTTTTTTGCCTCTGTCTTCACTAACAAGGTCAGCTCCCAGACTGCTGCACTGGGCATCACAACATGGGGAGTAGATGGCCAGCCCTCTGTGGAGAAAGAGGTGGTTAGGGACTATTTAGAAAAGCTGGACGCGCACAAGTCCATGGGGCCGGACGCGTTGTATCCGAGAGTGCTAAAGGAATTGGCGGCTGTGATTGCAGAGCCATTGGCCATTATCTTTGAAAACTCATGGCAAATGGGGGAAGTCCCGGATGACTGGAAAAAGGCTAATGTAGTGCCAATCTTTGAAAAAGGGAAGAAGGAGGATCCTGGGAACTACAGGCCAGTCAGCCTCACCTCAGTCCCCGGAAAAGTCATGGACCAGGTCCTCAAGGAATCAATCCTGAAGCACTTACACGAGAGGAAAGTGATCAGGTACAGTCAGCATGGATTCACCAAGGGAAGGTCATGCCTGACTAATCTAATCGCCTTCTATGATGAGATTATTGGTTCTGTGGATGAAGGGAAAGCACTGGATGTATTGTTTCTTGACTTTAGCAAAGCTTTTGACACGGTCTCCCACAGTATTCCTGTCAGCAAGTTAAAGAAGTATGGGCTGGATGAATGCACTATAAGGTGGGTAGAAAGTTGGCTAGATTGTCGGGCTCAACGGGTAGTGATCAATGGCTGCATGTCTAGTTGGCAGCCGATATCAAGTGGAGTGTTCCAAGGGTCGGTCCTGGGGCCGGTTTTGTTCAGTATCTTCATAAATGATCTGAAGGATGGTGTGGATTGCACTCTCAGCAAATTTGCGGATGATACTAAACTAGGAGGAGTGGTAGACGCTGGAGGGCAGGGATAGGATACAGAGGGACCTAGACAAATTGGAGGATTGGGCCAAAAGAAATCTGATGAGGTTCAACAAGGATAAGTGCAGGGTCCTGCACTTAGGACAGAAGAACCAATGCACCGCTACAAACTAGGGACCGAATGGCTAGGCAGCAGTTCTGCGGAAAAGGACCTAGGGGTGACAGTGGACGAGAAGCTGGATATGAGTCAGCAGTGTGCCCTTGTTGCCAAGAAGGTCAATGGCATTTTGGGATGTATAAGTAGGGGCATAGCGAGCAGATCGAGGGACGTGATCGTTCCCCTCTATTCGACATTGGTGAGGCCTCATCTGGAGTACTGTGTCCAGTTTTGGGGCCCGCACTACAAGAAGGATGTGGATAAATTGGAGAGAGTCCAGCGAAGGGCAACAAAAATTATTAGGAGTCTGGAACACATGACTTATGAGGAGAGGCTGAGGGAACTGGGATTGTTTAGTCTGCAGAAGAGAAGAATGAGGGGGGATTTGATAGCTGCTTTCAACTACCTGAGAGGTGGTTCCAAAGAGGATGGTTCTAGACTATTCTCAGTGGTAGAAGAGGACAGGACAAGGAGTAATGGTCTCAAGTTGCAGTGGGGGAGGTTTAGGTTGGAGATTAGGAAAAACTTTTTCACTCGGAGGCTGGTGAAACACTGGAATGCGTTACCTAGGGAGGTGGTAGAATCTCCTTCCTTAGAAGTTTTTAAGATCAGGCTTGACAAAGCCCTGGCTGGGATGATTTAATTGGGGATTGGTCCTGCTTTGAGTAGGGGGTTGGACTAGATGACCTCCTGAGGTCCCTTCCAACCCTGATATTCTATGATTCTATGAGATGGTCAAGTTCAGGATCCTGACACAGGGAAGAAAGGAGAGCAGCAGAATACGGACGCTGGACTTCGTACTTTGCTCAGTAATTCTGAATTTTTCCTTTGTAGTTTCTAACTTGTTCCCAGTCAAAAGTTCAAAATTTCTATTTTCACCAAAGCTCCAACAAATCTGATGCTACAATCATCAGCAAGTTTAATATAAAATTAAAGTTGGATCACTGAATTTTATGGCACATACAGTTGTAATCATACATTACTTATCAATCCCTCATTTTTAATGTTCAGACATGTTATGTTAAGCTAGCTTGTTCAAGTAATGGATTTACTGATTAGTTCCTGTTTTGGTCTAGAATTGTTCAGTGATTTCCTCAATATTAGCTTAACCAAAAAGCTTATATATAATTCTTAGCAATAGTCTTGACAGAAATACAGAAGCATTCACAAGAGAATCAGAGTTTAAGTTAATCAATAATGGCTTTATCAAGAGTTTTTATTTATAGCTAATGCAAACGTTAGAAAAAATGTTACAGCCATTAATTATTAGCAGATTTTTAAAGCACAAAGTAAGAGTTGAATAAATGTACTTTAAGACACTTAAAGCCCAGGCATTCTTTTTAAAATGACTAGCTAAAGAGCCCCTTGGGCTGTCTTTTTACTGCTTTTCAAAGCTCTAATAGCACTTTTTCACCAAAGACACACCCCTTGAATCCTCCGAGAGATACAATAGCATAATTGTTCTTTTAGGTTTTAAGGCCTTGACATATCTGTCACTGAAAGAACAGTGAATAATAATACCAGAACTATTTTATGCAAATTCCACTTAGAGGTTTCAAGATTTTTGTGAGACTGATCTTGCCTCCTTGTTGACAGTTTTATTGTCACATTAGCTTTCCATGAGAAAGTGGTAAAGTTTTGTTCTTTGTTAAAAAATACTCATTTTAAAATCTTTAAAGTTAAAAACAAATACAAAAACAATGAGATGGAAACATTAATTTGGAAATGTATCAAAGGGGAAAACAGTAGTCACTTGGAACAATTTCTTTTTCCACACATATTCATTTATAAAATTATAAGCCATTCTCATTATAACGTGTAAGTGTAATATGTACAAAAGGAATATTTACATGCATATACAGTATATATTTACACACATAAATAAAGATAAAACATACCAACATGCATATTCTTTAGCTAGTCAATATCTAAAGCCTGCAAAGCCATTAAATACTCGGTGTGTGTGTGTATATGTTCATAGAAGACTGATTTTGCTATGGATTGTATACAAATAGAACACATGCCAATATGTTGGCAACATTAAATTCAGTTGGCAGACTGAGAATGGAATGATATATATGCTCACGGCAACCCTCTGAACACACTTATATTAACATCTAGTGAAGAATTTTTGTTAAATTAAGTTTTCAAATTCCCCAGATTCACAGGTTCAAAGAAATTGCCACAATGAACAGTGCATAGGGCAAGTAGCTCACCAGCAGCCTATCTACTTAACAGATCCAATGATGACTCCAAATTCAAATAGCACAGATGCCTATGGAGCACACAAAAAAGCAAGGCTGGAAAAGTACAGGTTCTTTCTTACTACCACATGGAAAACTAGGGCAAAATTAGTTAACGTAGTGTCAACCAGCAGGGAGTGGGGAAAAAGTATTACTCTGAAATAGCTCAGCCATTTAATGTATTTGACTTGTATTTAGTAATAATATACTAGAGATGGGCCCAAACCATTACCTCAGAATCTATCTGCCAGAACTTGGAATCCAAGCTGAGCTTTGTGACTCAGGCCTATTTCTTTAAAATATGTATGTATAGATGGAGAAAGAAAGTAAAAAAAAAATTTAAAGTGTAAAAGAGTATTTGTTCTTCTTTCTTGGGAATACCTGTGAGACAAGACCAAGGGACGCTCACAGAATCTTCTTCAGTCACGGGGGACAGATTTTGCCTACCTGTGGATGAAGCAGGAGGCTCATTCCCCAGACTGTGGATCTTTTGGGATGCATCAGAAGCAAAGGGCCTCTGTAGCTCTCCCGCAGCTCCCTGTTAGTATGTTTCTTTTGGGAAGCAACCCTGAAGCCCCTTTAAAAAGGGGCTTCCAAAGTGTGGAGTAACTTCACTCACTAGGAATTAATAATGCATGCTGTATTGACTTTCAAGTGGATTTCCTGCAGAGTGAGAAAGGGGACAATACACAGCCTGTCCAACACTGCTTTTTCATTATGCACAGATCCTGGAGCCTATGGATAACCATCCTTGGGATCTGGGGATGGTACTACAGAAGCAGCTGACTCCTGTCATAGAATATCAGAGTTGGAAGGGACCTCAGGAGATCATTTAGTCCAACCCACTGCTCAAAGCAGGCACAATCCCCGATTTTTTTTTTTTTGCCCCAGATCCCTAAATGGCCCCCTCAAGGATTGAACTCACAACCTTGGGTTTAGCAGGCCAATGCTCAAACCACTGAGCTATCAGGGACACAGCCACACACAAAAGGTGCCCACTGCACTTGGATCAATAGGGAAAGGAATGGCAGAATCCATTAAGTTCACAGTTTTAAAAATATTTTTAAATGAATTTTTCACCATACCAGTTGGAAATCAATACTATTTCTACAATTATACTACAGCCACTACTCTTCGGTTTACATAGTGCCTTTTATTGAACAGGATCTCAAAGCACTTTATTAGCTTAATATATATATATAGGAATCATTTCTCCTTCCACTGACATTCAGCCACCTATTTGGCCAGGTGAACAACTGGTGCAGAACTACACAATACCGGTGAAAGGAGAAATATTGACTCGAGGTCACGCAACAAATCTTTATGATTATGAAAACTGCCTTAGGATACTTAATGACCATCCAGAAAAAAACAAGGCCTTAGAATTTAAGCTTTTACAAGAAAGCGCTGTTGTATAGTAAACCACATAGAACTCTATATTTAAAAAGCTGTACTGCACAGAGTTGTGCAAATGCTTCTGCATTCATTATTAAATGGATTCACAATATTTTTTGTGGTAGAACCAGTTTGCACTGAAAGTCAAGAAGGTTTGATTCAAATAAGCCTAGTTTTCCCTGACTGAACCTCATTACAAGGACACAAGCATGGATCAGGTTTACTGGCTTATACTTTGTTTGCAAAAGTTTGCTGGTGCCCACGACCTGGAAGTCAAAGTGTTCATGCAACAAAATAGCACTGATTTGGGGGACACACATTTCAACATATAAGACAAAGAAATATTATGGACCAGACTGTGAACACCTTACTCCCAGTGATGAGCAGTAACTCATACAGATAATCCTATTGACGTCAAGGAGACTACTTACGCAAGCCTCTGCTCAGCACCAGGAGTCGGGTTCACAATGCAGCCCTTAAGTCCAAAAGGTATGATTTTAATGAGTCAGTTCCCAATAACTGGCAAGGTTACAGACAGTAATAACTTGTCACAGTCTACACAAGTCAGGGCGACAAGGATTAGGAGAGATTTTCCCTCCCCCTCACTGACTTTTTTCCCTTAAGTGGTTCAAATAATTGAAATGCAGCCAGTGAGCTAGATTCTGCCATGGTTGAAGCTGGCCTAACCCACAATGCTGTGTCCTTCGTGGTAGAAAGTCTGCCTGAATGGGTCCATGGTGACAGGGGGCCCAGTTTCCATCAAAACTGATTGAGAAAGTGAACCCAGGGCAGATGGGCATAGCTATGAAGTTTTGTTCAACTGCATGGGAGACATTTTATGTCCATTAATTACAAAGCTAATTTGCAGATAACTTGTGTCTATTATCAAACTTACAGTTATGGTCCAAACACATCCTTCCCCAACCACTGGTGAGGTGAGGATATGGAGCTGCACAAAACTTGACAGCTCTTACTGGGGTAGGTCGCCAATAGGATGGATGCTCAGGGAATTCTGAGGGGTAGGGAAGCCTGAGTGGGAAGCTGGGAGAGGTTGATAGGTGGCTGTTGGATGGAGCAGGGGTCCCTTTTGTGACAAATGGGGGGAGTAACACAGGGTGCTATGAGATCCCAGGGAGGAAAATGGCGCTTGGAACTCCCAGGGGTGCTATGTGTTGGGAAGCAGGATTCTTTCATCTGGAGTGGGTGCTGGGGGGGGGAGGGGTCAGGGGGTCCCTGGACTCCTGGGCTGAAGGGAGCTGTCTAGGTAGCCAAGTTGCTGGTGCAGCTGACTACAATAGGAGACAGCCTTGAGCCTTTCCCCTTATGCTGCTGGCCCCATCACCTTCTTCTCCAGCTACTCCTTCCTACTCTGGATCCCACAAGAAGAGCAACAAGAGAGGACAGCCTCATTAAGTGGCCAAAATGCAGAACCGCAGACAAATGTTTGTTACTTTTCCATAGCCCTTCTGATGTGCGAGAATCCAGCTGAGATGCACGAATGCCCCCAGATAGCTGCCAAATGCATGACTCCCATGTGAGATATGTGACGCCTGGCAACTCTAGATGGGAAGTACTTAATCTAAGGCAGGGGTAGGCAAAATATGGCCTATAGGCCAGATCCGGCCCATCTAACATTTCTGTCCAGCCCGCCATGACTAGCATTTCTGTCCTTGCAATCTCCGGGCTGCTAAAAGTCCTGCTGTGCAGCGGGACACTCAGGCAGGCTGCCTGCCTGCCGTGGCCCCATGCCACTCCTGGAAGCAGACAGCTGCTGCTGGCATGTCTCTGCACCCCCCTGGTGGGGGGGGAGTGGCTCCACACGCTGCCCCCACCCCCAGCATTGTCCTCACAGCTCCCATTGGCCAGAAACAGGCCAATGGGAGCTGCTCAGGGCGGTGCTTGCGGCTGTGGGCAGAACACGGAGACCCGCTGCCCCCTACCCGCAAAGGGCGCACAGAGATATGCCAGCAGTCGGCCGCTTCCAGGAGCGGCGTGGGGCCACAGCATGCAGGCAGCCTGCCTGAGCCCTGCTGTGCTGCTGGCCGGGAGCCACTTGTGGTAAGTGCCTTCCGGCCAGAGCCTGCACCTCGCACCCCCTCCCGCACCCCAACCTCTCCTGCACCCTAACTCCCTCCCAGACCCTGCACCCCCTCCTACACCCCAATCCCCTGTACCAGCCCAGAGCTCCCTCGTGCACTCAAACTCCCTCCCAGACCATGCACCCCTTCCTGCACCGTCAGTTTTTGCACTAATTATTTTATTACGTGGCACTGCAGTAGAGGGGTATCATAGAATCATAGAATATCAGGGTTGGAAGGGACCTCAGGAGGTCATCTAGTCCAACCCCCTGCTCAAAAGCAGGACCAATCCCCAATTAAATCATCCCAGCCAGGGCTTTGTCAAACCTGACCTTAAAAAACTTCTAAGGAAGGAGATTCCACCACCTCCCTAGGCAACGCATTCCAGTGTTTCACCACCCTCCTAGCAAAAAAGTTTTTCCTAATATCCAACCTAAACCTCTCCCACTGCAACTTGAGACCATTACTCCTTGTCCTGTCCTCTTCCACCATTGAGAATAGTCTAGAACCATCCTCTCTGGAAACACCTCTCAGGTAGTTGAAAGCAGCTATCAAATCCCCCCTCATTCTTCTCTTCTGCAGACTAAACAATCCCAGTTCCCTCAGCGTCTCCTCAGAAGTCATGTGTTCCAGACCCCTAATAATTTTTGTTGCCCTACGCTGGACTCTTTCCAATTTATCCACATCCTTCTTGTAGTGTGGGGCCCAAAACTGGACACAGTACTCCAGATGAGGCCTCACCAATGTCGAATAGAGGGGGACGATCACGTCCCTCCATCTGCTCGCTATGCCCCTACTTATACATCCCAAAATGCCATTGGCCTTCTTGGCAACAAGGGCACACTGCTGACTCATATCCAGCTTCTCGTCCACTGTCACCCCTAGGTCCTTTTCCGCAGAACTGTTGCCTAGCCATTCGGTCCCTAGTCTGAAGCTGTGCATTGGCTTCTTCCGTCCTAAGTGCAGGACCCTGCACTTATCCTTATTGAACCTCATCAGATTTCTTTTGGCCCAATCCTCCAATTCGTCTAGGTCCCTCTGTATCCTATCCCTGCCCTCCCGCGTATATACCACTCCTCCCAGTTTAGTATCATCTGCAAATTTGCTGAGAGTGCAATCCACACCATCCTCCAGATCATTTATGAAGATATTGAACAAAACCGGCCCCAGGACCAACCCCTGGGGCACTCCACTTGACACCGGCTGCCATCTAGACATGGAGCCATTGATCACTACCCGATGAGCCCGACAATCTAGCCAACTTTCTACCCACCTTATAGTGCATTCATCCAGCCCATACTTCTTTAACTTGCTGACAAGAATACTGTGGGAGACCGTGTCAAAAGCTTTGATAAAGTCAAGATACAATACATCCACTGCTTTCCCTTCATCCACAGAACCAGTAATCTCATCATAGAAGGCGATTAGATTAGTCAGGCATGACCTTCCCTTGGTGAATCCATGCTGACTGTTCCTGATCACTTTCCTCTCATCTAAGTGCTTCAAGATTGATTCTCTGAGGACCTGCTCCATGATTTTTCCGGGGACTGAGGTGAGGCTGACTGGTCTGTAGTTCCCAGGATCCTCCTTCTTCCCTTTTTTAAAGATTGGCACTACATTAGCCTTTTTCCAGTCATCCGGGACTTCCCCCGTTCGCCACGAGTTTTCAAAGATAATGGCCAATGGCTCTGCAATCACAGCCGCCAGTTCCTTTAGCACTCTCGGATACAACGCGTCCGGCCCCATGGACTTCTGCACGTCCAGCTTTTCTAAATAGTCCCTAACCACCTCTTTCTCCACAGAGGGCTGGCCATCTATTCCCCATGTTGTGATGCCCAGTGCAGCAGTCTGGGAGCTGACCTTGTTAGTGAAGACAGAGGCAAAAAAAGCATTGAGTACATTACCTTTTTCCACATCCTCTGTCACTAGGTTGCCTCCCTCATTCATTAAGAGGCCCACACTTTCCTTGCTTTCTTCTTGTTGCCAACATACCTGAAGAAACCCTTCTTGTTACTCTTAACATCTCTCGCTAGCTGCAGCTCCAGGTGCGATTTGGCCCTCCTAATTTCATTCCTACATGCCCGAGCAATATTTTTATACTCTTCCCTGGTCATATGTCCAATCTTCCACTTCTTGTAAGCTTCTTTTTTATGTTTAAGATCCGCAATGGTTTCACCGTTAAGCCAAGCTGGTCACCTGCCATATTTACTATTCTTTCGACACATCGGGATGGTTTGTCCCTGTAACCTCAACAGGGATTCCTTGAAATACAGCCAGCTCTCCTGGACTCCTTTCCCCTTCATGTTATTCCCCCAGGGGATCCTACCCATCCATTCCCTGAGGGAGTCGAAGTCTGCTTTCCTGAAGTCCAGGGTCCGGATCCTGCTGCTTACCTTTCTTCCCTGTGTCAGGATCCTGAACTCAACCAACTCATGGTCACTGCCTCCCAGATTCCCATCCACTTTTGCTTCCCCTACTAATTCTTCCTGGTTTGTGAGCAGCAGGTCAATAAAAGCTCCCCCCCAGTTGGCTCCTCTAGCACTTGCATCAGGAAATTGTCCCTTATGCTTTCCAAAAACTTCCTGGAATTTAAAAATTTCATTAATATAGTAGAAATGTGCGGCCCGTGACATCTTACCAAAATTCGTGGAGTGCCCCCCCCCGTGAAAATTATTGCCCACTCCTGATCTAAGCACATCACTTAGGCAGCCACCAGAGCAGATGACCACAACCTAAAACTACATTCCACCAGTGAGGTGAGCAATTCAAATACTGTCTACCCTCCTTGATGGGTTTGAATTCCATTATAAGAACAGTATCCCTATACAGAGAGGCACCAAACAGAGGTTCACTGAGCCTGTTCTCCTTGAGATATCAAGTGAAAATGGAATTTACTGAGCTAAGCTGACTGACCTGGTGTCAACCAATCACAAGCACAGGAGAAATGCCATTAGGTGAGTTAATTTATGTGATGTATCCCTACGGATGCAGCTTGAACCAAAAATGCAGAGTGAATAGAAGACTCAAAAATTCTGTGGCTCTCCGGAAACAGCAGAAAGGAATTCTATCAAATCACTACAGATTTACGAACCCAAGTCCAGTTCAAATCAAGACTTATTTCATGTGCTTTTGAAGTTTGAGTTGAAATTTTCACACAGCTATAATATTCATTGTTGATCCAAAAGGGATAGCTGGTCTAATATCAATTGTTGTCAGACACCTCTGGTGCATTATGGTATAAATATAATAAATGAGAGTAGTTTGTCTGTACTAAGTAACATATACTAGTGATGCAGACATTTGGGGAACTTGGTCACATTAAGATTGCAAATGTGATTTATTTTTATTAAAGGGATTCTGTCTTTTGAATATAACTTTAGAAGACAAAGCCAGCTTTTTTCAAGAGGCAGTGGGTATACAAAAGAAAATGTATTTTTAAATATGAGCATAGATATTGTGCTATATTAGTATTTTGTACCCAACCACTGATTTTATTGGTCCTTTCTTAAGTTAGCAATTGCCTACATTTTTCAAATAGCCAGCTCTACACTGAGCCCATTTAACCTCTCTTATACCGGGATGCATGCCACTGAAATGTGTCTGCCTGAACACATTTATTTTCCTGCTCATTTAGTGTCTACAATTAGCTGTCTACTTCCAAAATACACCTTTCTACAAATGCAGCCCACTGAATCAAACTCATTACCTTAAGACATTTCTGTGGGCAAAGGTTATGCTTTTCGGAGCTATATTAATCTCTTTGTCTAAACATCACAAGCTTAATTGGTTTAGATCAGACTTATACTGTTTTGAGTAAAAGGGTGTGATTAATGTGAGCTGAAGAGGACTGGATCAGGACAGTCTCATTCTACAGCATACACAAACCTATTATCAGTGGAACTCTGGAAGTGCTTGAGAAAAAACAGCTTTGGTAAGCAAGTTTCTTTACAAAAAACGCTGTAGAAGGACAGTAAATAAAAGGTTTCTTCATTATGTTACGGACTTTCTATCAATGGAGCTACATGGTGAGCAAAGTCACTATGATAGAGCTTGCTCTGCTAACTGATTACAAATTATGCACTACTGGCAGAGAATGTTGGATTTCACATTTGCTAGCTAGACAGCAGGAGAAAAAAAATAAATATAGGGAAGCCTGTGAGTTGCAAGAATGGTCCTTTTCCCTCACCCTTTGTCTCTGTCTCATGGAGACCAATCAGAGGAAGGAAAGGCGACTGAGCAATAAGAGACTGCAGGAGAGGAGCAGTGCAGGTGAGAAAAGTGCTATCCCATTCCAAACTGCAGAAGTTCTCCCTAGCATTTGTGAGCAGTCAGGCTGCCACGCTTCAAACAGATGCCTGCCAGAGAGCCTGTTCTTGGTCCCTGCAAGAACTCAGAAGCAATAAAGAGGCACCTTCTCTCCTCTTCCTCCCCCCACAATAATTCTCTCTCCTAAGTGCAAGAGGAGGCAGAGAAGAGAAATTGCCATGGGCGAGCAAAAGCTGTGTTGCCAACTCTTGGTTTTATCATTATAATTGTGATACTTGTCTTTCTTAAAGCCTTCACATGGGGAGTCATGAGAACCTGAGCTTTTATTTAAAAAAGAAAAAAAAGCAAGTTTATAATATTCACGGCTGTGAAGAAAATCTGGAAAGAGTGACCCTAGTGTATCCTAAAGTCTCAAAAACCAGAAGGCAAAGTAAAAGGATCCAAAATTTACTACTTTTTAAGCCAATCTTGATATTTTGGGGTCTGACTCATGATTTGTGAATGCTTAGAGTTGGCAATACTGAACCAGGGTGGAGAAGAGAGTATCAGAGGTGGTGAGGGGTAGCAAACAAACTGGGCAAGAGAGAAGGAGGGACACAAAGAGAGTACAGAACTGGAGAAGAAAGCAAAATAAAGATAGATATTAGTGCCGCAAAATATCCACAAATATACAAAGAACATTAAACAGGGAGATGGAAGGGACAAAACACTAGCCGGGATGTGGCAAACTCGGAAGGGTGAATGAAGTGCAACAAAGCACAAGAGTGCTTCAACTGAAGAAAGCCGGGTTCCCTAGGATTTGCTCTCATCCACAGCATTCCTCTCAGGTGTGCCCCTATGAGCTCTCCAATGGCTATTGTCCCAACCCCCACCATGAAGGAGTTAGCACAGCACAAGCTAGAATGTTAGCATGAGCATTATCCTACACTTGAAATTTCTCAAAGGTCTGAGGGGGAGTGATGCCGCAACTCTCCCCTGACCACAATAGTCCCTATTGGCTAGCCATGCTGCTCTTGAAACTGCTGGGACTGAAATGCACAGAAGGGACTCAGATTCACACTGTCAGGAGTAAGGCCCTGCAGCTGCACCTGCTCAGTCTGCTGACAGCCTACTGAGTTAGCCAGGCTGCCTGATGGACTGTCCTGCCTGATTGTCTGAGGAAGCTAGCAGGCCAGTTCTTAAGCCCAGCAGCAGCAGTAGCTCGCTGGCTGCTCAATGCACATGCCTGCAGATTCTCTGCCTCCCTGTGCTCGCTTCACTCCAAATCCTCGTCCTCCACTGCTCCTGCCTAGGCACTGCCCTACACCCACCCTTGTTCCAGTCCTGTCCTAGCCTTGCACCTGCCTTGGAACTTGGAACTTGCTCCTGCCTTCAGATAATCTGGCTCTGACCCTTGACTCTGATTCCTGGCTCCAACTTTTCCTTGACACATGGCTCTGCCATTCGGGCTCATCCTAGGGTCAACTGTTGGCCCTGGTTCTGACTCTGGCTCCAACCACTAGGCCTGACTCTGGCTCCAACCACTAGGCCAGACACATCACCTATGAAGTTGGACCATCAAGTTTTGTATGGATTCAGCTATAATATTCTCCAGCTCTCACTTCCCAGAATTCACACAGCAATCCCATCACCTCTTGCTTATTTTTGTTTGTTGCTATAGGAAAACTAATTTTTGTATCTTGGTATGAGCACACAATAAGAAACCAATCATGGTTATGTAATTTAATACTTTCAGCATTAGCTTAGTGTGACTGACAGCATCCTTCACACTTCTTAGTAGACCCCTACACTATGAGCAGTGGCTTTAGCATTCTCTCCTTCTCTGAAATCCTCTCAGCACAGGATGAGGGTTGGTTGTCATTCAGCAAGTTACGTCTCCCTGATTCTCATCATGCAGCTGCACAAACCCTGTGCTTGGGCATCAGACAAGCTTAGGGGCTGTTTTAACTTATACCGGCTGGGTATGGCCCCTATGGATTCATACATCAGCTGAGAATTGGCAGAGCATAGGCTCACTTGGCTTTTCCTCTTTCTCAGGCTCCCAAATCATTCAGCCCCCTAGAAGGTGAGGGGGAGCAACTGACATGAGAGCTGCCTGGCTAGTTAATGACAGCTGAATGCTCCCCTCTGTTGGCAGAATTCTCCCCTGGCCAGTAAAAGTCAGCTTCCATTGCTTTAAACCACCAGAGTGGAGGAAAGGAACGTGACCATGTGTCTGTCTGTCCATCCATCCTTGCTGCCCTCCCCAGTCCCCAACACTGTTGTTTTCCCTCCTCCTGAAACAAAGTCCATATTTCAAACACTGCCATTCACTGGCACCTCCTCTTGTAGGCCCGTCTGACCCATACACCACATCTGACCTTTCAGTTCCTTACTTTGTCTCTTCCTTACCCACTCCCAGTTTGCCCCGTCACCAACTCCTCCCCTCCCCTCCCCCTTGATGTTATCTTCTCATACCCTGTTCCCTCCCTTTTTTGCCCAACTTCTAGCATCTAGTTTATAGTGGGGCAATGTCTACTCTCAGGTGTACCAGTGTAAATCCAGAGCAAACTGATGCTTAAGCAATTGAGTTGCTCTGGATCTGTATCAGTTTAAACGAACAGTTATCTAGTTTCCGATCTAGCTTGGGTCACATATGAAAACAGTAGGTGGGCATCATCTAGTCCCAGTGGACATTTGTCCTAAATAGAGCCAACACTGGACAACCAAGAATATTACCATTTGGGACTATGGAGAACCGGGAAAACTGCCTGGAATGCAATGCCTACTGCTCAACGCCTGGCTCTAGCCAGATCCTGATTTCTCTTTCTTGAATGATAAAATTCACCTTTAAACAAAACAAAAACAAACAAACAAAACACCTTTATCTCACACAGATATATAGAAAAGTAGATGAAAGCATCCTTGACACAAAAAATGTAAATCACAACACTTATAACTAATGTATTTTCTTTTATTTCTCCTCTTCTTTTTCTAAGGCATAAAAAAGAATAATAATAAAATGAAATTTAAAAAACTGGCATGGTTATCATTCATGTTGATGTCAACAGCCGTACATAGACAGGTAACAGGAAAATACCACCCCAGGGATTCTATTCATGGTGCACAGCAGGGCTCTGTCTGTAATTACTGTGGCCTAGTTATTTCTCAGGGGAAAAAAGTCCAGCACCAGATCCTTTTTTTTTTTCTTTTTTAATAGGTGAAGTTGAACCTAAAGCACTGTAATTTTAATCAAATCTTTCCCATCTGCGTGTAGTGTCTCTGAGAAGTTGAAGATTTAAGTGTATGTTGTAGGGTTTGCTGAATAGTCCCAGCGGGGGGAGAAGGGGCAGAGAGATGGTAATTATGTTACACTTAAAGGTATTTCTGTTGCCAAGGAAGGTTTCGCCACCCCCCACCCCCTTTCCTTAGAGAGGGTTAAGATGATGTCATGGACAGAGAAGGAAATACTGTGGTGGAATAGAAGGCATACTCAGAGCAAGAGGTGGAAATGATGAAGCTGCAGTTTATAAATTTGCCTGATGATTGTTTTAGTAAATAAAATGTTTAAAAGCACAGTGACAAAGAGGTTTTGTGGAATTTTTCATGCATGGAGGTCTTCACCACAAAGGATAATACTCTGGGATACTTGGATTTGTTGGTTGCTGATGGTAGTGAACAAGTTTCCTTAAACCCCTTCAATTTCTACTCCTTCACCTCTCTTTATATGGACAACATCTAACTTGAAACATAGCTTATGCTGCTCGTGTCAACATCAAAGAGAAAATCTCAGTGGAAGCAGGATCAGACTTGTACAGTAAATATTACAGCTTAGCAAATAGTTTGCAACAACAACAAAAACGTAATTCAGGAAATGCACCCTCTTACAACTTTTAGAAATGTTCTACACTGTGGGCTGACCACGAATACAAAGGGTAGCTATTACTGAGAACTGGCCATGTTTGTAAACAGAATTTTTAATAATAAATCAATACGTTTTTAAGTAAGTTTTAATGTTATTAATAAAGGATTTTTAATGTAAACAACAATCTACAAAAAGTACCAATGTAGCTCTAGATGTTAGGGTTAAATTAACTCATTTTATTGCCAGTCTGACCCCCTTTTTCAGTTGTATCAATGTGAAGCAATGACATTCAATGATGAATTGTCACTCACAATCATGTATTTCTGTACTTATCTTCAGAACAGTTAGAAACCCGTCTCTCATATATTTAGAAAGATTATTCTGGACTGGAATTGATACAAAACATTTAGTGCCATGTTCTCCTCTCAATTACACCAAGGCAACCCTGTTGACTTCAATGAAGTTTGACTGGTGTGACTGCAAGGAGAATTTGCCCAGTAAATTGCTGCTCACTTTTCCTCAAAAAAGACCATACAAAGAGGTTTCACAGCACTGAGCACCCCCTTTGAGGTGCCGTGCACTCACTGCAATGGGAACTGAGGGAGCCCAGTCAGCTCCTCACAGGAAGCACCCAGAAACTTGCAGTTTCATGCCCACAATGCAGTACAAGTTATCATACAGTTGCAAATTCTGAGCAGTCAGGAAGAGTTTGATTACAGCTGTGGCTGGGTACCGTCTATGTTGTCTGAGTGAAAAACATAGGATGTGTCCTTCTGGTCTATTTTCATCAAGCATTCTTGTGAACTAAGATATTAGCTGGTGAAAGCAGGGCAGGCAGAGCTCATCTAGTACACTCACCCCACAGATCTCCAAAAGAATTGTGTATAATGTCAGCTAGACTGGTTCACTAAGTGACCCCCACAGGCAGATCCTTGGCCCTCCTAAGTCCTCTTTGTACCACTCCAGTAGCACAAAGGTGATATAAAGCTGCCTCAAAGAGATCCACCTTAGGCATAGGGGAGAAGCTGCCATATGAGGATTGTTTTAGATGTGAGCTCACACCACTCAGCTGATCCTTTAGCTAGCAGAGTGGTCTTTGGGGGATTTGCACCAACTGGTGTAACTTAGAGCAGTTTCCCAGGAACTTCTTCAGAACGGAGGAACGGAAAGGTGGCGTATACACACTTCTCCCTCCCTCCTTCTGTCCCATGCTCGCAGCTGAGGATTTACCACCAGGTGTTTAGCTAATTTCTAATGCATGAAATCATTTGTGTTAAAGCTATCAAAGTCTCTCGTGGTCAGGTGGTCCATACCTTATCCAACTAAGGCAAAAGAGGAATTTAGGTACAGAAGGCAGACCGTAATTACTCATACACCAAGGCACCTTGATTAACACGTTCAACTCTTGCCAAAAGTGCCACAGGATTCCATAATGGCTCAAATTCCAATAGCACACGTCCCTCCAATGTTACATCAGATACAGCTTCAGAACTCTCTTAAAGGGCAAAGTGCCGTCATCTGAACTACCAACAGTAACCCCTATGTCCATGGCCTTGGATTTTACTTTTTCCAAGTATCTCCAGTCCTGTCCATGCTTTCAGTGACACTGATGCATAGTTAAAATATCAGATCAGAATATGCTGTTAGCTATAGTAACAATATATGACCTAGTAAGTTACATATATCTAAAACAATAGCTTTTTGCACTCCTGCACATGAAGCCAGTACATTACACTGAGGTCAACTGTTCACATCCACCTTGTTCAGGTGTCACTAGATTGCGCTAAGATGCTGATAATAGAGCAAAAGCACAAACAATTCAGCTACCGGTCAATTGTCTCTAACTTCAGCTGTTTCAAGAGGAATGAAAGAAGAAATATATAGAGAAAAAAAAAAAACAACCCAGGGTGACGTTTGCAGCACAATGGTCTGGACTTTTCCCTCTGCTGAAGCCATATGTAGCTGGACCCATTCTCTGCTTTAGCTTTGAAAATTCAATATTTTCCCTCCTTTTGTTATGACCCAATGACAAGAAAGGAGGAGCAACCAGGAAATAAAGATGTTGGGTGTGGGGTTTTTTTTAAAGACGCCGTGGAAGGTGTTTTTAGAGTGGGATGACCATTACCACTTTGCCTTCTGTTCTGACACACAAGTCACACAGCAACTTGTACCACTCCGTAGCAACCTCCCATACAAAGACAAGTTTGACTGTTAATTAAAGAAAGTCTACTTTTAATTATACAGAGAGAAAGAGTCTCAAAATAAACTCTCCCTGACAAGGGTTTGTACAATATGTTCTCTCCCTACAGGACACATTTTAAATGGAAAACTGTTAATGCAGCATTAAGGTTCTAGAGCTAAGACTGAGGAAATGCAAAAGTTAAGATTACGACAGCACCAGCATCACTGTCAAAGCTGATGCCTTATCCATTTTGTGCTCTACATAAACAGTAATAATAATAATAAGCTTTATGTGATGGGGACCCCATCCAGTACTAGGTGGGTTCAGCCCATCCTTGAGCTGCCTGCTGTCTCTAGGTAGATGAGACCTAAGGGCTAAAATCAATAGGGTTGCCCTGATCTGCAGGGCTATAAGGTTTAGTGGCCAGAGTCTATAAAAGCACCCTGATCCGCAGGGAAGTAGGACATTGTGGCCCAAGTCAATGGGGTAGCCCTTCTCCGAAGGGCAGTCTGGTCTAGCAGCCAGAGTCCATACAATTACCATGGTCCGTAGGGCACTGTGGCAGAGATACTCTGGGTTCACAGGGCAGTGCGGCCAGAGTCCATAGAGTTGCCCCCTGGGGTGGGGCTGTATGGCCTAGCAGCCAGTTGGGGTGGGTGGCAGCCAGGGTAGAGGAACCCAGGCCCTCTCTGCTCCACTAGGTCCCAGCCCAGGGCCCTGTCAGTGGCGAGTGTGTCCGCCACTGAGTTAGTGAGGATCTGTCTGCAACACGCTGACTATCGTTGGGACAATGGCTAGTCCGCGCCACGCTATGCATGGTGGCAGTCTGTGCATCTTCGGGGTCTCTGGGTTTTTCAGCCGTGCAACTCCCTGTAGCTTGGGTGTCCACAGATACCTGGACGTCAGCTTGGGTCTCAGTGCCTCTGCCTTCTGCGGTCCAGGCAAGAAGCATCCTTCCTTTCTGGCGGTCACCCCAGACTGAGCTCGGCTGCTCCCTCTTATACTGGTGCTACACTGGAGCATGCCCAGTAGGGACGTGGGGGCATGGCTTCCTCTGCCCACAGTGAGGAGCTAACCCTTTCCCATCCAATGTGGGGTGAGTTCACCCTGTCACAGTTTAATATGAAAAACAAAAAGGAAAACACTACCTACATATGACATGGCTGAGTTCAGATTTTTTTTTAAACTTTCCTCACTTTAATTTAATTATGTAATTTTAATGTTGCATGAACACATATTTTCTTTTCTTTAAACAAAAAAGAAGTTAAGAAATGAAAGGACAAAGAAAGTATACCTCCTAAAGGAACGGGATTAGTCCTGGTTAAGTGTTGCACTAAGGCCTGTAAAAATAACACACTCCTTTAATTGCACATAAGAACGGCCACACTGGGTCAGATCAAAGGTCCATCTAGCCCAGTATCCTGTCTTCTGACAGTGGCCAATGCCAGGTGCCCCAGAGGGAATGAACAGAACAGGTAATCATCAAACGATCCACCCCTTATCACCCATTCCTGCTTCCGGCAAACAGAGACTAGGGACAAAATTAATTTACATGCATTGCAAAGGCAAACATTTCAATTGACTAGATAACATTAATTAAAGTAAAACTAAAAAGTTTAATGGGGGCCACTGTGCATGTTTCATAGAGCACTAGTGCACTGCTTACAAGAAATGGTGTCTTCATTAAATGAACAGATCAAATTGGGACCCTTTTGGAGTAACTGGGGCCTGGGAGTAAACTGAGGACCTAAACTACATTTGGACAAGGGCTGTCAGAACCCCTGCCCAATTAGGCAGGAGAGGAAGGCAGAGATGCCTGGAGACCTGCTCCCTTGTTAGTGGAGCAAAAGAGCAGCATGGAATCTAATTTAAATTTCCTAGGCTCTAGGGCAGTGGTCCCCAAACTGTGGGGCGTTCCCTCCTACAGGGGCAAAAAGGAAAATTTGGGGGACGTGATGGGACCCGGGCCGGCCCCCATGAGGGGAGAGGAGAGAGTGTCACCCAGTCCCGCTCTGCCCCCAGCCGCTGCTCTGGCCCCAGCCCACGCTCCACTCCTGAACCCAGCTCCGCTCCTGACCACGGCTCCAGCTGAAGCTCCAGCCCCAGCCCCAGCCCCAACTGCCACAGCTCTGCTTCCGGCTCCACTCCCAACCGCAGACCTGCTCCAGCTCCCAGCTGTGGCTCCTAGCAGAGTGCGGACAGATTCCATTACGGGTAAGGGGGGGTGTGACAGAAAAAGTTTAGGCACCTCTGCTCTAGGGGCCCCAGTGAATTCTGAGGTGCACAGCCTGCAAGCCCAGGTAATTTAAACTGAGCTTGCGATTTAATGGTCGTCTATTCAGATAAACATTGTTTGAGGCAGGAACACAGGAGCGGGAAGGCTGGACAGTAGTCAGGAGGGATAAGGTGAAGAGACAACAGTGGGGTGAAGCAGTCAGTGTAAATACATATCAACATTCCTCCCTGTCTCAGCAAGGAGAGGTGCTCATGTACGGAGAGCGGAGTGGTACTGAAAAGGAGAAATGTCTCCATGCTCTGGCGCTATTGGTCAGTTTGGAGGAGGGTGGGGAAGCTGAACTGGGAGGGATTAGGGAAGCCAAAGGGTAGAAATGGCCATACTGATCCCAAATACTGGCTCCCTGTATTTGTTCCCACCCAACCTTCTCTGTAGGTTCCTTGTGGCTGCCAGAGCTGCATTTCAGACTTGCTGTGGGCTTGACCAGATCAATTTTGGGGGTAAGGAAAAAATTTTTCCCACAGGGCAAAACTTGCCATTACACTATAGGTCTGTTTTTTTTTTCTTCCCCTTCTTCACATTCCTCACTGCATGCTGGAGGCCTGGTGTTTTAGGGGTTGTTTGTTTGTTTGTTTTAAGAGCCATAAAAAGAAATAGTAGTTGATTTGTTGCACTATATGGCTGGGGACTAAGGCAGATATGCTAGAGCTTAAGTCTTGTACATGTAAAGGCACCTTTGACTAGATCCTCATTTCCCCCTGCAAGGGGAAAGTAGGATGACTTCTACGTTCAGAGTTATGGGGTGACAGGCTAAGGGTAGCCATTCCTCTTTCCCTATTGCTTGACCAATTTAAGGCTAGTTTCCTCCTACATTGCACCCTGGTAATTTAAAGGGGGCAGCTACCCCAGTTAATTGATTTAAAGTTAATCAAGTTGCAGCCTGCCACTTACCTCCATCCTATGTGTCTCATTTTCCTATATAGGCTGATCAATAATGACCGGATTGTAGGAGGTCACACCATCACAGAATCATAGAAGATTAGGGTTGGAAGAGACCTCAGGGGGTCATCTAGTCCAATCCCCTGCTCAAAGCAGGACCAACTGCAACTGAATCATCCCAGCCAGGGCTTTGTCAAGCAGGGCCTTAAAAACCTCTAAGGATGGAGATTCCACCACCTCCCTAGGTAACCCATTCCAGTGCTTCACCATCATCCTAGTGAAATAGTGTTTCCTAATATCCAACCTACACCTCCCCCACTGTAACTTGAGACCATTGCTCCTTGTTCTGTCATCTGCCACCACTGAGAGCAGCCTAGCTCCATCTTCTTTAGAACCCCTTCAGGTAGTTGAAGGCTCCTATCAAATCCCCCCTCACTCTTCTCTTCTGCAGACTAAATAAGCCCAGTTCCCTCAGCCTCTCCTCATATAAGTCATGTGCACCAGCCCCCTAATCATTTTCGTTGCCCTGCGCTGGACTCTCTCCAATTTGTCCACATCCCTTCTGTAGTGGGGGGACCAAAACTGGACGCAGTACGACCAGCTGTGGCCTCACCAGTGCCGAATAGAGGGAAATAATCACTTCCCTCGATCTGCTGGCAGTGCTCTGACTAATACAGCCCAATATGCCATTGACCTTCTTGGCAACAAGGGCACGCTGCTGATTCATATCTAGCTTCTCATCCACTGTAATCCCCAGGTTCTTTTCTGCAGAACTGCTGCTTAGCTAGTCGGTCCCCAGCCTGTAGCAGTGCATGGGATTCTTCCTTCCTAAGTGCAGGACTATGTACTTGTCCTGGTTGAAAAATGTCACTAATGTGAGTTTTAAATCTGTGGACTGCTCTATGGGAACTTGAGGAAACAATTCAGGAAGGCCCAGGATGGAAGCATAATGAACAAAATGTAGTATTCATTTTGTAGGTAGTATCTCCCTACCCTGCAAGTACAAGGAATTGCATCTCCCACCCTCTGAGTTCTTGTCAGCAATCAACACCATTTATACATACATGCTGTACAGAGAAAAAAATTACATGACGGTGGATCTCTATTATGACATATATCTTCATGGATACAAAGAGAAGTGATAACTCACCAGTGAAATAGCCATGAGTGAGACATCTGTCTTTTCTCATAAGTGAAGTATCATAATATAGTTCTGCCTTCATAAACTATACACTTACAAAACCACTGAAGAAAGAAAGAAAGAAAGATTGATTATTTGGATAACTGATACAAATAAGACTACTAAAACATATGTAGGAATAGACATTTTCGAATCTTGTACAACTTTAAGGACACTGGAGTTATGGTTAATAAATGACACCCTAAACTAAAAAAGGACCCATAGCAGCATTTGACAGCATGTCATTATATACACTCATACATGCACATATCCCCACACACATACATATGATATACATATGATTGCATGGTAAGGTATTCATATTTTCTTGGCATGATCTTGGGATGGCTAACTGTTGGTGAAGTGAGTTAAGCAGGTGATCTCAGATGAGTGCTGGTCAGATCTTTATATCAGGCATTCTGTGACTATCACACGTGCCACAGAATAACTATTCTAGAACCGTTTTAGAGAAGTTTTTTTTTAAAATGGCATTGGGACTATTTCCTGTATCTCTCCATTTTTACCATCAGGGCTACTCTGAATTTTGCCTTTGTCCTGGGCAAGTTTTCTTAAGATCTTGAATTTGCAGAATTAAAGGTCAGAAAGGACCTTTTAAGAACCTACGAACCTGACCTGCATAACATAGGACATTGAATTTCACCTAGTAATTCCTACAGTAGAGGGAATTATTCTTCTCTACTATGGGAATGAACCACATCAAGCCTAATAATTTAAAAGAACACAAAAAGTGACAGGTGTTTTATTCTCACCTATCCAGCAAAGCACTTCAGCATGTGAGTAGTCCACTGACTTCAGCAATCAGATGCAACAAGCTAAGCATGCACTTAAGTTCTTTGTTGGATGAGGGCCTATGAGCCTATCACAGATTTCTTTGGGATTTAGTGGCCAAATACAATCCTGGCCTACAGAGTTTCACCCTCTTACACTAGCAATTAATTTGGTCATGGGTCTTAAAGAGCAAGATGTTGTGTCGTGACTGAGAAAATGTCTTTTCAAGCTTAATAAACCTTCAAGAAAGGTGTAGGAGCAACAGAAAACTAAACTCCTTTCTCTGACATTCTAAGCATAACTAAGCAATCAGGAGTCAAAATATTATTCTTAACCTGCAGAATCTGATTCATAATAATCATTTTTTAAGAATCCAAGCAAAATATCGTATTTGTATTTTCTTTAAGCCTTCATATGCATTTTCCACCATAATATGAATTCCTGTGCACTAAAATAAAAGTATTTCAAGCTGTAGTGTATTCCAAACTCAACTAATTTGTTATTAATTTGTTCAGATTCTGTTTCTGATTCCTGCTAGGTTCCACTGCAATGTCAAAGCAAAACCATTGTTTCCTGATTAACAACTCCATAAATTTGGAGATATATGAGACATTCATATCTCCCTTTTTTAAAAACAAACATACTTTAACCAAAATTTCAAAAGTGACTAGTGATTTGGGATACCCCACTGGAGATATCTTGATGGAACCTGATTTTCTGACGTGCTGATCACACACCTACTGAAAAATCGAGTCCCTTTAAATTTTCTCAATTTGGGCAAACAAAATCACTAGTCACTTTTGAGAATTTGGGACTTGGGCTTATTGTCCAAGCATGATTTTAAGCAAAACAGCCCAAACATATTAGTATTCCTCCTTTAATTACTGAAGAATGATTTCAGTGGAAAGAAATATTATATATTTAAAATATTGGTTTCACCTTTAATCTTTTATATGCATTTTGATCTTTGCCTTTTGTAATAACAATATGCCACTCTAGGGCATACAGCGTGCTGAGATAAGATAATGTCAGGATTAGGGGGAACTCAAGAGATACCTATGATATTACATCATCTCAATATGGCTCTTAGTCTGTGGTGTGTATTATTGGTTAATTAAGGCACAGGAAATGATGTATATGAAAAGATACATCTTCCTTATTTCCACTGAAATAAAAATTTCAAATCAAAAGCATCTGTCTTTTTTCATTTATATGTCAAAATATAATTGGCTGTGGCTGAGGTTTGTTGCCTTTATTACTTTTAATAGCTGTACAGCCACTGATTGCCCAAGCTGATGGTTAATTTAATTCCTGTCAATACAATATTGGGGCTGTCTGCATATTCAGGCCATGATTAACTGCGGCACAGTCCATAACAGTAGTGTTATTATTACTGCATTTAACTACCTCTCGGGAGAAGACAAATTAAATTATGTTGAAAATGCTGTTGATTATCATTACGGACTTATTTGTAGAGCACAATTACTGATCTGTTGTAAAATAAATCAAATTTTTTATCATCTTGGTATAAATTAAATGTAATGTAGGAGAATGGAGAGTGGTTACTGAAAGAGTTCAGGCAGCTTTGTATAAGTCACCCAAGCACTGAATTAAAATAATAATCACAGATGAACATGATATTATATTTTAATAATAAGCTACTTTGTGACCAAATGTGGCTCATAGATTATGGGATTTCAACAATAAAAAAAGCAAAGTTAAAATGCTTTATGAGCTGTTGACTTAAACAAAAAGGTTGAGGACTTCAAATAAATTACTTTATACTACTGCTTCTACACAAGCTGGAATCATGGTTCAAGTAACTAATTTTAGGCACTGCTTTAAAAATACAATTACACTAATAACTTACATATGACAGTCCTTTAGCTCTCCTCTTCCATCTATAATACCCACCCCGCCACACTGTATTATATCCTAACTGAATGTGTTGCGTTACTGATAACTGCAGTGACAACAAAATATTTGCAATATTTGTGCACAAATATAATGTATACTAAACGCTCACAAATACATACTGCAAAACACCATCATTTCTAAAAGGGCGAGATGGTGACTATTGTTTATTGGGTGAGGAAAAGTGGGAGAAGGTGTAAAGGAGCTTTCTCCAGCCCTTTACACAGCTATGAAGGGGCCAGCTACAATCCCAGCCACTGAGTTCTAAGTCTAGCACCACCACCAACGCTAGGAAACCCAGAGGAGGGGATAAGAAAGTGGCATGGATGGGAGGAGCATGGCCCAAGCCTCCTTTTACACCACCCATCAGATGATGAATGGGGAAGGACAGGCTGCACCTATCAGTGATGGAGGCAGATTATCAGATGGTATAAATTGTCTTAGCTCCATTGAAGTCAATTTAGAATCTTCCCCCTAACACATATGTTCCTCCAGTGCTCTAAAAGGACATATTTGACATCACAGCCTCTTCTCACCCAATTCTACTGTAAGGTGGGCCTTAAAAGCCACAATATACCCCAAAGCATCAAGTATCACTTCCTGATTTAAAAATACAACACTCACTTCACTAGGTGTTTTGCCTACATAAGGACTACATGAATACACCCTCTTTCTACCTATTACAAGCATAGCTACTTACATGCAGAGCTGATAGGTTGTCTAACGCTTTTCATTATAGGCCCCTGTTTTCAGTTGCTTAAAATTATGCCAAATTTTAACCTTCAGGCTAATATTTTTCACACTTTCTCTCTCTGACTTTTCTTGTAAAAGCTGAGTTTCTTGGAACGTTCCAGCAAAAACAGCTCACATATTCTTGAGAATGAGGTTAGGGAAAAAATAGTTAGTTTGGCTGATGTTAATTTCCCCCGCCCCCAACCGTTTTTGAAGAGCTTTCCAGCTTCCATGCTTTGGAACAGAAACTTGAAATTTGGCAGGGACATATTTCTGGGGTTATAGAGGTGCCTTTTGCTTTCTCCATAAAAATCTACCCAGATCTGGCCAAGTTATAGGACTCTGCCCTTTGCACATGCTCAGTAGTGCTTGTTAGAGGCTTATTTCTAAGTCTCTCATCATTCCGTCTGCACTGAGCATGCTCCAGTCCCACAATTTCCCACATGCCAGCTCTACTGCACTTGGAAACAACATTCTCTGTAAACTGGCTGGGGACCCAGGAAAACTGGGTTCTAATCCTGCCTTTGCCACAAACTTCCTTATGTTGATTATATCATAATATAAATATATTCTCTTCTTGATGTTGATTCTAAAAAGTTCTGCTTCTTTTCATGGACTGAAAAGCTCATATTTTGAGTCATTTAAATAATAATGGTGTGTTACACAGCTCCCCCCCCCCCCGTTTAAGCTATGCACTATCAATATCACAGCATCCAGAAAACTGCACAGTGCCAAGGACCATTTTTATTATTAACTATTAATTCTACAGCACACAAAAATATGCTAGATGCCTCCCATTATAACGAGGTCCCTCCCTCAAACCATTAGTTAAAGCTGTAGGGGGGAAGATGTTCTACATAAAGGGGGTAGAAAATGTGAAGATAAAGTTCAGGCTCAAATTTTTCACAGCACTTTTTACAAAAAGCATGATAGACACCTGATAGAAAGAAGCAGGTAGCATGCTTTCCATAATATGTGCTAAAAACACTTTAGCTCAGTCTATACTAGCAGCTAAGCAGTTTTCAATTTCCAGTCCAGTGGGACCCACTGGTGACTTTTCTAGTGTTCCTTCTTTAAAAAAAAAAAATAAAGGCTTTATTGGAAAGTTTAAACATGTGAAGGGGGATGGGTCCCATAACCCCATCCACATAGCATAACCCTATAATTCATGCATACACATGTAGGTAGAGAAGCCAAGTCGGTCAATATCTATGTTTAAATCAGTGGGATGAATGGGTTTAAAAGACAGCAGAATCAGGTACTACCAGGTTAAATAGATATAAGATATGCAGCATATTGGGGCCCCTGTGTCTTAAATGCATTTCTAGGTTAATCTTCAATACAGTCAATTAATACAAGTTATCAAAATCTGCTCAAATGATAGAGACAAAAGAGAATGTGAAATTATATCTACCAAGTAAACTCAATACAGCAATTTATGTCTTAAATGAAAGTAAAGAACACAAGTATTGCAACGCTCAATAATACCAAAAAACAAAACAATATTAACAAATTTGACCAAATATTACATATATTTATATAGACAGATATAGATATCTCCAAAAAAGAGCACATAACCCTATAATAAATATCGATAAATTCTGCTAAAAATGAAAATTGTTACTAAAACAATTGTGCAGACTTCATGACTGGTGAAATTCACCCACCAGTGGGGGAGCTATGAAAGGATCCCAACACAGCAGTTGATGATACTGTGCTGATTTGATATGACACACACTATTCGTCTTCATAAAAGTTTCAAACTCACAAGCTACAAACTGAGATCCATTGTCATTTACTAGCCAATCTAGCAAACAACAAGGAGTGAACATTTCACACAGCTCCCTCCTCACAGACATGGAGCACAGCGACAATTTTAGTGGCACTGATGGATGATCTCCTTATGGCCATGGGAAAAAGATGAACTTCTGCAGTGACATTGCTGGATCTAGCAGCAGCCTTCCACACAGTGTGTCATTATTACCTTGTGCTCCACCAACAGAGGACAGTGCTAAGTCAGCTTCACTCTTTTCTCATAAACAAAGCCCAGAGAGTCATGGCTGATGAATGCTTCTCTGTCCAACAAGCCCTCACTTGTGACATTTTGCAAAGATCAGTCCCTTTGCTCTCTCCTTTTATAACATCCAAGACCTCCCCCTGCCCACATATACCAAAGAAGATTGTAAGGCAATATGGATTTCAATGTTACCAGTATAGTGATGATATCCAGCTGTATGCTTTCGTTTCACCTGATGCAGCCAACATCATCATCCTGTTATCGTGGTATCTGAGTGATCTAGCCTTATATATGAAAAACAGGTGGCTCAAACTCAACTCAGGCAACAGAGAGGTGATGCTGGTGGGAAGAAGAAAGAAACTTTAGGAGCCAGCCAAGATATTAACCTCATTCACTCCTGAAGTGGTCAAGTATTGTAATCTTGGAATCCTGTTGGATTCTTCTCTGCTTCTGGACACAAAGACTGTGACATTAGCAAGACATACCTCTTTCTACCTACCCATGATACCTCTAACCATCTTCACTTCTCTGCACCTTTCCACACTCAGCTATAGCTTTCTTAACTATAGCTTAATCGCTTTCTTAATAATTTCAAGTTATAATGAATAGCACCATGTTTCTATGGACCAGAAGACAATTTTGATAGATAATAGCAATAATGCAATAGGTAGCATATCTAGAGAGTTCAAAGTACTTTACAAAGAAGGGTATAATTATCCACATTTTACAGACCTATAAATCAAAGAATCATAGAATATCAGGGTTGGAAGGGACCTCAGGAGGTCATCTAGTCCAACCCCCTGCTCAAAGCAGGACCAATTCCCAACTAAATCATCCCAGCCAGGGCTTTGTCAAGCCTGACCTTAAAAATATCTAAGGAAGGAGATTCCACCACCTTCCTAGGTAACACATGCCAGTGTTTCACCTAGTGAAAAAAGTTTTTCCTAATATCCAACCTAAACCTCCCCCACTGCAACTTGAGACCATTACTCCTTGTTCTGTCATCAGCTACCACTGAGAACAGTCTAGATCCATCCTCTTTGGAACCCCCTTTCAGGTAGTTGAAAGCAGCTATCAAATCCCCCCTCATTCTTCTCTTCTGCAGGCTAAACAATCCCAGCTCCCTCAGCCTCTCCTCATTTTTGTTGTCCTCCACTGGACATTTTCCAATTTTTCTACATCCTTCTTGTAGTGCAGGGCCCAAAACTGGACACAGTACTCCAGATGAGGCCTCACCAATGTTGAATAGAGGGGAACGATCACGTTCCTCGATCTGCTAGCAATGCCCCTACTTATACATCCCAAAATGCCACTGGCCTTCTTGGCAACAAGGGCACACTGTTGACTCATATCCAGCTTCTCGTCCACTGTAACCCCTAGGTCCTTTTCCGCAAAACTGTTGCCTAGCCATTCGGTCCCTAGTCTGTAGCAGTGCATGGGATTCTTCCATCCTAAGTGCAGGACTCTGCACTTGTCCTTGTTCAACCTCATCAGATTTCTTTTGGCCCAATCCTCTAATTTGTCTAGGTCCCTCCGTATCCTATCCCTACCCTCCAGCGTATCTACCACTCCTCCCAGTTTAGTGTCATCTGCAAATTTGCTGAGAGTGCAATCCACACCATCCTCCAGATCATTTATGAAGATATTGAACAAAACCGACCCAAGGACCGACCCTTGGGGCACTCCACTTGATACCGGCTGCCAACTAGACATGGAGCCATTGATCACTACCCGTTGAGCCCAACAATCTAGATAACTTTCTATCCACCTTATAGTCCATTCATCCAGCCCATACTTCTTTAATTGGCTGGCAAGAATACTGTGGGAGACCGTGTCAAAAGCTTTGTTAAAGTCAAGGAACAACACGTCCACCGCTTTCCCCTCATTCACAGAGCCAGTTATCTCATCATAGAAGGTAATTAGATTAGTCAGGCATGACTTGCCCTTGGTGAATCCATGCTGACTGTTCCTGATCACTTTCCTCTCTTCTAAGTGCTTCAGAATTGATTCCTTGAGGATCTGCTCCATGGTTTTTCCAGGGAAAGGTAAAGTGAAAGGTCACTCAAGTTAGTAGCAGAGATGGAAACAGGGCCCTTATCATGTAACTCTCATTCCTGTGCCATATTGCTGTACTTCATAGTCTGGGACAAATGAGAGGTACTACTTTTTAAACAATTATTTGGATTAAAATCCAAAATCATTTTCAAAAATTACTTACATCCAAGATGAATTTGGACCAGTATTTTAAAGCAGCTACATCCATTTCAGAGATAACATCTGGATAGGTGTGGGAAAAAATATGTTTTACCAGCATTAACTAAATACAACATTCTTCCAATAGTGGTGCTTTCCTGTGCACATGCCCGTCCAACAGGTCAGGTTTTCCCTTTCTTGTTCACCCACACCTCCCACTGACTTCTACAGATGTTTAGGAAGCACAAGAAATGCAGTTTTGGGCTCAGTACCTGCACAGGTGGGAATAGCTGCTATTCTACTGCAACTTAACCTTAGTCTTTTAACAGGAGAAGGCAGTTATGGAAGAAGCCAGGCCATACAAATGAACAAACTAGAACATTGAACAAACTAGAACAAACTAGAACATTCAGCTGCTATGGCTACTAAAGTCACTCACTGAATTCTTGCTTGTCAGTTTTTCATCCTCCTTCAACTATGTTATTTTCTTCTTCCATTAAGTAGTTCTAGTCTATGTAGTATATTGAAGAACCCATATAATCTGTTTTTCCAGGGCATCCTCATAAAAGTAGCTCCGACATCTCCATTAGAAAGGTTAATTATGTCAGCAACAATTTTGCTGTTCTGCATTGGACTGGGAAGTTCTAGATATACCATACAGTTATATGCTGTAGATATGTTACTACTGTAAGTAAAGTTTGCTGTCTAAACAATATTGTGTGCTGCTTTCTGAAACCAAATATTTTATTATTTATTCAGTGATAATATGTATGTTTAATTTTATAAAATCATAAGGAGCCATTTTATGGCATATTTTTATGCACTACAGTCAATTAAAAAGGCTGCCTCCTTACAAAATACATAGTGTGACCTGAAGCCCACCCTTGCAATTGTAATACTTTAGACAATTATGTTATTATTTTCTTGGATGTGCTCTCTGCAGCCCTTTGAATACTTGTGCCAGATTAATTTAGCTCTGTGTCACAAATTGGAACTGACGTGTCATTCATGTTAGAACTGTAAGTGGTAAGGAAAGATTTCATTCAGCTAAAATAAATGTAATTTGCACTAATTTCTTTCTTCCAAATGGAAGTGTTCATGACAAATTTTATTCACTAATACCTAAGCCTCCATCATGTAAGCTTAGAAAGTTTAAAACACTGTCTGCTATTAACTTATGTTCGTGCATTTTTAAATGCACACACCATAATATTTCTATCTTGCTTCGTTTCTGTTTCATTTTAGAATATATTTTGATCCCATGTTTTGTGAATGTACTGACATTAAATTGCCTTGATTTCTATAATTAGTCCAAGATTATTTTTTAAATGCCTAGTAAGATTCCAGAGACAACTAAAAAGACATTTTTAGAGGTATTCAGATGCAAACTTAGGCCCCAGTTCAGGATGATATTTAAGCCTGTGCCTAACATCAAACATAAATTATAATACCTAGCTCTTATATAGTGATTTTTATCCGTAGATCAGAAAGCACTTTACAAAGGAGGTCAGAATCATTATCCCCATTTTACAGCTAGGGAAACTGAGGCACAGAAAGGGGAAGTGACTTGTCCAAGGTCACCCAGGAGGCCAGTGGAAGAGCCGGGACTAGAACCCAAGTCTTCTGTGTCCGAGTCCAGTGCTCCATCTGCAAGGCTGCACTGCCTCTCCAGCTGCTTAAAATGAAGCACCTGATTCTCATTTATACTAAGGCTGTGCACTGCAGAGACAAGAGAGGTGTAAAGTGGCCTTAGTATAAAAGAATCAGGATCAAGCAGGTGCTTAAGTACCTTCCTGAATCAGGGCCTCAGCAGAAAGAATTTAAGAACACAATTGTCCACAATTAAACAAACAAATTAAACGATGGCTCTTTCTTAACAACCTGTCTGTAGCAGAGGATTTGATCTTCCTCCTATATATATTCATTTATCTTCCATATTAATTTTAGCCATTAAAAGAGTATGTGATAGAAGTCTCTCTATGCCATAGCATACACAAGCTCTGAAGAACTAACATGGTGGGGGGAGAGAGAAATGGGGATGTAAATCAGAATCTTGACCCTGCAGTAGGTTTCTTAAATAGAGAAATCACCATTATCCTAGTAATAGGATGAAATTTAATAGTGAGAAGTGTAAGGTCATGCATTTAGGGATTAATAACAAGAATTTTAGTTATAAGCTGGGGACACATCAATTAGAAGTAACGGAGGAGGAGAAGGACCTTGGAGTATTGGTTGATCATATGATGACTATGAGCCGCCAATGTGATATGGCTGTGAAAAAAGCTAATGCGGTCTTGGGATGCATCAGGAGAGGTATTTCCAGTAGGGATAAGGAGGTTTCAATACCGTTATACAAGGCACTGGTGAGACCTCACCTGGAATACTGTGTGCAGTTCTGGTCTCCCATGTTTAAGAAGGATGAATTCAAACTGGAACAGGTACAGAGAAGGGCTACTAGGATGATCCGAGGAATGGAAAACTTGTCTTATGAAAGGAGACTCAAGGAGCTTGGCTTGTTTAGCCTAACTAAAAGAAGGTTGAGGGGAGATATGATTGCTCTCTAGAAATATATCAGAGGGATAAATACCGGAGAGGGAGAGGAATTATTTAAGCTCAGTACCAATGTGGACACAAGAACAAATGGATATAAACTGGCCACCAGGAAGTTTAGACTTGAAATTAGACGAAGGTTTCTAACCATCAGAGGAGTGAAGTTTTGGAATAGCCTTCCAAGGGAAGCAGTGGGGGCAAAAGATCTATCTGGCTTTAAGATTAAATTTTATAAGTTTATGGAGGAGATGGTATGATGGGATAAGATGGTTTTGGTAATTAAATATTCATGGTAAATAGGCCTAATGGCCTGTGATGGGATGTTAGATGGGGTGGGATCTGAGTTACCCAGGAAAGAATTTTCTGTAGTATCTGGTTGGTGAATCTTGCCCATATGCTCAGGGTTTAGCTGATCACCATATTTGGGGTCGGGAAGGAATTTTCCTCCAGGGCAGATTGGAAGAGGCCCTGGAGGTTTTTCACTTTCCTCTGTAGCATGGGGCATGGGTCACTTGCTGGAGGATTCTTTGCTCCTTGAAGTCTTTAAACCACGATTTGAGGACTTCAATAGCTCAGACATAGGTGAGAGGTTTTTCGCAGGAGTGGGTGGGTGAAATTCTGTGGCCTGCGTTGTGCAGGAGGTCAGACTAGATGATCATAATGGTCCCTTCTGACCTTAGTATCTATGAATCTATAAAGTGACAGATCTTCATTTCAATTCTCTGTGATCATTCTGGATTAGATATTAAATATAAACCCAGAGCAGGCACACTATTTGCATTCGTGCACCAACCACCAAGTTACCTCTTTTCAGCCCTTTAAGGAAACAAATATAAGCGATTACACTAATACTGTATCTAAAACCTGGGCCATTTCAGGCTGGGATTTTTACCAGTCTGGATCAACATTTGATACCCGACTTGCATAACACTGATTTTCATTTTATCAGCATGACTGAAATCCCTTCCCCTCCCCAAGCCCCCAAAAAAGAGACTACGCTGTGTCTGTTCAAAAAGCACAAAGAGCACAGAAAAATGTATTTACTAATGTATTTCTTTGATACTTAGTCTATGTCTCAGCATAACTTTGTGACACATAATAAAGAAAACTTGGAGGCTTAGATTAAAAGTAGACTTTAAGCTATTAGTGCATCTGCTTTTTTTATGATCCACAGATATTTTGAATTCATTTATAATTCATTACATGCTCATTTCTAGATAACACAGTAATATATCAGCACAACCTTCTCACTTCTCAAAATGCTATACAGAGGCTTATTTAATGGCTGCTAAGTAATGTAAAAGGTACAGTCATGAATGTAGGTGCCGTAAGATACAAACCAATGCCTCGTCCTGCAAAGGTTGCCATTTGAGTAGACTTGTGTCCATGCTGAGTCCCACTGAAGACAACAGGACTTCAGATAGAAGAAAGAGTTAATCCATACAACTCCTTTTGCTGGAACACGGGCCAAATCTACAAATAGGTGTCTGGATATTTCGGAAGCAATCTATACCTTACAGATGTTCTGAGGGATAATCAGTACAAGCATTCTTCATTCTTGTACCTCTAACAATGACTTGCCAGCCATAATGGTCAACCTCCATTTGTAAGCACAGCCATCTAGAAAAAATAGGACAGGAATTCTAGGAACACCTGATGCAGTTCCAAATTAAAACACCTTGCATAATCAGTATCAAAGCAGGACTAAGGGGATGCAAAAGAAAAGTAGGCAGGATGGCCCAGATCCAGCAAAACACTTGAGGATGTGGTTACTTTAAGCATGCAAGTTCTCCCATTGAACCCAGTTTCATGAGACTACTCATGTGGCTAAAGTTAAGCATATGTTTAAGGGCTTTGCTGGATGGGTCATTAATAATATTTCAGAGGCTGATGCAAAAAGCTAAAGTTACTCTTGTGTTAGATACAACGCCTTAGTGGGAATTTAAAACATGCACAGATAAAGTCCCTTTGAAGATATGGAGTTAAATCCTGGCTTCGTTGAAGAAAATTTTGAGAATTTTGTCACTAAATTCCATGGTGCCGAATTTCACTCTAGGTCCCTTTGGGCATCATCATTTCCTAGTGAACTCAATGATAATACTCCCATTGACGCTAAGGAGAACTGGATCTGCCCCTTTGTAAACTTCTGGGTGCCAAAAACAACTGGTGTCTACACTTCTGCTTTTTCTTATTAATTACAGCATTTCTTCTTACCAAGAAAGGATTTACTTTCATAGGGCCACATTCTGCCTTCAATCCACTGATTCCATCATTGGCACCAAAGGAGTAAAGCGTATCAAATGTAGCACAGGGTACAATCTGACCCATAATATTGGTGAATACTGTATTTAGAAGGTTAAGATAAACAACCCGTCCCATATTCTTATGCATAGTCACCTTTTAAGAATTTGGGTTCATGAACAGATTACCCAGAAGTAAGAATCAAAAGAACACTCAATCCATAATTTTAAAGTAATCTGTGATTTTACAATTAAAAAAAAAAACGTTTTCCATCATGCCATTTCCATTAATTCTGCAGGTTCCTCAACAATGTTCCCAAATCACAGGCTACAACTCATCAGCACCAATTTAAACTGTATATAAGGAACCCAGGACATTGGTCTCGCTTGAATAACTAAAATACACATTTCTTCACTTATGTTCATGTAAATGACGATTTCTTGCCAGTGTTTAACTGTATAATGTAAATACATATAGCAATGCAATAATGTTTAATAAAACACTGATTCTCAAAGATTACACACCACTTCTCCTTAACCCTTTCGTTAAATATTAAACCTCATAGATTCCAAGGCCAAAAAGGACCATTGTGATCATCTAGTCTGACCTCTTAAGTCTTTCTTTTGCTGAGAATATAAAACTACCACAAGTTATTAGAATACAGCCCCCAAGCAAGTCCTCGGTTTTTCTGTTATTGAGTTACTGAGGGTTGTGATTAGGAACAAGTTGTATTCTGTGTTTACAATGGCCTTCCATAGCATTAATTAATCAAAAGTGTAAAATATACACAGGCACTCGGAGTCCATGGTGATGGGAGCCAGAATGACATTGAGAGAAGGATGCATACATACTTATTACAAATAACCGTGATAATTTAAAAGGGCAAAGAATGGTGAGCAACATTTTGTGAAAACTTTGAGACTTTTCAGAGCTACTTCTGACTTGGATAAAGTACGTTGCCCTGCCTGGCTCATGAGATCTGAAGTAACCTCATTCCTCTCTATTTCCCAGTGTAGAGGAAACTACAGGAATTAGGGGTGTTGAACAATATAATATCCATGTTCAGATGACACTGGGATTCAGGAGTTCTGACAGATGCCCTAGAAACCTCAGCAGGATTGGATATTTAAGGGAGACCACAGGTTTTTTCTCTAGCTACCAAGTTGCCTGGGAAGTCTCTGAATTCTAGGGAGTCAGTGCAAGTGGTTCAGGGGCAATAAAAGGGGAAACAGGCTGCCTTCCACCATCTTACTCTAAATGATCCCTATTTCTTTACCTCCATCCCTATTTCACAATGTCTTTAAGTATAAGTTCCATGGAAGTCAATGGGATTTAAGCACAGTTCAAATTAAACATGTACTTAGTGCTTTGCTGAATCAGTGCCATGATGTCTAAACACAACCATTGATTTTGGGGAAAAAAAGTTTTGAAAGTGCAAAATATAAACTGAGAAAGTATCCTAAGGCTGCTGAAATGCCCTCCTGGGGCACGCCACAGCATGACAAATGCTCCTGCATCAGTTTCCCCTTCAGAGACCCCAGTAACTCCATATCAGGGTCTCTTGCTTCAATAATACACCTCCTTGGGGACAGATTATTACCAAAACATAATGCAAAATAGTCCATACCACAAGTCCCCAAACATAATCCTTTCATCACCCCAGTGTATATAGTCCTTAAAATCCCACATCCTATAGTCCATTGACATAGCGCACCACACTCCAGCAATTTCCATCACTCCTCGGCTCTTTGTCACTGTTCTTCTGACAGGACAGCCACCCCAGACCTTCCAGCTGTGGTGCAACCCCAGTCTTCCTAGCCTCTCTGCTAGCAGATCATTCCAGGGGAGCATCCCTCACTCCCTCCGGCCCTCTCACTGTATCCCTGGTGTCAGTTTTCCAGCATATAGATGTCAGCAGGTAAGCCCCTCCACTGTTCCCCTGCCTTCAGCCCTCTCCAGCCCTCATCTCAGTTTAGAGGTCAGCAAGCAACTCCCGCTGCTGATGCTGCCACCTGCCTTCAGCCCTCTCCAGCCGTGGCTCTTTGGCTTGGGGAGGTCAATCAGCAAAAGCCTCTTGCCAGTCTCCTGCCTTCAGCCTGCCCCTAGGAACTGACCACAGCTTCCTTCCAGGATCTTCCACACTCACTCTCACCTGACCTTTTCCTGACACACTCAGTCTGAGCCCTAAGGTAACCCTCACTCACCAGGTCTCTCTCTCCTCTAGGGCCCAGGTGCCCTCTTTGAAATCCAGCTGGAGTGAGCTCATCAGTCACAGGGGCACTGGCCCTGCTCTCTCTTAAAGGGACAGTGTTACCCTATGACAGGAACCATCTTAGCACAACAAAAAGCCGCATTCTTTTACCACATTTCAGCTGGTTCTTCAGCCTGGTGCTTCACAGCTTATCCAAAGAGTGAAAATGGTGCAGGAAATCACAACCTGTTGTGGCTTAAAGCTTAAGTGGAACCACTGCAGCTAGCTTTTATTTTTTAAGCAGGGGCATGAAATGTACCTACTTTCCAAGTTAATTTTTGGGGTGGCAAGATGCAGGTAATTCTGCTGCTGAATGCCTCTTTGGGAACAAATCTCACTCCCGAAAAAATTGCTACCTACTTTCAACAAAGGCTTCAGTGTTTGCATTATATCGTAAAATCTGAGTTTAATGTTTGTGAGTTATTGTAAGAACCATGTATGGTGCTGCATCTTGTTTCCACAAAACTCCTGTGGAGACAGTAATAAGATGTAAAGTTGAAATTACAAGTATTACATGTGGTAGAAACACAAACCTGCATTTAAAACAACTCAGTCTCATTTAAAATATCCTTGAAAGTTTAGAGAACCGTGCTCAAAGTACTGAGAAAACAACAGAGCCCCACAGGAGAAAAACCCCATGTGGAGAGGGTCCGATGGAGATGGTTGAAGATTATTGTTGGAAGATACAGAGTAGATGCCATGCATCTAGTCTATAGAATACGCTGCCTCAAAGTCAACTCCCTCCACCTGTGGAGAAAGCAATCAACATTACATATCCTGGTAGCCCCCCAGTATCATTCCTGCTTTACAGCTCACCATCTGTTTCAAAACACGTATTTTCTCTTTTGTCTGTACCACTTACTTCTTTCCCTCTGCTCTTATTTCTATAGGGTACGTTGTGATTCGGACTAAACACCTGCTCAGGAGTGGAACGGCAAGTCAGAAGGCCCCTTACACCTCTCTACAGGTCACTTAGGGCTAGCCTACACTCGGATCGCTACCGCGGCACAGCTGCAGCGCTGCTAGGGCAGATGCTCTATGCCGACGGGAGAGAGCTCTCCCGTCAGCTTAATTACTCCACCTCCCCAAGTGGCGGTAGCTGTATCGGCCGGAGAGAGTCTCCTACCAACATAGCGCTGTCCATACCAGTGCTTAGGTTGGTATAACTTACATCGCTCAGCGGGGTGGCTCTTCCACACCCCTGAGCGACTTAAGTTATACTGAAGTAAGCATTAGTGGGTACATGCCCTTAGCTGTTGGATTCAGGTATGCAGGAGTAAGTGGGACTACTCACAAGATTACCCTCTCACCGGAGCGTATGGACAAGGGAGAGGCAAAGTAGCAATGAAAGGGCAGAAGCCTGCTCCCTTTCCCCTTGCTTGCTGAGACAGGGCCTGGGAGCAGGGGCAGTAATTTACCCAACCCCTAGAGTGAAAGGAGGAAGCCAAGGACAAATTGTGACCCAAAAATGAGGTGCGCTGTCTACTGGTGACATTCCTAGGATGGTGTAGCACCCTTGCCCAGGGCTCTGACCCAAGTCACAATCTAGCCTTACAGAATGGTGCAATTATAACCATACATGTTTCTCCTTCTGATTTTTTTTATCCCATTCATTATATCCCCTTCACAATTAGGTTGTTAGGTATACAGAGCAGGGACCTCTCTTCTTATGGTACTGTGAGATGCCTACCACTGTGAAACAAGAATCATAATAATCTAATTCTCTGCATTATTTGAGGATACAGTTTGTGTCAAAAAACACCGTATGTCATTGTTAGTACAATAAAAAAGGTTGTATGCTTCCAGAAGACAATCCCAAGGCAAGTGCAAGAGTTCTGTTGATGCTTAATATTCATATACTCTTAGTGAATCACGAGCTAGAGAAGTTTTCACACAAGAACTCCCTCCCCACATTCAGGGCCCTGGGTCAAAGGGGGGTTGGGTGGCATGCAGTATGCAGGCCCCAAATGAGGCCACCAGACAGTAATCTTTCCCTGGAAGGAGAAAGACGAGGTCAGGGCAGTGACTCCAACTGGGAGATGCAGCTTTTAATCAAAAAATGGTCCTCTCAATCAGCAACTGGACAACACATGGGGAAGAAAGGGGTTGCAGGTCTATTTGGTCTCAAGAGAAGTCAGTCTTATCTTAGAAGGTAGGTGTTTGTGTTAGGTCATCCTGGACTGTAATAACAATCATGTGTACATTACATTCACACTAATGTGAAGGATGCATCACATACCCTAATATAGTCAAACAGGCCATGATATCAGTGCATTTGTACAAGGCCTCTAGCCTGGCCCTTTAGTTATTGTACTTTCACCACCATGTTAAGTGTCCCCATCATCCCACACACAGCCACCCCAGTCCTGTTCATCGCAGCAATTTGTCACAAACAGTTTGTCAAGGTTCCTCCCCCACTCTGAACTCTAGGGTACAGATGTGGGGACCTGCATGAAAAACCTCCTAAGCTTATCTTTACCAGCTTAGGTCAAAACTTCCCCAAGGTACAAAATATTACCCCTGTTATCCTTGGAATGGCCGCTACCACCACCAAACTAATACTGGTTACTGGGGAAGAGCTGTTTGGACGCGTCCTTCCCCCCAAAATACTTCCCAAAACCTTGCACCCCACTTCCTGGACAAGGTTTGGTAAAAAGCCTCACCAATTTGTCTAGGTGACTACAGACCCAGACCCTTGGATCTTAAGAACAATGAACAATCCTCCCAACACTTGCACCCCCCCTTTCCTGGGAAATGTTGGATAAAAAGCCTCACCAATTTGCATAGGTGACCACAAACCCAAACCCTTGGATCTGAGAACAATGAAAAAGCATTCAGTGTTTTACAAGAAGACTTTTAATAAAAAATAGAAGTAAATAGAAATAAAGAAATCCCCCCTGTAAAATCAGGATGGTATATATCTTACAAGGTAATTAGATTCAAAAACATAGAGAACCCCTCTAGGCAAAACCTTAAGTTACAAAAAAGATACACAGACAGAAATAGTTATTCTATTCAGCACAATTCTTTTCTCAGCCATTTAAAGAAATCATAATCTAACACATACCTAGCTAGATTACTTACTAAAAGTTCTAAGACTCCATTCCTGTTCTGTCCCTGGCCAAGACGACTACAGACAGACCCTTTGTTCCTCTCCCTCCTCCCAGCTTTTGAAAGTATCTTGTCTCCTCATTGGTCATTTTGGTCAGGTGCCAGCGAGGTTACCTTTAGCTTCTTAACCCTTTACAGGTGAGAGGAGCTTTCCCCTGGCCAGGAGGGATTTCAAAGGGGTTTACCCTTCCCTTTATATTTATGACACGCCCCCCAAATCTCAGCTAGGGTGAAACACTGGCTGGGATTTCTTCCTGGAGCTCTAGGAAAAACAGAGTTAATAAGACACATGCATCTCTAAATATACTACCAAGTACATAAAGACTAACAATATTTTCCACATCTCAAGGACGATTTTAACCAGTTGATTCTGGGAAACTTTCACGGGAGAGTGCATCAGCCACTTTGTTAGAAGCTCCTGAGATGTGTTGGATGTCGAAATCAAAATCTTGGAGAGCTAAACTCCACCGAAGAAGTTTTTTGTTAGTTTCTTTGACGGTGTGAAGCCACTTTAGTGCAGCATGGTCGGTTTGCAGGTGGAAACGCCGTCCCCAAACATATGGGCGTAGCTTTTCCAGAGCGTAGACAATGGCATAACATTCTTTTTCAGTGACTGACCAGTTGCTTTCCCTCTCAGACAGTTTTTTGCTGAGAAACACTACAGGGTGGAATTCTTGATCAGGTCCTTTCTGCATTAAAACTGCTCCCACACCACGCTCGGATGCATCTGTGGTTACTAGGAACGGTTTGTCAAAGTCTGGGGCCCTTAGTACAGGGTCAGACATGAGTGTCGCTTTAAGCTTGTTAAAGGCCTTCTGACACTTTCCGGTCCACTGAACAGCATTTGGCTGTTTCTTTTTGGTTAGGTCTGTCAGTGGGGCAGCGATTTGGCTGTAGTGCGGTACAAATCGTCTGTAATAACCGGCCAAGCCTAAGAAGGATTGAACCTGTTTCTTTGACTTTGGGACAGGCCACTTTTGGATAGCATCCACTTTGGCCTGTAGGGGGCTGATAGTTCCTTGACCCACCTGGTGTCCAAGGTAAGTCACTCTGTTTAGGCCTATTTGACACTTCTTAGCCTTAACAGTTAGTCCTGCCTCCCTTATGCGCTCAAGGACTTTTTGTAGATGTTCCAGGTGGTCTGCCCAGGAATCCAAAAATATGGCCACATCGTCAAGGTAGGCGACTGCATATTCTCCTAATCCCGCTAGGAGACCATCTACAAGTCTTTGGAAAGTGGCGGGTGCATTTCGCAGCCCGAAAGGGAGTACATTAAATTCATACAGCCCGAGATGTGTGATGAAGGCTGACCTTTCCTTGGCAGATTCATCTAGCGGTACCTGCCAGTACCCCTTGGTTAAGTCCAAGGTAGAGATGAACTGGGCCCTTCCCAGTTTCTCTAATAGTTCATCTGTGCGTGGCATGGGATAGTTGTCTGGGCGAGTTACAGCATTTAGCTTACGGTAGTCCACGCAAAAACGTATTTCCCCATCTGGTTTGGGAACTAGAACCACTGGAGATGCCCATGCACTTTCAGAGGGGCGGATTACCCCCATCTGTAACATATCCTGGATCTCCCGTTCTATAGCAGTTTTAGCTTGAGGAGACACCCGGTAAGGGTGGACCCTAATTGGGTGAGCATTACCTGTGTCAATGGAGTGGTATGCCCGTTCAGTCAGTCCTGGGGTGGCTGAGAACGTTGGCGCGTAGCTAGTGCACAGCTCCTGGATCTGCTGTCGCTGCATACGCCCAAGGGTCATGGAGAGGTTCACCTCTTCCACACCACCAGCACATTTCCCTTCGTAATAGACACCTTCAGGCCACTCAGCGTCGTCTCCTCCCTGGGCTGTAAACTGACAAACCTTTAATTCTCTGGAATAAAAGGGCTTTAGAGAATTAATATGATACACCTTAGGCTTTCGGTTGGAGGTGGGGAATGCTATGAGATAATTAACAGCTCCCAGGCGCTCCTGGACCACGAATGGCCCTTCCCACGATGCTTCCATTTTATGGGCCTGGAGCGCCTTTAAGACCATGACCTGGTCTCCTACTTTGAAGGAACGCTCTCTGGCATGTTTATCATACCAGGCTTTTTGCTCTTTTTGAGCATCCTGTAAGTTTTCTCTAGCAAGGGCTAAAGAGGTTCGGAGGGTGTTTTGTAGGTTGGTTACAAAGTCCAGAATGTTAGTTCCTGGAGAAGGTGTAAATCCCTCCCATTGCTGCTTCACCAACTGCAATGGCCCCTTAACCTCACGGCCATATACAAGTTCAAATGGGGAAAACCCTAAACTGGGATGTGGTACAGCTCTGTAGGCAAAGAGCAACTGCTGCAATACTAGGTCCCAATCATTGGAGTGCTCATTTACGAATTTACGTATCATGGCCCCCAAAGTTCCATTAAACTTCTCCACCATGCCATTTGTTTGATGATGGTAAGGAGTGGCAACCAAGTGATTTACCCCATGAGCTTCCCAAAGGTTTTTCATAGTTCCTGCCAGGAAATTAGTCCCTGCATCTGTGAGGATGTCGGAGGGCCAACCTACCCTGGCAAAAATGTCTGCTAGTGCCTGGCACACACTTTTAGCCCTGGTGTTGCTTAGAGCTACTGCTTCCGGCCATCGGGTGGCAAAATCCATGAAAGTCAGTATGTACTGCTTTCCTCTGGGTGTCTTTTTCGGAAAAGGACCCAGAATATCCACAGCTACTCGCTGAAATGGAACTTCAATGATGGGGAGTGGCTGGAGAGGAGCTTTGACCTGGTCTTGGGGTTTTCCCACTCTTTGGCACACCTCACAAGACTGGACATAGGTAGAAACATCCTTGCCCATTCCCTCCCAGTGGAATGACCCCCCCAAACGGTCTTTGGTCCTGTTCACCCCAGCATGGCCACTAGGGTGATCATGGGCTAAGCTCAAGAGCTTGGCCCGGTATTTAGTTGGAACTACCAACTGTCTCTGAGGATGCCAGTCTTCCTGGTGTCCACCAGAAAGAGTTTCCTTGTATAAAAGTCCTCTTTCTACAACAAACCTGGATCGATTAGAAGAGCTGAGAGGCGGTGGGTTGCTCCGTGCCGCCGTCCAAGCTCTCTGGAGGCTTTCATCTGCTTCCTGTTCGGTCTGGAACTGTTCCCTTGATGCTGGAGACATCAGTTCCTCATGGGATTGTGGACCTAAGCTTGGTCCCTCTGGAAGCGATATAGGGGATGGAGCTGTTTCTGTTGACTGTGAACCGCTCTCCGCTGGTGTACTATGTTGGGATTCAGGCTCCGGCTGAGCCTCTTGTGTAGGGTTATCGGCTGCTGCCAGTTCAGGTTCGGTGGGGCCCTCTGGTGTTGAGGTTGCAAGTACTAGATTCAGTGCTGACACGGGGTCTGGTGTTGGTTGTTCGGCTGGTTCCGGTTCTGGGACTGGTTCCGTCTGGGTCTCTGGGACTGGATCCACTACTGCTGTTGCAGACATTGGCCTGGGGTCCAGGTCCATCACCTCTGACTGGGTCCTGATAGAAGTTTCCGGAACAGAGCTAGGCCTCACGGCTTGTTTAGCCTGGTTGCGGGTGACCATTCCCACCCTCTTGGCCTGCTTCACATGATTGGCCAAGTCTTCCCCCAACAGCATGGGGATGGGATAATCATCATAGACTGCAAAAGTCCACATTCCTGACCAGCCCTTGTACTGGACAGGCAACTTGGCTGTAGGCAAATTGAAAGAGTTGGACTTGAAGGGTTGAATCGTCACTTGGATCTCTGGGTTGATTAAATTGGGGTCCACTAAGGAAGCATGGATAGCTGACACTTGTGCTCCGGTGTCCCTCCACGCGGTGACCTTCTTCCCACCCACACTCACAGTTTCCCTCCGCTCCAAGGGTATCTGGGAGGTATCTGGGCCTGTGGACCTCTGGTGTGATTCCGGTGCAATGAACTGTAATCTGTTGGGGTTCTTGGGGCAGTTGGCCTTTACATGCCCCAGCTCGTTACACTTAAAACATCGTCCAGCTGACGGGTCACTGGGGCGAGGAGGGTTGCTGGAGAACGGGGTGGTGGGACGATAAGGGGTCTGGAGGGTTCTTTGGGAGGTAGGTGGGGCTTTGGGCGGCCCCCGGTAATAGGGTGTGGTCTGGGGTGGTCCCTTCTGGTCTCCGCTCCAACTGCGACCAGTTTTCTTCTTCTCTGCCACCTCCACCCATCTGGCTCCAATCTCTCCTGCCTCAATTACAGTTTTGGGTTTCCCATCTAGGATGTATCTTTCTATTTCCTCAGGAACACCCTCTAAGAATTGTTCCATTTGCATTAGGAAGGGCAAATTTACTGGAGATTCAACACTTGCTCCTGATATCCAGGCATCCCAATGTTTTACAATGTGGTAGGCATGTCGGGTAAATGACATGTCTGGTTTCCACCTTAGGGCTCTGAACCTCCGACGAGACTGCTCGGGTGTCATCCCCATTCTGACTCTCGCCTTGGATTTAAACAGTTCATACTTGTTCATGTGTTCTTTAGGCATTTCAGCTGCCACCTCAGCTAAGGGTCCACTGAGCTGCGGCCTCAGCTCTACCATGTATTGGTCAGTAGAGATGTTGTACCCAAGGCAGGCCCTTTCGAAGTTTTCTAAGAAGGCCTCAGTATCATCACCTGCCTTGTAGGTGGGGAACTTTCTGGGATGGGAAGTGGTACCTGGAGAAGGATTGCTAGGGTTTGTTGGTATATTCTGCTGGGCCTTTATCCTCTCCATCTCCTCCACATGCTTCCTCTCTTTTTCCTTCTCCTCCTCCACATGCTTCCTCTCTTTTTCCCTCTCCTCCTCCACATGCTTCCTTGCCTCCATTTCCCTCTTGTGGGCAGCCTCTTGGTGTTGTTCTGCCTCCCTTTCTTGTTCCTTCTTCAGCCGCATGAGTTCTATCTGTCTTTCATGTTCCCTTTGTTTTTCCTCAGCCTGAAATTTGGCTAATTCCAGCTGTAGTCGAGCTGAGGATTTGGCCATTCTAACCTCTCTGTTTTTAACTAACTTTACACCCGAGGTTTAGAAATAAACAAACAAAACTTGGCTGTAAAATTTTGCTGTGCTGGAATAGAATACCTATTCTCTGATAGTGATTGTCAGCCTACAGAAAAAGACAATTCCCTTGTCTCTGCTCTGGGCCCAAATTAAAGCAAAAAACCTCCAACTACTTGGAAACCTGCTTACCCAGCCCAAAGAAAAAAAAATTTCTTTTCAAACCTGTGCTCCTTGTAAAACAAAAAAAAAATCAAAATCCTAAAAAAAACCCTGCCACTTTTGTCTCCAGGCAAATGGGTAGAGCACACACCCCCTATTTACTTTTAGGAAGAAAAGAAAAAAAAAAAAAAAAAACCTCTGGGTTGGAAGACTGTGAATTTCCCTGCAGGAGTTAAGTACCCTGCCTCCAGGCAAAGAAAATCTGCAATTCACAAGATAATCCCCTTTTGTCTCTGCTTGGCCACAAAGCAGAGAGAAACCAAGCTGCTTTCAGTTTCAAAGCTGCCTTCTGGACTTCCTAAAAATTCCTTTTTAAAATCTGTATTTCTAGTTCAAAAAATCTCAACTGGATCTCAAAATGATTTCAGGTTAATCCCACCACTGTGCCACCATGTCAAGGTTCCTCCCCCACTCTGAACTCTAGGGTACAGATGTGGGGACCTGCATGAAAAACCTCCTAAGCTTATCTTTACCAGCTTAGGTCAAAACTTCCCCAAGGTACAAAATATTACCCCTGTTATCCTTGGAATGGCCGCTACCACCACCAAACTAATACTGGTTACTGGGGAAGAGCTGTTTGGACGCGTCCTTCCCCCCAAAATACTTCCCAAAACCTTGCACCCCACTTCCTGGACAAGGTTTGGTAAAAAGCCTCACCAATTTGTCTAGGTGACTACAGACCCAGACCCTTGGATCTTAAGAACAATGAACAATCCTCCCAACACTTGCACCCCCCCTTTCCTGGGAAATGTTGGATAAAAAGCCTCACCAATTTGCATAGGTGACCACAAACCCAAACCCTTGGATCTGAGAACAATGAAAAAGCATTCAGTGTTTTACAAGAAGACTTTTAATAAAAAATAGAAGTAAATAGAAATAAAGAAATCCCCCCTGTAAAATCAGGATGGTATATATCTTACAAGGTAATTAGATTCAAAAACATAGAGAACCCCTCTAGGCAAAACCTTAAGTTACAAAAAAGATACACAGACAGAAATAGTTATTCTATTCAGCACAATTCTTTTCTCAGCCATTTAAAGAAATCATAATCTAACACATACCTAGCTAGATTACTTACTAAAAGTTCTAAGACTCCATTCCTGTTCTGTCCCTGGCCAAGACGACTACAGACAGACCCTTTGTTCCTCTCCCTCCTCCCAGCTTTTGAAAGTATCTTGTCTCCTCATTGGTCATTTTGGTCAGGTGCCAGCGAGGTTACCTTTAGCTTCTTAACCCTTTACAGGTGAGAGGAGCTTTCCCCTGGCCAGGAGGGATTTCAAAGGGGTTTACCCTTCCCTTTATATTTATGACACAGTTTAATAGTCCTGAGCTCAGCAGCAGTTTCAGCTGTGAAGGGTGCAGTCATCTCTCTTTGTGTGCCTTCTTCAGTTAATTACTTCACTGAAAGGCCCCTTGCAAACTAAAAAGTCATACAGCTGCAGGTCTGCAATAAAGGGGTTTTCAAAAGCCAGTGAGGCTAGAGGGCAGATTTTGTTGGCAAACTCTTTTTTTGCTGTGTTTCCCAATTTTACTCAGAAGGTGTCTGTGTCAGCTGAGCAACCCTTTCATCTGTATACTGGGAGCTTAAATGCAGTAACATTCACAGGGGAAGGTCTTGTCCCTTTCAACAAAAGGCATAGGGTAATCCAGTACTGAGGCACATACTAAGGTTGACCAAAACTGAGGAATGGTTTGCTAGTTTTAAAGGTGGAAACACACATGGTGGACAGCATAATGCATTTGCAGCGTAGTTGTAGCTGTGTTAGTCCCAGGATATTAGAAAGACAAGGTGGATGAGGTAATGTCTTTTATTGGACCAACTTCTGTTGGTGAGACAAGTTTTCAAGCCACACAAAGCTCTGAATGAAGAAGAGCTTTGTGTGGCTCGAAAGCTTGTCTCTCTCACCAACAGAAGTTGGTCCAATAAAAGATATTACCTCATCCACCTTGTCTCTCAGCACAATGCATACACAGTATATAATGTGTTGGTGCCTGAGGGAATGTCTCGCAGCTGAAGACAGCCAAGTGATTTTGCAACAGTGAGGGTACCAATTTCCCTAGGTAACCTTCCGCTAGGATTTGGTTTTAAGTTGGGTTTATTGGTTCATTAATGAAAATACTGTAGCCAATTTTACCTCTAACCTCTAATCAGTCTTTATTTGAGGCATGCCACTGCGAAGTTTGCTCTGTGATCTATCCTGTGTTTGCTTCTTTATAGCAATGGGCAGGAGACACTCAGTAAAACTTAACTACTACCTAATGCTTGGAATGGGGTCCACTTCAGTGTGGTTTGGAATGTAAATAAATAAATAGGCGGACACATGCCTTGTGGTGCATAGTTGTGAGTGTTTACAAAAATTACAATAACAACCTGGAAAGCTGTGGGATCAACTCCCTTCATATGCCAATAGTTCCTTAAATTGAGGTCATTATGGCCACTGCAAACACATAGTTCTAAGGTCTCAGCAATGTCCATCATATAATACTGAGTGTTACATCGGGGGAAAGTAGCGAATTAGCAGCTTGCCATGGTCTCTCTAATCACAAAGGATTTGTCACAGTGGTCTCCATAGAATGGAGAATGAAATTTCTTCAGGAAGGACCCTTTCCAAGAATCGCAGATCACAGGAGATGAAAGGTGCTCTCAGAACAGAGAAATTAGGTCCTGGTTACCACAAGCAGCCAAGAATTCCTTTCACATCTACTGAGCAAGGAAAAATAAACCTACTGTACAGCAGCACACAGGAGATCATTATCAATATGATGAAGACAGACTTTGAGTTACTATAGAACATCCTTTTTTGTAGACAATTAATTTGGTTGACTCTGTTGCCAAGAGATGTTTGGAGGAGAGCCAAGAGATTTATGGTAATAAATCAACAGGAAATAAAATGAACACAATTTACAGATATTGCCAGAAAGTTAGTATCCTGATGTCCTGGTTTTTATAACACAAGCTTATTTCTCATAAACATTCTGGTCACTTTTATTGAGATAGAATGTTCCTATCACAGTTGACATTGACCCTACAAATGGTCAATGCAAACTAGAGTCTTACATCTGGACAGGTAAAACGGAAAGAAGCAGGTTATGATAATTTCTGCTCAACCTAATGGGTCTTTAGCAATTGGAATGACATTGGCTCAGACAACATCTTCTGAGCGAGATGATCACAAGGTGTACCAGAGCCATAGTAAAAATGCCAACAACAACAAAAAACCCATATACTGTATGTATGTTAGTTCAAGTAGTGTCATAAATCAAACTGGGTTGCGCCTAATCAGGATCTAGCTGAGAGACCACCAGCCAAAACCCAAGTGCTACAGAAAGTGGTACAGCTCGTTTTGGAGGTGATACTTTTATTTCCTTGTCCATGAAAAAGAACGTTACAAAGTGCTGGTGTAACCCACACACCTTCTCGGTGTGGTGTTCTGGCCCATCCAGTGGCACTGAGACCACCTAGAAAGAGAGAGATAAAATGAGTCTGCTCTACCGCCTTAGCTAACAGCCAGTTGGCTTTTAGCTCATGCAGTAAGGGCTCATGCACAGAAGTCCCAGGTTCGATCCCGCCCGCCGTCGAACAGGGTCTGTTAGCATTACACTAGGAGGCACAGTGCTAATGGAGGTGCCTCTTCAGAAGAGATGTAAAAGACAGGACCTGAGCACACATAGTCATTGACGAACTCATGACATTTTTCTAAATAGTGTGTGTATGCCCTGGCTGAATTCTAATGTGGTTAATAACATTCTGTCTGTATAAAAAATCTCTTTATTTCAATTGAAAAAAAATTGAAATTCTTTAAAATTCTTTAATAGAATATGCTATGTGGCGCAGCAAGCATAAATATCATGTCATGTTCCAGCCCAGGAGAAAGCCAGATTTCAGAGGTTAGCAAGTGATCCCTGCATATACACAGCTTGTAAAGATCATTAGAATTCCCCTGGATGAAAGTCGTTATAAAAATGCAAGGTATTAATTAGTATTATTATAATCAGCATCAAGTATTCTCTTATTACAGCAAATGGGAGGATCCAAGAATCAAACTGCCCATCTTTCCATGCTTAGGGATGCACATACTAGCAAATGAAATAGTTAATTTAAAGTAAAAATAATATAGTTCTCTCTCCTCTACTCACATACACATTATGCAGGAGAGGAGAGGTGCTTAGCAGCATGATAAAATGATACTCCAACAGTGGCCACTTTAGGGAACTGACTTTCTGTTTCCAGTCAGTCTTTAGGTTGGCCTTATTGCTTAGGTTGTACAGTCAGAAAGTTATTTAGCAGTATGCATTATGTTCTGAGTGGGCTGAGTGCATGTAATTTATGACTGTTGCACTTTAATGCATATTTAATAAAGCTGCAGACATTTATATACCAAATCAACTGTGTCAATGTTGTTTGCTTTGGGAGGCTGGAGATGTCCCATGGCAATGCTGACACTCTTACGGAGAGATTTAAATTGTAAGACATTTCATTTGAGAGGAGAGCACTTTTAATATACTGTAGCTTGATGCAGCAAAAATAATCAGCAAAGGTTGACTAACAGGCACAGAGAATAAGAAAAATATGATAAGGCCTACAAAGAGTTTCACCTTTGCTTTCAGAAAAAAAAGCGGGGTTATTGTATATAATGACTGGCTGAAACAATCCCAAACAAAGCTGATGATTCAATTCCATTTCACTTCAGGTTTGGTGGGGGGCTGGGGCAGGAGGGAAGACGGACTCTAAAATTCCAAACGTGCTTTATTTGCCTACTGAAGCATATAAGCACAGTACTTTTTTATACCAGGGCAATCGCATCAATAGCAGTGGATTTGGTGTGTTGGTTTTTTTTAAGACACTAACATCTAGTGCAAAAGCAAAGGGTATTGCTCGGTTCCTGCATTTAGATGCAGAGACAACGGGTGGCATTTTTTCTTTTATAGTAAGAGAAATATTATTTGTGAAATTAATTGCAGTTTTAGTCAGATGCACTTATACCCATTTCCAAAAAGGATCAATGTGCATTTAGGAAGTTTCACACTTTGTCTTTTTTTTTAAACACAATTCTCTGTGCTAACTTGCACACTGAATTAAACCAAATCAGTGAAAGTCTTGGGGCAGGAGTGTTAACTGTTTTGATGGTACCATGTAAGGGCTTGGTTTAATCAACCAACCATACAGGGGGAATATCTTTCACTCTGCAAGGTAGCCTGTGTTGAAGTCAGCTTATCTATCTAGATTTTCATGCTTTTCCCATCATGACCGGTATGACTGGTTATTGTTGAATCTGACTGTATATCCTATCTAATACATAAGCTTTATTAAAACTCTTATTTTTTAAATAGACTTGACCTGCTCTACTGCATAATGTGGTAAGACACAAGGTGAATATGACACCCGCATTCATTGAGGGGCCTACCATCTGAGCTAGTAAAGGCTGTTACACTGTAAAGTGGAGAATGTTAAAACTGCTCATATGCTTCAATATGCAAGAATGCATTGACGCACACTCTGTATCTATATGGCCAGTGGTTCTCAAGCAGGGGTCCAGAGCACCCTGTGGGGCTGCGAGCAGGTTTCAGGGGGTCTGTCAAGCAGTTGCCAGCATTAGACTCGCTGGGGCCTGTGTCAGAAAGCTGAACCCACCACGTGGGGCTGAAGCCCGAGGCCTTGAGCCCCACCACCCAGGGCTGAAGCCAAAGCCAGTGCAGCTTAACTTCACGGAGGCCCCTATGGCATGGTGCCCGCCCCAGGCACAGAGCCATCCTGTCCATAGGACAGACCAGGCACTTTGGGAGGCCCCACACTTTGGGACATGGGGTCCAGGGCGGCCTGGAGGGTTAGCGAGGAGCCTGGTGCCAGCAGCAGTGAGCGACCAGGGCCCCGCACTCCCCTAGGGACAGCCCTGCCCAGGCAATTGCCCTGCTTGCTACACCTTAATCCAGGCCCTGGCTTTTATATTCAGAAAACCAGCTGTTGTGCCACAGGTGGACTATTGAGTTTTTATAGCATGTTGGGGGAGGCCTCAGAAAGAAAAAGGTTAAGAACCCCTGTATATGGCAACATAAAAATGTGATTCTAATTGCACCAATGAACTACAGTGCTCAACAAAAATGTCACGTGATATCGGTCATCCAGAATTTAAACAACTACAAATTAAACAAATTCAATTTAAAACAGCAGCAACAGGAGGAACACAAGGGGCGAAATCCTGACCACAGTGAAGTCAATATGAATGTTGTCATTGACTTCAGTAGTGTCAGGGTTTCACCCAAGGAGCCTATCTTATGTGTAATTACTGTATATTCTCAGCAAATTTGATTGCACTTACTGAAGTGAATTAATGGTGATATCCCACTGACTACAATGGGGTTTAGAATAAGGGGTCCATGCTAGAGGACTGGATTGCAGAATCAGGGACGCTGTGTCTATATGTCAGTGAAATATCATAATTTCCCACAATTGATGTCTTTCATATTCACTTTACAATTCTATCCTTTTTATTCGGCACATTTCTTCCTGTCCCTGCGAGTGTTTAAAATAGTTTCTTTTTTAAATCTGCTGTTTAACCTATTCCCAACCAATAACAGGCCCAGAGTTGACGTCATTACACAGGAAAAATCCTCTATCAATTTTGATGGAAGTTTACCTAAGAAAAAACTGCAGGATCTGGTCCTACGTGCATGTCTTACATGTCTGCCATGCCTTAAAAGCAAGGAAAAGTGACCCAAATGCCACATGTGGAATAAGTCCCTTGAATACAGGACACTTTAGCCTAATATACAGGCTATATCATCAGAGTTACTCTACACTGAGCTATGGATCCTATATTGCATGTGATAGCATGACTTGTCTGTGCTCTGCCAGTAGTACCTAATCTACAGATCGGCTAGGAGGATCACAGTGCAAAATCATTTAAGGTTACAAAATCCTGCCACAGCCAATTGTATTAAGTCTGGCAATTCAAGGGTGTAATAAATATACTGTACCAACCATTTTTTACTCTATATATTTAAATTGGACCACAGGATGACCATTTATTTCATTTCATGTTATGGGTTCCCAAAAATAAATATTTTTGACATAAAGTTTCAGGCTTTCTAAATCCAACTTCCACAATGCTTGAGGCTAAAAATTTCATCTAAATATTATTGAATTCCAGCACAGCATTAGCATGCAGAGATATTTACAATAACACAGCCATTACAACTCAATCAAAAGCTGATTTCAGCCAGAATTATGCAGAATTAAATCTTGCAGGATTCAAATTATTAAAAATCAGAGACTCAATAAAGTGTGGTCTAGGAGTTCCATTTATCAAGGGAATAGAAGTGCCGCTACAGTTATAGTGACTTTTTCATATATATTCTGCAAGAATTTGCATGCATTTTAAAAGATCTGAGTTTAATTCTTATGGAATTCAAGTAACTATGCTATATTTATAAGGCAATAGTAACCAGCTCAGAATCATTTCTTTATGTTTTCCTTTCTACATCTCACATTTATTTCTGGTTCCCGCTGGGTAGAAAGATACTAAGCTAAAATGCAAGAAATGTGTGTATGTTTGGTTCCAATAAAAGCTGAATCAATGTAGCAATATAAGTAGCTAGAATAAATCCAAAGCAACAATTAAAAACAACATTGCTATGCAAATAATGCACTGAAAGCAATTCCTCACTTATTATAGTTGACCAGAGTGATTGTTTTCGAAATTCAGCATATTCATTTTGGCCCTTTTCCAGCTCATCACATATGAACAGGCAGAGAGTGCAATTTTGAAAAAGAAAGGGATGGAAAAAAAAAAACAAAAAAAAACCCTGCAACAAAACAACCCACAATTCATGTCAGGCTTTTCACCTATTTCCAAGTGAATTTGTAATGGAAGGAATCCTACATCTGTCTCATATCACTGCAAATTTATGATCACTTTTCATCTTTCAAAGAGACGGGCCCCAAGCCACAATATTTGCATCCTGATCCAATCTTTCCTAAAGTTTACATGGGAGCCAAAGAATTTCGTTTGGCCCATTATAGATATAAGGGCAAGAGACATCGAGCCAGATCCTCAGCTGACTCCACTGACTTCAATGGAGCTATAACAATTTACACCAGCCGACCATCTAGTAACAAAAAAGAGAGATCTTGAATTAAAGTTTTGAGCCCTTCCATTCCCATCATTTCTTCCCTCTCTTCCCATAATGGGCCCTGACTGCATGTTTCAGGAGAATAGTTTCCAAGCATTCTTATACTGAGGAGATGTAATTCCAGCAGATGTAGAATAATGAGTAGAAATAATCCCACATGTAAAACCTAAACCCTTACTCATCTAAAAGCTTGTTTTATTTAACAGATTATTAGGGATCACAGTCAGCCTTTAAGAAATACCAGTTCTAGTTCTAATAACACAAACCCTTTGCCGCAGTTACAGTACACAGAAGTGACAGCCTAAAATTGAATTACTCAGTGATCTCAAAGGGCCAAATCCTGGACCTCTGCACAAAGCTGAAGTTAATGGGCGTTGAGCATAGTGAATCTTCCTAGGGACCAAAGGACAGAAATGTCTTCTCCCCACCCCCAAACTGCAGAGCATCAGCTTAACTGACCCTAATTATCGATTGGCTGAAGTAGCAACTGCTGGCAATCCCAGCTAGAACCCACTGTCCATGTCCCTACTTCTCCCTTAACTAATCTCTTCACCCTACATAACAAAGTCCTGGCAATTCCGCTGTATTTAGGAGGCCCAGTGCTCAACACGAGTAAATTCTTGCAGCTCTGTTGAAGTCAATGAAGCTAGGACAATTTAAACCAACTACAGAGCTAGTCCAGGGCTTTCTACACTGCTGAACAGGGAGGCAAGATTTGGCCCTGATTACCATATTCTAATTTTACTTTAATTTCATCCTTATTTAAGGGCAGAACTACACTTACAAGACAATGACAGGTTTCAGAGTAGCAGCCGTGTTAGTCTGTATTCGCAAAAAGAAAAGGAGTACTTGTGGCACCTTAGAGACTAACCAATTTATTTGAGCATAAGCTTTCACGAAAGCTTATGCTCAAATAAATTGGTTAGTCTCTAAGGTGCCACAAGTACTCCTTTTCTACTTACAACACAGCAGCTCAGCTGCACCACTGTAGCACTTCAATGAAGACACTACTATGCTGATGGAAGAACATCTTCCGTTGACATAGTTAATCCACTACCACGAGAGGCATTAACTATGTCAACAGGAGATGCGCTCCCAGTGACATAGGGCTGTCAACACCAGGGGTTAGGTCAGTATATCTGTGTCGCTCAAGGATGTGGATTTTTCACACCCCTAAGTGACATAGTTATACCAATGTATAGTGCAGACCTGGCCTAAGTCTAAATCCAAAATGACCAATAATACATTAAGTAAACGACTTAATGGAAAATGACAGGTTTCAGAGTAACAGCCGTGTTAGTCTGTCTTCGCAAAAAGAAAAGGAGTACTTGTGGCACCTTAGAGACTAACCAATTTATTTGAGCATGAGCTTTCGTGAGCTACAGCTCACTTCATCGGATGCATCACTTGAAGTGAGCTGTAGCTCACGAAAGCTCATGCTCAAATAAATTGGTTAGTCTCTAAGGTGCCACAAGTCCTCCTTTTCTTTTAATGGAAAATAAGCTTGGAATAAATCAGTCAGCAGTCAGAGCAAGCCAACAGTAAAACCATCACTAAGCAAAGATGTGAAAGCATCATCAGTAGAAGGGTTAAGAAGGGGATTAGATAACACATGGAAGATTAGATGATCGATGACATCCCTTTCACATGTAACATCTATGATTCTGTTGTTCCATTGGCTTAACGAAGAACTGTAATAAGAAACTTCATTCATATAGAATAGAATTCAACCATTCAGTTTACTCAAGCAAAACTTCCATTGACTAAGAAATGACCATACAGTGACTAGCTGGAAAACAACAACAAAATACTGAATTATCTGTTTATTTTTATGCATACAGCACTATCGAAAGGCCATCATTTTTGATTAATGACCGCCATACCTATCTATACACTTAGACTGTGTCATTTATTCCACTGAACTAATACATTTTCAGGTAAGTATTTGAATATATTTGAGAAAAAATATGAAACAGTATGAGCCAAGATTTGCCTTTGATTTAGGACACGCAACTCCATTAAAATCAATGTAAGCTCAAGGAATATTATTAAAGGCAGAATTTGGCCCTGCATAATATAAAATTATATAATTGAACAAGGTGAATAACTAAAATGAAGAATTAAATGAAGTAACCTGAATTTAGAGGTTACCACTTCTTTCTAAATTTGAATGTCTACAATTACAAATATATTATCCTCTTTGATTTGCCCAATGAAAAGATACTATTTTGCACTTGGGGAACAAATTTTAGCATCAAACTTTCAAAATCAACTGTTCCTCACAGAAAAGAGATTATTTCTTTATAACAAAACTGCAGGTTTTTTGTGGTTTCCCATGAGATCTCTCAAAGAAGGTGATAAAATTACTGCATGGAAAAGTGTGTGTGTGTGTGTGTTTCAAGCAAATAAAAAAGTGCTCTTACATTAAAGCCTTTCAGTCTTTAAATTACCTATATGAAAGTTAAAAGTATTAGCAGTCTGTTCCATTGGATGGGAGGAATTTTGTATTCATAAATGAATAAAGATACATACTCAAGTATAAATAAATATAATTACAGGTATACATAGAGATCTAATTCAGATATCCCCCATGACAAAACAAATCCCAGGTTAACAACAATACATGAAATATATAATGGAATCTACTAACAGTCTGATAAATTTTTGGACCATTATCTTTCTTTAACATAAAGTAAAATTATCAAAGGGAATCTTGAGACAGCAATATTTATTTAGAATTAAAATAGATGTTGGTTTTATAACATGTCTTTCATCCTCAAGGTACCCCAAAGTGCTTTACCAAGCAATATTTTAGATACTGATTATGCAGTAGACAGATGTGGCACCATTATGCAGCCAGAAATTGAAAAAAAACACAGAGCTCTGGAAACTATAACTTGTTTTATTGAGACAAGGTAAATGCTGGCTGGGACACAGAGGTCATCATCTACTCTTAAGCAACAAGGAATCTCTACTGTTACCAAGATAGCCCCCCAGTAAGAATCCCATTGACTTCAATGAGATTTCGATTAGGCTCCATATCTGTATAAAATGAACCTTGCTTTAATGTTTCAAAGGTTAGAACCTCTAATGGTTGAGTACCTAGACAGTGCACCGTTGAAGTCAATGGGAGTCTTTCCACTGACTTCAGTGGAAGTGGAAAGCCCATAGGACATTGTAGATGAGCCCAAGTCTTCGTGGGGGACTAGAACCAGGACCCTCCCATACAGACACAGGAGCACTATCAACTGAACCCAAAGATGTTCACTTTCAATTCATTTTAATGTAGCATTATTGGATCAGTAGTGGTAAAGACATACTATTATTTGGGTTTTATTTTTCACACAAATGAAAAGCTTAATACACAAGCATATAGGGAGGCAGTGGCTATGTTTTTCTACGTGTTGTACAGTACCTACCACAATGATGCCCCAATCCTGGTCAGTATCTTTAAGCACCACTACAATACAAATAAGATGATACTTTCAAAGCTACCTAACAGGATTTGGATGTCCAGTTCTTATTTAAATGAATGGGTATTGGATGTCCATATCCCCAATGAAGCTTTGAAAATCTTGGCCATAATAGATATTTTACTATCAGTCCCTCCCATGCTACCCCATTTTAACTGTAATTCTTTCTTAGAGTAAAACAATGAAGATTTCGTCCATACACTAGATAGCTGAGAATACATAAAATCACTACAACAAAAGACATGAATCAAATGCTGTTGAACAAACAGCAAATTAAAAGAATAATGTTCCTTGCTAAAAAGGGAATAATTTAGAAAATGCACTACATTTACAATTGCTTTTTTAAATAAGACACCTTATAGGAGCCAAGTAGGTTTGTTTTTGCATTTCCCGCAAAATATGCCTTCGAATCTGTGACAAATGTCAATAACCATCTTGCCTTTCACTACTTTTAAGAACTGGACCCATTCAACTGGTTTGGTTTGGTTCTAGTTAATTTTCGTGGGATTTAACCCAGGCCATTTCTAAATGTTATAAAAATTACTTTGTATGATATATTACTTATTTTAATCAAATACAGTTTTTTCTAATTGTCACAGTTATGGCAAACTCACAGGGGATGGTCTGACTTGTGTACATTTCTGACAGTGAAATCGGTAACAACAGCTGCTTTGTGCCAGCTAGCGCATGTACCGTACCTCTCAAGTCTTGTCATTCACATCTCCCCTAATTACCAAACATCTGCTTTCCATTTCCATTAACACTCCACTACCAGCTTGTCTAGTTTAATACCAGTGACTCTTGACCTCCCACAAGGAAGACACTTTCTGTCAAAATTGCCCCAAAAGAAGCCAGCTCTCCACACTAAATTCGTACTTTAAAAAAAAGAAAAAGATCACTTCCTAAAGGGAAAGCCTTCTGAAACCAGATAAATACAATTAAAAGCTATTCTGAACATGAGCAAAGGGAAACATCCCTCATAATTTTTGTTTTATATCTCCAAGAAGCAGAAGAAACATCTTAAAGCCCAGAAACATTAATATTAAATGTTACATATAAAGTGATAGGATACACGACAGGTTAGAGTGCCAGCCTACAGGTTAGGGTGATTGTATATCTGGCAAATATAGAACTATTATCTGTAATGATATCTGTCTACTTAAATAGAGACCATAATGGAAGGTCCCAACTGCCTTTATTATTTTTTTAATTATAGGTTATTATAATGGTGTTAATGTTCACTGGTTAATTCAAGATCCTAAAATTCAAAAGAATTATAGCTCTATAACTTACAGCAATTCTTTTTCTTTATTCCAGGTTGTGATCTCATAAAAATTTACTCCTATTTGGAAATCAGATGGTACTTAAAATATTTAATGGCTTCATTTTGTTTTCAAGTTACAGTACCCTATAAAACTACAAGAATAGAAAAAGTTTAAAAAAGTGGAAATGCCTATTTTTTTCCCAGGGTATAATCATCCCAAAAGTCACAGCAAAGCTAACTTGTTCCCTAAACTTAGTTTTATGACTTTCTTACACTAGTAACTGTTTATACCTTAAGATAATGGTTCTGCAAGGATCTCTGTGGATCAAGGTGAGATATAGCTACACTGATAATGAATGTTTGAGAAAAACAAACGTAGTCTATCCCCTAGCACTATAATAGTTAAGCTGCCATTTGTTTTTCTGTGCCAAATTCCTGCATCCGGTTTCTTCAATAACCACGAGTGGATAACCTTCCCACCAGGCCCTCAGGACATTTGGTTGCCTCTTCATGCCCCAGCAATGCTGATCCTTGAAAATTTGGCAGTGGGTTCACTGCATTTTAGAGTACAACTGGCTTCCACTCAAGGGATAGACTCGTAAGAGATTTCTCCGATTACACCACTAGAAACATTGGTTCCAGAATGTATTCCTTACGCTTATCAGACATTGGAGTTCAACTTTAACTCTGTTAATAAACAGGAAAGAAAAATGACAGATGATGGGGGGAAAAAAATCAGAGGAAGGTAAAGTCATTTGCAGGGAATAATACAACATCTTGCCATTTTATACCACTAAGTATAAAATCATTTATAGCACTTTGCTGCAGGGAATCTGCATTGGCATCAGTTTATTGTCGGTGGATGCCACTTTGGACAATGAAACAAAAGAGAGAGAGAGAGATTTTTTTTCTTTATAAAGGGAGGAAGATGACGAGATAAAAGGATGGGGAGAAAAAATCTCCATAAACAATGATAAAAAGTGTAGATTTTCAATGTACAGCATATTCCTAATTGTCGGCCTCCCCAAAGAACCTAGCCATAGAAAAATGGTTTAATGGGGAAGGGGAAGAATGATCTTTTAATCTCAACAATAAAAGCATTCCAGTCTTTGTATCTGCTGACTTACAAAAAAGTGATTTCTAACAACAAAAGATAGAGCAGTAATTACATAAATCTCTTCATTCTTGATGAAGACAAAATGGGGTATAAGGAAATCAATGGCGTTTCTGCTGTAATTCTTGTTTTTATTATGAGCTGAACGCAAACTTGTTAAAATTGGATTCTGCTTCTTGTGTATGTGAAAAAAGATCAGATTCCATCAACACTCAAGCAAGAACACACAGCCTTTAAATGCTTGGAAATTATTCCCCCCGCCCCCCAATACTTATAAGATTTATGATGCTCTGAAATCTGACTTTAGGAAATGGGTATTATAAGAGCAATTTAGCATTTTACATATATCTTGAAAAATTGATAGTACCATAAAAGATACAGCTTCAGTGGTTGTTCTGCAGACAGCCAAAAAGCCTAAAGGTTACCAACAAAATTGAAATCCATGTATTAAGTAAACTAAATGCACCCTGAAGTCAAATGTTTCCACTTTATTTTCAATAAATTGGCTGTAATGATTTTACCCCACTACATACATTTATAATATTTGCTGCTCAAGAATGAGTAATACTGTTGATTTCGCAAAAAATAAATAAATAAATAAAGGTGGAAATTATTACATTTAAAATAATTAATAGATGGGCCTGCATACCTTTGAATTAAATTAAAAGAAAAATATTTCTTTTTTGTGGAGATGATTGCATTCATATCCTGTTTGGTGTGAAAAGTAGATTCCAAAAAGCTTTTAACTAATTTGTTCAATTTGTTTCAAAGCCAACATGAATAGGCTTGGTGCAAATTCAGATTCATTAAAACTTAATTAATATGCATCATTATGCAAATGAGGTTGCAGTTAATGAGTTCTTAAAAGAAGCTTTCTTTAATTAGTTCAGTTTTAATGGCATCATCATTTATCTGACTTGTTTTTAAAGCCACATGACATACAAAAAGTGACCATCCTCTACAATGTTGCAGTTTTCTGTTTCCTAATTGTGTTTCATCTTAATTCTTTAGTGGTGAAAACTTTGAAAAAGTTAAAATATTTTGATGTTCAGTTCCACTGAATGTTATTTCAATTAAAAACACACTATTTTGTTTAGACTAGAGATAGGTATCTGTTCTTTTGAGTTATTTTTTCTGCTATTTAATTACTGATGTTTTACCATTTCGTATACATATGAAAAAGGCAAGTTATATTAATATAATCCTCCTCAAACACTGTGATAAATTACCTATCTTAACTTCGCTGAGTTCATACTTACATTGGCAACATTTTACTAATATACAAGAAAAGAATTCATTGAGAATTAATATGACCAGCATCTGAATCAAGGTAGGAGGGGGGAAGGAGACTATGTGTGAGACTAAACGTGTTAAACAATTACTGTAGGATGTGAAAAGAGAGGAAGAGACATATTTATCACACAGATTTCCTGCAGTTTCTATCTCTGGAAGCTTCAAAAATACAGTAAGTTTTAAAACATTTTTAAATTTACAAAATATTGTACTACACAATTATGTTTTCACAGCTTTATGCAGAATGTAGTTCTATGGGTGGGGAGGAGTGAATGCAACTCTCTTAAAAGATGTCCTGTGGAATACTGCAAAGAAAATTAGACATCTTTACACCCTGACAGAGTTTCACACCTGAGGGAAAGTCTTCCTATTATTTAATGTTTATTCAAAAAAATAAAGAAATGAGGTTTGCATTTGTATAGGTCTAAACTTGCAACCCCTTTACTTAAGCAAGCAGTCCCATCAATTAGACTACGTGCATGAGTAACAACTACTCAGTAACTACGCATTCTACAGGTCTGAGCCTTATAAGTGATGTTTTATACCCTGTTTATTCAGAGATTGAACACTGGGTATCATCCAAAGTCCATGGAAGTCAACGGAAAGCCTCCAGTTGACTTTACTGGGCTTTGGATCAAGCCCACTATGTGTTAAATAATTAAGGAAAAAAGCCTAAGACCCCTGTCTGGCTAACCTTTACTCACATCTATTGAAATCAGTGGGACTGCAGGATCAGGCACTTAGTGAGTAATTCTCCCATTATATAATGTTTATTTACAGCAGCACCTATGATGTGATGGTTACGTTCCAGTCAAGAAAGTATGGTTTCTGCTCTAAGCAGTTCCCAATTTCAAAACAATTACAGAGCTAGGAAAAGGGGAACAATATTAGGCACTTGATATACAAGTCAGCTGGATTCACTATCAGCAGCACAGCAGAAACATGTCTTTAAAAGGGACTTAAATGTGTACAAGTGTAGATGAGCTCTGGGAGATCGCACTGAATGTAGGGGACCATGTGGGAGAAGACATGGAAATGACGGTGTGAGACTGTGGCGGACGATGGGCACGAGGATGTAAGATTTGGGCAGCCATAAAGAAAGTGTTGTTTACACACGGAGACAAATACAAGATATTCCAACTTTCCAATACCACAAAGCACTGGAATATTATCAGCAAACACTGATAGAATGCTTGGGATTCAAAAAGCTAATCTTCCAGAATCAGAGAATCAAAGGGTTAGAAGAGACCACAAGGGTCATCTAGTCTAAACCAGTTTCTCAAACTTCATTGCTCCGTGACCCCCTTATGACAACAAAAATTACTACCCGACCCCAGGAGGGGGTGGACTGAGCTCGCCCAAGCCCCGCTGCCCCAGGTGGGAGAGACAAAGCCAAAGCCTGAGGCCCACCGCCCCAGGCAGTTGGGCTCAGGCTTCAGCTTCGGTCCTGGGCAGTAGGGCTCGGGCTTTGGCCCCAGGCCCCAGCAAGTCTAAGCCAGCCCTGGTGACCCCATTAAAATGGTGTCACGACCCACTTTGGGTTCCCAACCCACAGTTTGAGAACCGCTGGTCTAAACAGCCAAGACAGATGGCTCTCCAGCCTCCTTTTGAAAACCTCCAGTGAAGAAGCTTCCACACCCTCCCAAGGCAGTCTGTTTCATTGTCCTGCTGTTCTACAGTTCGGAAGTTTTTCCTAAGATTTAATCTAAACCTGCTATGCTGCAATTTGAACCCATTGCCTCTTTTCCTGCCCTCTGTGACAAAAGAGAACAACTTTTCTCTATCTTTTTTATGGCAGCCTTTCAAGTATCTGAAGGCCGCTATCATATCCCCCCTTAATCTCCTCTCTTTCACTAAACATACCCAGTTCCTTCAGCCTTTGATCATGTGGCTTGAGTTCCATCCCTTTGATCATCTTTGTCACTCACCTCTGGATTCTTTCCAGTTTCTCTACATCCTTTCTATATGTTGGTGACCAAAACTGGACACAGTACTCCAGCTGAGGCCTAATCAGTACTATCACCTCCTGCGACTTGCATGCTATGCCTCTGTTAATACCACCAAAAAATGCATTTGCTTTTTTTGCAACAGCATCGCGTTGCTGACTCATGTTGAGGTTATGATCCACCACAACTCCCAGATACTTCTCAGCAGTACTGCTGCCAAGCCATTTTTCTCCCATTCAGTATTTGTCCATTTGGTTTGTCTTCCCTAAGTGTAGCACCGTACACTTGTCTTTGTTGTCTATAGCCCAGTTCTCCAATTCATCATAATCCCTCTGAATCTTAGCTCTATCCTCCAAAGTCCTGGTAACCTCCCCTAGCTTTGTGTCATCTGCAAACTTGATCAGTCTGCTCTCTATACCTATATCCAGGTCATTACAAAAGATGTTAAAACACTGGCTCCAGAACAAATCCCAGTCGGAGACCTCCCTCAAATCCGACATCATTCCATTAACAGTTACTCTTTGTTTGCAGTTGTTTTACCAATTATGTATCCACTTAATGGTAGTTCTGTTGAGCCCGCATTTCTCCAGCTTACTCATGAGAATGTCATGTGGGACTGTGTCAAAAGCCTTGCTGAAGTCCAGGTATATTATGTCCACTACATTCCCCCTATCCACCAAATCAGTTACCCTGTTAAAGAAAGAAAAGGACTGAGACATTATTACAGTAAAGAGGACATTGTTACAGTAAAGAGGAGAAATTTAGTATTTTTTAGTATTTGTATTTTACCAACTCTTCCAAATACAGCCACAGGAAACAAATATGTGGGTCCTGACTCTCCACCATGTCTGAGCTCCGCTTGGAGAGTGGTGGTTGCAGGGAGCTGATTGTGGTTCCCTGTTCCTCAGCCACCTGACCCCAGCTAAATTAGAACAGAGGCCTAACTAACTTCCACCACTGGCATAAGGTCTATTATGGCCCTACCACCTCCCACTTACATGCCGTGCGGGAATACCAGTAACAAACCTGCTCTGTCCCCTTACACCAAGGATTGGGTCACATCTGGTGCAGGAAGCAGCAGGGCTGCCTTTGCCAGCAGAGGTTCCTGCATGTAAGGGGAATTCTCCACCAGTTATCTCGAGTCATTCTAAGGGCACAAAATCTCATCCCTATTATATACACAGGATAAGCTGCTATGAACAGTAATTTGCAAGAGTGTTGTTTATCCCAGTAAAGGGAGACTTATAACAATTTACTCTGTCTACACTAGGAGTTTGCAGGGATGCAGCTGTATTAGTGGTTAGGCTGGATACTAGTCACCCATGGCTGAAATCCCCAGCATAGATGAGGTCAGAGAGTACCTCCCTTCACTCGGTTGCAACCTTTCATGTGATTAAAGAGCAGCAGCAATAAGCTGTAAACCTCCTCACCTGCAAGCATGGAGAGTATAACAAACTGGGCTTTCAAAGTGTAGGAGGATGGATCAGAGGGCGCCTCAAGGTTCCAGACAATACCTGGAGAAGCCCGTTGATGGACCAGTAAATTTCTGAGTGCTGGTTGCCCTGCCCGCTACTATAAATAACATTTCAGTGACTATGATTACTCTGATTACCTTTCCCAGACCTGAAGAAGAGCTTTATGAAGCTCGAACGCTTGTCTCTCTCAACAGCAGAAGTAGGTCCAATAAAAGATATCTGACCCACCTCATCTCTTTCATATCTTGAGATCAACACAGCTACAACAACACTGCAAATTTCAGTGAATACACCTTCGTAATCATCATTTGCCAAATACTGGTCTTAAATGGCAAATATTTAGACAAGGGAAACTCGTCCTCTCTCTTTTGTTCTTTTTTTCCTCATATAAATATTAAAACTAACTAATTTCACTTTAATAAGAGGAACTGAGTTCCTCCACCCACCAGTTTGTGCTATCATATGAAGCCCAGGTCAAGTAGCTAAAATGTCATACTATTGTCATTAAATTGATGTTTTAATCCCTATTAATACATGAAAAGAATGAGCCATCAATTACATGGGGAGTATTGACATTTTATTTCCCCCATCAGTTTCAATAGAAAGAATAAAACATCAATTAAACAACAATTATACACCAAGGTATGTCATGTTACATATTTGACATACAGTATAGTCAGAAAAATTAGTTCATTGCTCACTAATAATGGGGAGAACTGGAGTTGATTAAGAGTATGAATCACCTGCTTTGCAATTGTACTTTACATCTGCACACCTTACTAGGGTGTTAATATCCCCAAATAATTTAACATTAGGTTTTTAAGGGAAGGAGAAAGAGAAGAGTGAATGGAACATGCAGAGTAAGAGATGTATCTAAAATGGAAGCAAATGACTGATGTCTGAACTGCAGTTGATTATGGATAATTTAATGAAGATGAGTGTTTTTGTGTAGGGGAAGAGGGCAGAGAGGAAAACAGGAAAAATTTACACCCTTTGGGAAGTTCCCACTATTTTTCAATGCTCTTCACTTTTTTTCCTGACTCCCCTTCTACCATCACTGCATCCCAGCTCCACACATACTTGCATAGCCAGAAAATCCCCAGAAACAAGGAAAAATGTTTCCTTAGATTCAAGCATAATGCTGTACCAGTAAAGCACATGGTTCCAGGCTATTCATCTATGCTGAATTCCCACTAGAACATTGAGCGGGGAATCAGCCATTAGGACCAGCTGTGTGTATCCCACACAATCACTCTCCAGTGATTGCCGGGGGGAGGGAGTTACTGGTTGAACTCAGTCATTTGTTTCTTCTTCTTACTTCCTATAGACAGCAAATGGCTATAATGGGTCAGGTCCATCACTACATCAACACCAGGCAATGGAAAAAGGAGCTCTTTATGAGAAAGCTTCTCTCCATTAACCCTGAATGAAACCCATTTTGCTTGGGGATCAGTTGTATAGCATACAATAAGAAACTCTTCCTATTTCTGGGTCCAATCCTGCAGGGTGCAGTGTTCTCTCAACTCCCACTGAAGTCATCAATGAATTAAAAAGGAACTAATTTTAAAAGCCTTTGATTTTAAGACCAAGTGAGCTGAGGTGGACTTCAGAGGATTAATCCCTATTGAAATATGACAAATAAAGACAGGTGTTCTAGGATCCAATCCTGTTCTTCTTGAAGTCAATAAAATTTTACCACTGACTTCATTGGGAATAGGATGGGTCCTTAATGTTCATCATCTTATTAAGAAGTTTCTTTAAAGCTGTTTGAGACATTGCAATTAGGCCCTGGTTTAAACTGTGTGCAATAAATAAGTAAAGGGAAGTTGGTTCTCGTTGCACAACACATACATGATATGCCAGGTCTCTGCCAGCAGACATCTATAAAGGGTCTTGTGAATGGGTGTCAGTTGGATACATCCTCTAGATCAAATTCCGCATTCAGATACATGCAATTAACATGGAAATTCATTAGGCATGAATTACATTTATCCCTAGTTTAAGGCCCACTTAAAGTACGAGAATAATTTAAAAGGACCATTGTTTAAATGAGAATCAAATCCTAGAACACAGTCCGATGCTAGTATCTTTTCAAATACAGATTAAGAAAGAGAAATTTAGGGCCTGCTTCTGATCTCACTTACACCCATATCAATCAGAAATAACTCCATTGGAATCAGGTGTAAAACTCACATGAGAGGAAAATGTTAGGCTCTTAGGTCTTGATTCTTCAGTGATCTGTCCTTTGTCATTTATATCAGAGCAAAGTGAGTGTACCACATCAGAATTTTATACTCATCTTGCCTGGATGTAAATGACTAGACAAAATGTAAGGCAGTGGAGAATCAGACTCTTAGTCATCAGAAATATGTTTAACAAATGCGTGGAAGTACCATCATATTGGCAGTCTATTTGATGCTTCTCACATGACTACAAAATAAGCATCCCATTTGCCCTTGAAAGAGCTGCCTCTTGTATTGGAAGAGGATCGTGAGAACATAAGAATGGCCATACTGGGTCAAGCCAATGGTCCATCTAGCCTAGGATCTTGCCTTCCGACAGTGGCCAGAGCCAGATGCTTCAGAATGAATGAACAGAACAGGGCAATTATCGAATGATCCATCCCGTCATCCAGTCCCAGCTTCTGGCAGTCAGAGGGTTAGGGACATCCAGAGCATGGGGTTGCATCCCTGACCATCTTGGCTAATAGCAACTGATGGACCTATCATCCATGAGGATCTTGACTAGTAGACTGTGTGGTCTAACTGGACTGGATGCTCTCAGGTGATTCTTCTAAGATAACATCCTAACTATTTTTCCAGACATCATCTTTCTAAATGTCACATCCTCAAAAGCTGATTTCTCAATAATATCAACAAAAATAGATACACTTTTATTTACGAAGCACTGAGGAAAACTTTGTTTATCTTGTTGTAAAACACTGTAAGGGGTAAGCAGTAAATAGGAAAGAGAACATAAAACTGATGAGCGCTTACCCTCTATTCCCTACTGATGCTTCTACTTAGCCCTGCTTAGCATTTCAATCTATATAAAGTCAATGGGCCATATAACCTTCTTCTATATACACTAACCAATTAACATTATTCTTTAATAGGAAGAAGTTTAGTGGATTTTCTTCAGTTGGATTCAAAGTAACATTGTTACTCACTAAACCACAATGCTGATGAGTGCAATAAGGTGCAACCTTGTTTTATGAAGAGGACAACACATTACAAATGTATCTAACCTACTTATAAGTCACAGTAAAGACTCATTTGTTTTGAATAATAGAACTGCTTTCACTAGCAGTGTCTTAATACTAAGTAAACGATCAAGGTTTATATTAGAGCAGTTACAATATAATATTACAACCCTGCTTTGGCAACCATTAATTTGTACATTACAAATATAATAAAGTTAAAGGGACTCTGTCAGAAGAAAAATACAAATTACCTTGCTTGTCTGCTTTTTTGTATGGGCAATGAAATCAACTAGTCAATCTCACTTTTGTTTACAGCAGGTTTCTATTCAATTTCACTCGCAATTTTTCATGCACTAAAACAAAGCTGTAATATTTGGGTTGCAAACCCTCAAGAGGAAATGAAGTTGTTTGTTTGTTCTAAGTGTTTACAATGGATTCTTTTAAGCAGAAATTTTTCTATTCAGGTTAAGTCTGGAAAAAGCCAAAACTGAGCAGCTTTTTCGTGACTGCGTCTTTTTCATTGTTTGTTCTCCTCGTCTCTTTCAAGCAGACTTCTGGAAAAAGGCAAGTTTTGTAACATGCTCTGAAGTCCAGGCTCAATCTTATCTTCTCTGCTTGCTCATTCCTCCACCAACACCTTATTTCTGGCTCTCAAGAGTTTCTCTTTCTGGGCATTGTTGTGTGCATCATTCCAGAAAAGGTCAGATGTCTCAGTGGATAGCAAACAGCCTGTTACTGGTTAATCTGTAGCCCATCACCTCTTAATTTGGTTACTCCAGAGCCTCCTACTCCAATTTATACAAGTGAGTTACTTAGCTGTACTAGTAAAAGGAGGCAGAAATGCTCAGGGCTCTGAGAATATCTCTCTTATATTAAGGGCTTGCTGGCTCAGGAAGCATGATAGTATTCAATATTCAGCAATAACCACCACCACCACAACAAACTACCATAGCATGCAATTTAAAGAAACCAGGTGGGATATCTGGGCTAGTATAGCAAGATTTGGAGAAACCAAACTGGCAGATAAATAATTACACCTATGTCCCCTCTACAGCCCAGATAGGTGGCATATTATAGCGGAACCCACTGAACTGACAGATGACTTGAATTTCCTCAAAATGGCAACCTAGATTACATGGGTATCAACCGCAGCCTCACAGCAAGCAGACACATCCAGCATGTAATGCCACAAAATGTATTTATGGAGGCCTTAAAAGCAGCTCTACATGAAGCTAATAAAGACACGCCCTCTTCTGCCTTGGATGCCAACAGTAATTTGCCTCATGGAGCCCTGTTCATCCCAAAATGAAGGTCATTTCCTTTAACTACATCTACCTTGCACACACGTTCTCTGACCAATTGGGAAATGATGCCCACAGAGATTGATGTTCTCTGACACAATGGCTGACTTTCTTCCTGAAAGTGCATATGGTAAACCTTAACAACCTTATCAGTGTCTGTGTGATTGCACCTTCTGTCCAGAACTTAAATTAGGACATAGAGGAGCCAAGACTGTTTCCTGATGGAAATACATTGCCTTAAGTGACAAGCATCTCAGTAAAACTCCAAGGGCAAAACTCCACCCTTGAGCAGTAGTGGTGAAGGTGAAGATTCTAAACTCTTCTGCCTGTGCAAGGTAGGTTGGGCAGGGATCTGAAGTAACTCACTCTGCAGTGCTCCCCACTGCTGCCTCTACAAGGAGAAACATATGCTCTCTCTGCACCACCCCTCATCCAGAATGGGCATGCTGCCACCCAGTCCTGGTGGTAGATGGCAATATGCACAGAGGTATGGAGACCTAGCCACTTCCCAAGCTGGCTGACTACATCCCTTTGGGGCTATGGACTGCTACTGAGTAGATTTCATAAGGATCCCAGAACCCCATAGTCCTAGCTAGCACCAGGAATGTACCCCTCCAAGCCTTCATATGTGCACTGGAGGTAGGAGATGCGTAAGAGCTAGGGCTGGTTTCTGGCCTAAATAAGGTTCTCTATGTGATAACCCTCACAGTATTTTGCTCTCCCAGAAGAGCACAGCAAGCTTGGCAAGCAGTATCACAGGATGACCTCCTACAGACCAGTGTCCCAATTAATCCATCATGCTATCCAGAGCTATGGCTTGCAGTCTCAGAGACACCATACCGTAATCTTAATCTAAACCATCTTGAAGGATGGAATCCCAGTTACCTAAGTGCTTTATTTTTCAATATTATCACACCCCATGCTCTGCAAGAGGTGACGAATTGGAAAGTTTATGAGCATGAAAGAGAGTGAATATTACTTTATCCCAACAGTTTTCTTAATCTGCATCCTCACAGGGTTTTTTCAGCTACATCTTCTCAACACCAGTCAATAAAAGTGAGTGAGGCTACTGTGACGGTTCAGCTCCCTAAGAAAGAAGGGTTCTCCTCAGAAGTACAGTAGGTGAAATGGCAGAACCACAATAAGGTCCCCATGATTATTTCAGGGCTCCAAGATCTTCCAAAATGATCAGGAGTAACCGTCAGTTAGAAGAAGAGCAATAAATACACAAGCTATGCTAGCAGTCTAAGGAGGAGAGAACATCCATCTCCAATGTGAGACGTTTCATGAACAATGCCTCTACCTTTGGGTTTAGCTTCACGGTCCTACAAAAATAAAGAAGAAGCACATCTAAGTTCTGTTATAGGTGCACTTCCTATTCCCCATGAAAAAATTACATGAAACTGCTGACTGGACCAACAGTTCAGGGATACAGTAATTTGTACTGCTGTAATTGCCATTCGATTCCTTTCAGTCTAGGAAATAATCCACTGCAGTTCCCATACCATTTCCCCCCCTGGATGCTTAGGTACAACATGGCTAGTAGCACTGGCTACTTGGATGCACTCAAAGCACTAAGGATGCCTTGAAATGGAGAAGAGGAAGTTACGAATGTCGCATTCTTGAGAAGTGCTGTTTGACAGCACTGGAGATGGATGCCCTCTACTTAGCCATAGAGCAAGTCTAGCAACAGAAGAGCAAGCTTCCCAACAGTCCCCCATAAATATTGTATCTCTCTTTTATTTTTAATTCTGTTCTAAAAGACACCCCCTAGGGATGAGAGGAACAGTCTAATCTCCCAGCAAATTAAACTCAGACTGCAAGAAGAGTGCCAATTACTCTCAATTGTTATAATACTCTTCTGTGATGCAGGCATCTATCTGTTAGGTACTGGACTGAAACAATCAGATTATTCAACATAAGTGATCAAACAACACAAAAGGAAACTTTCAGTCCCACTGCCTATGCCATACATGACTGGTGGATGGACAGAAGACTCCAGCCTCAAATTCTGCCAATCTAAACCCTTTTTATGAATTACTGGTTTTACTTAAACAATTTTATGGTAATAGAAAAGAAAACTACAGCCTTTATCTGAGAATTCAGTGCGGCTGTTAACTACTGGATGTCACTGTGATGTCACAAAATTGAAACAAATGAAACAAAATGGAGACTAAGTGGGAGCGGTTAATACAACTATAAAATGCAGCTCTATACATCACAAAGAACAAGAAACTGCTTCTGAAAATGAGGGCCAACAGGGCCATGCTATATTTGAAACCACATGAGAATCCAGAGAAGAATTAATAGTTGATATTTGTTTTTGAATGTGCTCTTTCAAATGGTGCTAAGGTGTCTTCACAACTTGGGGCACAGGAATAACTATATGAAAAGTGTTTGTTTGTTTGTTTCTTATGTTTGGTTGGGTTTTTTTTGAAAGGGGAAAGCGAAATTTTCTGAGTCAGGGTCTAATTGGAGTCAATGGGACTACTCCACTGTATCAAACATAAACTACTCATTACTCCACCTTCAGGACCCTTCCTGGCCTACCCCCATCATACTATCATGTCTTACACACTTTTGAAAGGATGCCCCACTCCCCCCTTCACTCTATCAATGATGCCAGCCTTCATCACCCACTTGCTGCATTTTCAAACATGCATGCTTGGGAGGAGCACCCCATAAATATCCACAGAGCTACCTCACTGTCCTCCTTCAAATCCCTTCTTAAAACTCTTCTCTGCTGTGATACCTAGCAAAAATTAAATGACGGTTAGGAAGCAGAATGGCCGTGACCACCGCTATCATGCTAACCAGGACTGACTCACTGTTTTCTTTTACTTCCCCATGGGTCTATCTGTATCCACCTTTTGTCTTTTATCTTATACTTTGATTGTAAGCTCTTTGGGGCAGAGATTGTCTTTTTATTATGTCAGGTTTCAGAGTAGCAGCCGTGTTAGTCTGTATTTACAAAAAGAAAAGAAGTACTTGTGGCACCTTAGAGACTAACCCATTTATTTGAGCATAAGCTTTCGTGAGCTACAGCTCACTTCATCGGATGCATTCAATGGAAAATACAGTGAGGAGATTTATATACACAAAAAACATTTAAATACAGTGAGGAGATTTATATACACACAGAACATTTTTTCATGTTCTGTGTGTATATAAATCTCCTCACTGTATTTTCCACTGAATGCATCCGATGAAGTGAGCTGTAGCTCACAAAAGCTTATGCTCGAATAAATTGGTTAGTCTCTAAGGTGCCATTAGTACTCCTTTTCTTTTTATTATGTGTTTTTATAATACCCACCCCTGGCCAGGGAAGCGAATGATCCAACCAGCGGACCAAATTCGGTAATGAATTCTGGTCACAGGCCACCTGAGGCACACTGCACATACGTTAAGAAGAAGATAGTTCATAGCACAATGGAGGCCTGATCCATGATTGGGATTGATGCTGAATTTTTCAAAACTGGGCTGCAGACCCAAGCCTGGTGCCTCAGGCCTCTCTCTTCAGTGGATGAGAACTGGAAATACAAATTCAAACACCTCAAACTATTGAGAAGTTCAGACCATATCCCAATCTGGATCTGAACTTGGTGATTTTGGCTTATCTCAAGCTATTCTGAAGTGTCTTCAGAACTCTGGACAAACACAGGGATTTTTCCTGGGCTATCATTTATATCATAGCCATCTAAATGATGCTCTATTAATGAATAGATGTGATTTTTCCTTCCATTTGGTTTTATTACAATTCATTTTTCACAAGGGCTAAAAGATGCTCTGGCTGTGTATTTCCAATGATTATAACCCTACTCTGGTAGATGAAGTCACATATTTATAGTCATCCAGAAATGTATTCTAACAGGAAAGGTAATCCTTATATTCCCATTCCTCATTTTTAAAACATTCTTGAAAATATAAGGAAAAGATTCAACATCAAGCAGGATTTCCAATGGTGCTAATTATGGAGATTATGACATGGGGTCCTAGTTTTCTGTGACAAAAAAACCAAAATTATCCAATAAAAAAAAAAGATAAAAATCCAAGTTTTTCCATGATTAAAATGAAATGCTGAACTTTAGTTTCCCTAGCCACAATATAATAGATATCAGCTAAATACAATGTTTTACAGTAGAACCCTGTTTATCCAAGCCTCCATTCTCTAGCTCTCTATATTAAGCATACCACCAGATGCCTGTGGCTGACCACTTGAGACCCATACCCACAGGGCTGACTGCCCAAGACCCTTCCCCCCCTGTACCCCCCCCCAGCCTCCTGGGGCTGACCAACCGAGCCCCATCACCCCAATCTTAAAATAAGGGATAGAAAGCTCTTTGCCAATTCTCCTGATTATCCCAATTTTTGATTATCCATCTGGCCCCGTCCCAATTAGATCAGATAAATGGGGTTCCACTGTAAATTTAAAGCGCATTCAAAAATCAACCACAAGAGGGAGAGGTTGCGCGCACTAAATACGTGACACTGGTACTTTCACAAAAATTCAGTTAATAGTTAATATATGTTTTTATTTTTTCACAAATGTAAAAACTAAAGATTCTCTGTAAAAATGAGCTACAGCTCACTTCATCGGATGAATTCAGTGGAAAATACAGTGGGGAGATTTATATACATAGAGAACATGGAACAATGGGTGTTACCATACACACTGTAACACCCATTGTTTCATGTTCTCTATGTATATAAATCTCCCCACTGTATTTTCCACTGAATGCATCCGACGAAGTGAGCTGTAGCTCACGAAAGCTTATGCTCAAATAAATTTGTTAGTCTCTAAGGTGCCACAAGTACTCCCTTTCTTTTTACGAATACTAACACGGTTGCTACTCTGAAATCTGTAAAACTGCAAATTCCACATGGGATTTTTACATGGGAAATGGATTTCTAGGATCACTGGTTATGACTCAGCACATGCAGAGCCTATTCCTAATTCTAAAACATTAAATGATTCATTTCTTCAGATATCTGGGCCTCTCCACCCAAACATACATGCAGCCCCTTAGTTCCATGAAGACATACAGTACAGCACAGCCACACCTACTAAGAAAATGCTTAACCACAATATCAGTCTTCTCCATCAAGGATGACTGGCAAGCTCCCTGCAGGAAGCCTTAAACAATAGCCTTCCTCCTCTAAGTTTACCTCAGCCCGACTCTATTCCCAGATCTAAACACAATATTAGCTTGTACTGATTTTCAAAAGAAAAATTCTCTTTGTGGGTGAATCAGCTACGCACTGTACCCATTGTGGCCTAAAATGTTCATAAAAGCAAAAAGACAGTCCTATGGCTAAGGCAGATAGTGTTCAGTTCCCGATTCTGCCACTGACACCCCATGTAACCTTGGAAAAATCACTTAACCCACCTTGTGCCTCAGTTCCCCATCTGTAAAATGGGGATAATAAGACTTCCTTTTTCCCATCATTTGTCAGTCTTGTCCATTTAGATTGTAAGCTTTTGGGGGGCAAGGACTGACTCTCATCATATATTACTACAGCACGTATGCTCTGAGTTTAGTTGGGGCCTCTCTCCGCTACTACAATACAATTAAATATTATCATTCAATAGATATTTGAAACCACCTGATCTGGCTAACAACTGAGGAGCTGATGGTATTAAGGTGGCAAAATCTGGCAGACCTAACCATGCTGTTGTTACACTATCCCCACTTATATTCAGGCCCAATTAAATTGATGTGATCATAGAATCATAGAATCATAGAATATCAGGGTTGGAAGGGACCCCAGAAGGTCATCTAGTCCAACCCCTGCTCAAAGCATGATGATAAATAATAATTCATTCATATTTAGTGACTGTCATTTATGTAGTATAATGCCTTCCATGCAAAGATTCGAAGGCACTAAAATTAAATTGCAAACTATACAAAGAATGATCACTGCACCAAGCAATGAAATGCAGACATCTCTGGAGTGAAAAGTGGCAGTTTTTAAACAGGGCATAACAACGCAATGCAAAAATGCAAAATAGAAAATGAAAAGAAATGTCAACGAACTGTAAACATGTGATAATAAATTAACCTTTCCACATAAGAAAAAGGGATGTTCAATGAAATGAAAAGACACCAAATTTAAAACTGATAAAAGGAAATGCTTTTTACACAGCACATAATTAACCTGTGGAACTCTCTGACACAAGACACCAAGCCAAGAGCTCAGTAGGATTCAAACAAAAGGTTAGACATTTAAATGGATAACAGGAATATGCAGAATTATATTAGATAGGATAGAAAAAGGCAATATAAATGCTCAGGCTTCTGGGCATGATCCAACCTCAAAGATCTTGGCTAAACTAGGATTTAAGGAGTGAAGTTAGAATGTGTTAGTTAACATGGGCTAATAACAAATTACAAAAGTTTGGTCTAGATGAGGCATGTTGCCTTTAACATGTGCTAAATTGGTCACATTAAAGCTTAGGGTTCCCCCTTAGTTAACATCACACTTTAAAATCTAGGACTAGTCTACACTACCGCACTACATCGGCGCAGCTGCACTAATGCAGCTGTGCCGTTGTAGCATGTCTGGTGAAGACGCACTATGCCAACAGGAGAGGACCCTCCCATCAGCATAATTACTCCACCTCCACGAGAGGCAGAAGCTAAGTTGGTGGGAGAATGTAACTCACCGACTTAGCACTAGTGTGGACAATGCCTAGGTCGATGTTCTTGCATTGCTTGGGGTGGGGGATGGCTTTTTCACAGCTCTGAATAACATAAGTTACATTGACTTAAGCGGCAGTGTAGACAAGCCCCTAGTTTAGACAAGGACTAGCAGATTCTCCTAAGAGCTGGTTATTCCACAACTGTACTGCAGGGTTACTTGTAACTTCCTCTAACGCAGCTGGAATTGGTCAAGATAGGCTGCTGGACTAGACAGACCTAGAAATATCCAGCTTGGCACCATAGGCAACCAGTGTAAAACGGAGCAGCTTAGATACAGCTCAGGGTCTGAATTGGGCGGGTCCACTGTGTCCAAAGTTTCCCATGAGAACTGCCTGTCATGAACATCCAACCAATTCATTTCTGTTACAAATGATGTTTGTGTGTGTTCCCAGGGACCACTGTGGGTTTTTTCCTGTATAAACCTATTTCCTAAGATGCACCCTATTATTGAGCCCATCATGTATGGATCAATTTTCCCATTGAATCGCAAGAAAACATGCAGTGTCACATTCACTGTTACTCAATAAAAATCAAGGGTTAAACTACATACAGAGTGTTGTCCACAGTATAAGAAATCGCATACACTTTCCCTTGCAAGCGCATAACCCTCTTCTGTGAATAGGATTTATTTTTAAAAGGAAGAGAAAGTGCATGAGTCAAAAGGTTCATTTACAAGGCTGTCATGGAGACAGTGTTTTTAAATAACCACAACTACATCAAATGATAATCATCAAACCAAATAAACTAAATGCCAAAATACTTTGAAACCTAAAAATAAGAACTAGGTCTAAATTACCCTAATTTCTATGGTTTTGCAACATTTCAGAAGGTAAGTCACGTTCTGAGTGTATACTCTTTGTTTTTCATTCTTGAAGAGCAGTGAAGTGGTTTGTGAATCACGCTTTAAGAGACATTTGGCTGTAGCAAAATTGTAATAAAAAATGCATAATATGTACTTAAGAAGGAAAGTAACACCTCTGCCATAAATTGGTTCTTTGAAATATTTAAATTAAAAAGTCTAAAGCATACCATGCTTGAACAGAACAGAATTAAACGGCATGTAACTTAGATACGTAGGTTCTCTTACAGGGATAAATTTAAAATTGGGATTGCTCAAGGGAAAAAAAAAAACTTTCTTAAAGACAATATCAACATTGTTAGTGGGATTTTCTCCAGTTCAGATTTTCTTTTGTTGTTGTCCGGAAAACCTGAATTTCCATAGTAATTCACAAGAATTATCATTAACAATGAAAAAAATTATTCATTTAATTACATTCCCCTTTGAGTAGTGGAGGAATTTTTCAGTAAAACTGCTTTAATGAACAGAAAGTACGTAACTATGGCTTGGTGTTTTGTTTTGGTTTATTTGTCTAGTCACTGAGGGTAAAATCCTGAAGTTCTTGTGTACTCAGTTCTTACTCAGGCATAATTTCCAATCAAGTCAAGTGACATTTTGTCTGAGTAAAGTGAATAAGGGGGTAGGGACTCAACTCCACGTCTGCATCCATTTATGACAAGATTTCCCCACAGATCACAAGCAAAACCCTACTTTGGATGACAGAAGAAGAGGGAGCAGAGATGCTACCCAGTGCTATGCAGTTACTAGAATTCTACCAGAAGGAGAATTCTACCATTCTGCAGAATTGGATGAAATACCAGCTGTGAGGTGCACTCCTAACAGGAGCCCAGCATGCACTGGTCTAGCTTAGGAAGGAGCACTAGCTAGGCCAAACAGCTACCATGCTCCTTAGTGCTAGGGGGGAGATCCCGCCCTGCTGCTTGTATCTAGAGAAGAGGTTTCTGATGTTCCCTTTTGATTATCAATGTGGAACAGTGCAGGAATTAATCCTATGTTGGTAATACCACACCATCAAGCACTGGATTTTTACGGTTACTGAAGTTATGTACCAGTTCTTCAAAGAAAGGCACAATACTCTATTTAAAATAGTCTCTAAATCCTCCATTTTTAACATATTTTTAGGGAAAAATGCAAATAAAAAGACACAGAGTAAAAGGAATGTAACCCAAGTTCAAGATATTGCATATTACTTCACTGGGCTTTGGATCAGGCTCTAACCATATCTGGTTCATACATTAAAACAAATTTAATATACCCAAAATGTATTCCCATCCAAAAAGCTAAGCAAAAAAGGATACAGCAGGAATGTCAAAATAGTCAAAAGTAAATATATTTCCCCATCTATACATGTGTGAGTATCTCTTTTATCCTAAAGAGTTTGTCTGTTCCATTCAGTGCTTTTATGTGGATCTCCTGCGAGTTTTGTTTTGAATTCCTTGGTATTAGTATCAGTTTAGCCTCTTGGAACCTGTGGTTATTAGTACGTTCCCAAGGAAAGTCCTGATCAGAAATGAGAACCACCTCTATGGGCTATAAATACACCACAATTAGCTTTGAGAGTAAGTTTATTACAAAATATACCAAGAACCCCCTACATATTGACTAATATTTCAGAGGAAGGCACACAAATAGGGAAATAATATATATCAATACATAAATATTTAATAATATTATTTTATATATTATATATAGTGCATGAGTCTTATATATATATATATGTTCTGCATACCACATTTATACACCACAGACATAGATGGGATTAATAGCCTCCACTCTCCAGTCTCTATATTATCAAAGGATAGTAAGAACATTCTACCTGTCCTCTACCTCTTTCTTTGCTGAAAGTTACTTCTCTGTGTATATGACTGCCTCAGAGCCTTTTATAAAGGGAGCAACATTTATTAACTATCCAATTAAATGCATGTATTATAGTTGCTGTTCATGACACTGTACTTCAGGGTCTGTCAGTATTTCCATTATAAACTCCTACCTCCCAAGGTTTATAATTGGGATGTAAAATTTGCACCTTGGAATACAAGGTTTCAACCCAGAGACAGTTCTGTTCTGGCAGAGGTTTATTTATTTGAACACTTTTGACAAGAGCCTGCTCCGCTCACCAAATTTAAACACAGGACCAAGTCTCATACATGTAACATGACAGCCAGGTACATCATATTACAGGTGGCTTTTTTTTTAAATTTTTAGTTACGCTATAAATAGTGCCCTACCAATTTCACGGTCACAGGGTTTTAAAAATCGTAAATTTCATTATTTCGGCTATTTAAATCAAATTTCATGGTTCTGTAATTGTAGCAGTCCCGACCCAAACAGGAGTTGTGGGGGGGAGGTCATAAGGTCATTGTAGTGGGGGTTGCAGTACGGCTAACCTTACTTCTGCGCTGCTGCTGACCTGCAGAGCTGGGCAGCTGGAGAGTGGTGGCTGCTGGCCGGGAGCCCAGCTCTGAAGGCAGCAGCACAGAAGTAAGGGTGCCCAGCCAACAGCCACCACTTTCTGGCTGCCCAGCTCTGAAAGCAGTGCAGAAGTAAGTGTGGCAATACCCTAAAATAACCTTGTGACCCCCCTGCAACTCCCTTTTGGGTCAGGACCCCCAATTTGAGAAATGCTGCTCTTCCCCCGTGAAATCTGTAAGACCAGATTTCACAGGGGGAGACCAGATTTCACGGTCCATCATGCATGTTCATGGCTGTGAATTTGGTAGGGCCCTAACTATAAGGCTAGCATTTTCATATGTGAACACCTAAAGTGAGGCACCTAAATCCACACTTAGATACCTAAGTGCATTTTTCCAGACAAGTGCTCAGCATCTCTGAATACCAAGGGCTAGATTCACATAGGTACTCAGATGCCTAAACCCCAGTTTAGGCACCTAAATACCAGTTTTAGGCTCCACTGCAGTTCACAAAACTCCTGCCAAACCCTGTAGCTGCCTAAACTCAGCCCCTAAATTTTCAGGGTAAAAATTCCCTCTGGGTATGAGCTTCCCTCTCAGCATACACACTGCAGCGTCACTCTAGGCATCCAGACATCTGTCCCCTGACTAAGCCCCACTGTGATTCATGAACCACAGGGAAGATAGACATTTCTGATGGGAGTGAGGAGATGTGGGGTGGGGGGAGGAATTGAACTTGGGTCTCTCTCATGCCAGGTAAGTTCATCACCACCTCCTCCTCCTGCCATTTTGTATGAAGTAAGGCAAGCACCTAACTCATTCTCACAAGTAACGCCTTATGCGCCTAAGCCACCTGACTCCAGGATACGGGTTCCCAGCTATGGAACACTAGCAGAGATAGGCGCCTCCCTGCAACCTGGACGTAGGCACCTATCTCCAAGAGAGAAGCAGGCTTAGCACCCATCCCTTTCATCAGCATCTCCCATTGGGTACCTGAGGCAGCTCCCCACCAACCATGCCAGCTTTTTGTGAATCACATTCTAAGGTGCCTCTTTCCCCCTTTGGCAGTCTGAACCCAGGTTCCAGGTCTTCTTCCGGGAGGAAGAAGGACATTTTGCATATTGCTCTAAGCAGTCATTATGGCTCTATAGTGAACCACCGTATGCATCTATACAAAGGAGTACAAAAAAACAAGGCACCCTCCAACCGCGCAGGGCCACGACTCTCTCTCCTATGTACAGGGGACCAGCCAGGGCAGGACGGGGCATTGGTTCTACCCCTGCATAACATACCAGCCAACAGAGAGGGGAAAGTAAGATGCGCTGGAAATGAGGTCAAACAAGGACTGAGTTGTAATTCTGAGTCAGTCTGCTCCTGGAACAACTGCACACCATGACTTACCCAGGGCTTGTGGTAGTTCTGTGATCTATGCCTATGCATGTAATGTTATGTACCATTTAAGCTGTGTTACCCAGAAATTCAAGCACTAAATCCAGATGTTGAATCAGTGCAAATCTCGGAGAGCTTGAATGAAGCACTTGTAAACTGCACTGTATACATGCACGGGAATGCACCTATTCCTATAACCGGACAAGATTTTACATTGCATCTGCCCCACTTTCACATTGCAACTGCAAAATGGGCTGTGATGTGGTTACGAGGGAAATAATTCCTACCTGTGTTCTATTAGCACTAAGCAATGTAGAAGACGAGTTTTTAAACATGCTGAGAGGCCAGTGTTGCATGCCGAACTTCTAATGTGTTCGTGTTGCAGTAGCCTGCCCAGAGCCTACATTCCTGAGCCTTAGGTCCCTCACCAAACTACGTCCCTCCTATAGCCTGACTCTCTTTCCACTCTTCAGACTAAAAAACGTGAGTAGGAAATTGAGACAACTGCTAGCACAATGCCTCCTCTAAACCCCAATCCTTTAATGGCATCTCCAGGGCCAGGACGTTGCTGCTATATACCACTTCAGAGGGCATCAGAGTTATCCTGCAGGGATCCCAGTGCTGAATCAGGACCCCAATGTCTAGCAGGCAGAAGTGCTTTCCAAATGTAGTAAGTTAAATTGTCTCCAGTAAGTTAAATTGTCTCCTTTTTCCATACCAGAAAGACTGACCCTAGCTTTTTAGTGGGGACGTTGAGCAACACATAGCTGGGACTAGTTCTTTTGACTGGCATTCCCAAATAAAAGGCTTTAAATGCCTTCGAAGAGGGGATTTCACCAACAAAGAAAACACAGTGTTTATGTGAGAAGCATTTTGTTTGCAGAACCCCACAGCTGTTTCTGCTGGCGTTCTGAAAGCGGTTCCACTAAATATCGGTGAATGCTGTATAACTCATTTTACTGTTTTTTCCATCCCTGACTACATAAGAAAGGCTATACTGGGTCAGACCAAAGGCCATCTAGCCCAGTATTCTGTCTTTTGACAGTGGCCAATGCCAGGTGCTTCAGAGGGAATAAACAGAACAAGTAATCATCAAGTGATCCATCCCCTGTCACCCATTCCCAGTTTCTGGCAAAGCCAAGGCTAGGGACACCGTCCCTGCCCTTCCCGGCTAATAGTCATTGAGGGAGATAACTCAATCAAGGAGTCCTCACCCTAATGGATCAATCAGAATTTGGATCTAACAATCTATAAGATACGCTGGTGTCACAAAGTTAGAATCAGATCAGAACTTCCTAACCCTGGGAGTATTTGAATCTGGTTTCCGTTCAGTCCCAGCTCTCATTACTGTTATTTCGTGTTTGTGTTACAGTAGCACCCAGAGGACCTACTGTGCTAGGCATTGTACAAACACAGAGAGTGAGTAACTTCGCAGCCCAAAGTGAAGGGGGGCTAAAATGCTTTAAGCAACCTTTGTGCCCTCCCAAACCTGGGCTAGAGAGGCCCCCACCATAACAGTTACAATCTTGGAGGCCTATCTAAATTAGAACAGCCCCCAGAGACTGCACTAGCCTCCACTTGCCTCCAGTGTGCTCCTACACTGGGGCTTGCAAGGGGGTCCTGAGGAGGCAATCTTAGGGCTGTCCTATACCAAGCAGAAGGAGATGGGGCTTTTAGAGCCCTTTTAGGTTGTACTAGAGATTTTATCTGGCATAACAGGGCAAGGGCGAGGATCTCACCCAGAGTATCCTGCAGTGTTGCCAACTCTCATAATTTTATTGCAAGTCTTGTGACATTTGGTGTCTCGTTAGAGCCCCAGCTGCAGGCTTCAGGTTAGCTGCAGGCTTCGGGTTATTATCTAAGAATCTCAGCTTTCATTAAAAAGAAAAAGTAAACATCCACCCTTCATGGCTGCTGAGAAAAGCCTGACATCCTAAACTTCTCAACACCAGAAGGCAAATAAAAAGAAACCCAAAATTATGATTTTTTAACTCTTGGAGTTGGCAATACTTCCTACCCTAATGTCCTTCCACCTTACAATCTAGTTTTCGACAATACACAATCCATTTAAGAAGGGATAAGAATGACCAGGACTGGGAGAATACGAAGGGAACAATGACTGAAAGATGCATTTACATGGCTAGTTATGTGTACAGATCATTTTGAATCAATTATACTTTTAAGGAACAATTTTACAGTGAAGCTATATTACACCTTAACTGCAGGAGTTGTTGCTTCAAGGTGCCTCATTGCAGTTGACAAACTGGGAATAACATCTTTAGAAACACATTTATGCTTTTTGCTGGAAAGATCAAGATTGCCACAGATAATCCAACAACTTGTTCTAGAATGCACATAGTCAGAGATTTTTTTCCCAGCACAAAGCTATAGCTAATATGGTAGTTTAACATTAACCACATGCCTGACAGTTGGAATCTTTCCATTGACTCAAGTGGGAACTGGATCAAGCCCCACATGCATGAGCAGAACTGATCTAGAAATGTCTTCTAAACTGAATCATAAGCAGTTTCCTGTAACTTTCAGGAAAGATTCCAACTGATTTCTGCTGCCTGGCCCTTGTGCAGAGATCAACAGATAATCAGCCGATGGAATCTTCCCCAGCAAAAAATTTAGACCAGAATCAACCTTAAATCTGAACTCCTTGCTTCTGCTGGCTTCTACAACAACCTTCTCATTATGTAAACTCTGGGCCCAATTCTGATCTCAACACTACTGGATTCTAATGGAGTTTTACAACACTATGACTGGGATCACACACTGGCCCATAGTTCTTTTGGACATAAAGAAAAAAAGGCACGTTAAATTAGATGAGAAGGGGCAGAGAGAGGGGAAAGGAAGTCCAAAAAAGCAATGTCCCTAACTTAAAAATGTGTAAAATAAATATACTACCTTGAAAAACTATAGCTACAGATGTAGAGAGTTTAAATGGACTTGCTGTATTAATTTCCATACTACTGAAAGAGGGCTTCACTGTGGAGTTTTATATACAGCACAAGCAGGCTGGCCTACAGCTGTTTGTGCAGCACCCTTGAAAACGTGTTTTCCATGGAGTAAGCCACCTTGAACCACTTTATTTCTAACACACCAAAGGATTTGTTATATCAGGGTTTTCAAAACATTTTTTGCCAGAAGTGTTAATGGGTGTCATTAAAGCTGCCAAGTCGCACGGTGCACACAGAGATTCTCGCTGGAGTTTATACAATCTGACATGAGAATGTTAAAGAAAACAGAGCACATATATGGCGAGTGACAGCTGATTATTTATTTTTCCATATTTTTCGAAGTATCAATAAATCCATTTGAAACTTCATGGCTTGAGATGTTGTAAAAGCGGCAGAGAGCAGGAATTATAATTTAGCTTCATTCACTTACTACACACAAACACACACAAAGAAATTTACTCAGAATATAGTCACAAAATGAACTTTCAATCATCAAAAGTACGTCAGTTTCCTGGAAGGCCCTAGAAAGGTGCTACCAAAAGGAAAATTACAAAAAGTGATAGCCAACTCATCAAACAGCCACAACTATTTAAATCCCTTTTCTGGCTTGAATTGTTCAGCAGGACAGTTTAAAGAATGATGTGTTTGATTCAGAGCCATTTCCTCTACAGCAGAATTGTAATCACCTGCAATTTTTTGCTGAGGATTGCAAGTTCTGTCTCAAATCCATGAGCCTGTGCAATGCATTATGCCAAACTCATGAAGCACCCGGAACCATTATTATAAGAAGGGTTGGTAACACCACCAATTAGTAAGGTTGCCCAGCACTTCCCATTATAAGATGCTGCTGACAGTTGCTTATAACTTTGACAAACTTTAACCATCTGGTGTTTGTTTCAGGCTGATTATTATAATTATTGTTATTTAATTTCAGCCAAAATGACTTGGTTATTTTTGAGAACAAGGTTATGGAAAAATACATTGTTTTGCCTGTGTTAACAAATTCTGGCACCCTTTTCTTTGACAAGCTCCAGCACCCCAATGTTGGAGCGGGAGCTTGAAAATTTGGCAGGAGGGTGGCCTTTGTGTCAGCGAGGTGTCTTTTGCTGTCACTATGAAATTCTGCATAAATTTGTCAAGTTATAAGTCTTTGAAAAAGTGCAGTTTGCACATTCTCAGTAGGGCCTTCTTAGATTTTAGGAGATAAATTCCCTGACGATTCATTCCATCTGCACTAAGCATGGTCCAGCCTGGGACTGAACAGGAATTTCCCTGCAACTGCAGCTCGGTTTGCTGCAGGCAGTGTCATGTCAAGGTCCGGGCAGCTGAAATAAAAGCAGGGAGAAAGTCTCTCCTGTGCCCTCAATGAACCCATGCCCTGAGCCCAGGCCACATGGAGGAGGAAGCTGCCTGATTCAAATGCAGAGAGGACAAGAACCAGACCTGTGTGGAAGTCAGGGAATGGGGAAGTAGTCTGGGACAAAAAGCCTGGTGATGGGCAGAAACTGAGTGAGTCTCTAAGGTGCCACAAGTACTCCTTTTCTTTTTGAGAATGTAGGCTGTCAGGATGTGGCAAGAGGGAAACTGGGACTGAGTGGGGAATGGGGGAGAGAGACAGCAACTGCGTGGGCAAGATGACTGGGAGGGAGAACCACTGCGTGGTAGGAAGGAGCTGGGGGAGGGCAGACAGATCTAATAAGGAGTCAGCATACCAGGGAAGAACTAGGACAGGCTGGGTCAAGATACTGGGACAAGGAATCGACGGGGTGGCAAGCACTGAGATTGGACAAGGAGTCCTGAAAGGCAGATGGGGACTGGAAGCCAGTGAGGATAGAGAATGTGGTTTGGGTGGGGTGGGGAGGGGAGGTGACTGGAGGCAAGGGTGGGGGGAGAAAGACAGATCAGATGAGAAGACAAGGGAAAGAGACAAGACGGGGCAAGTTGGAGGGGACAGGGTAGAAGGAGTCAGTCCGGCATGGGAGGCATGGGCAGAAGAATCTGTGCCCAGGAAAGCCCATTCCTCTCCTGAGCCTAGAATGGAACTGAGGATTTTTCCTGAGTCTCACCATTCCTTTGTCGTCAGCAAACACCTGTGAAACCTACTGGCAAATTGTTTCATCCCACTCCAGTTCTGATCCACACAGAGGATGGCAACCTACTACTAACTACTATCAGTTACTCCATTAGCTCCAGGGGCAGATGTATGTGTGGTGGATCTAATGGTTCCAACCCTGCTGATGACCCAAGTGGAGTCAGTATGATGCCACATGATGGAATTTCTAGTTTTTCAATTTGCTTTTTTAAGAACCTAAGAAATTATACATACACACACACACCGTCCCCCCCGGATATTAAAAGAACATCATTAAGGTCTCAGATCAACCACTCCAAGTCAGGAAATGCCAGAATTAAGTTTGCCTGTGCAATCTTAACTTGACCCCCTTCTGTATCTGCATTATGATACCGTCTTTAATTCTACGACCATTACTTTTCCCACTTTGGTACTTTGGCAAATTTCACCCACAGAGTCTTACCTCCAAATCATGGATTCAAATACAGCCTGTGTCAATAGTGACAGAGTTATCATCGGAAACTCTTCTATCTTGGTTTTCATACCCATTACCACAGTTTCAGAGAGCATTTAGTCAGATCATGTGAAATGAGACTATCCAGTTCCTAGTAAATAAATCTACACATCAATAAAACTATCACCTCTACCCCCACCGTGATCCCACAAGAGTGGCCAAGACTGAATGGGAGATTAAACTGTTTTCCCCTTCAGTGCAGCTGATCCTCCCAAATCAGAACTGAAGCACATTAGCAGGGCAGGGCAAGGGAAGTTTGTGATGTTCTAATCTATTCCTTCTCTGTTCTGTGAACAAAGGCCATCACTCTCCAGAGTCTGTCAATCTGGTGCCCTTCCTGAGCACTAAATTCAATATAAAAATAAGTATATTTAAAAGAAAATCTGTATTAATTAGTGACATGCCAGGAGGAAAGGATTCTTCTGTTCCTTATTTTAAAAGTTTGCTGCATATTATCCCCTTAAAGCCTGGCATTTAAATATAGTTGTTTTCTTTGTTTCCAATAACATCTCAGCCACAATTACTTAATAAATTATAAATCATGATGTCGTTTTTATGTAAATGCAGTTTTGTGTTCAAGCACAGGATGAATGTTTGTGTATGCAAATGAACGAAGGATATGTTCAAAGGGGGTCGCAGTTCAAATCATTCCAAACTTTAAAATGTTTTTTACCCTGTTAATGGTTCAATATTGCATCATTTTCTTTTTTCCTTAACAATGAATCATTTGTTTGAAATTCACCTGTTGCCAACAACCAATTTCTGTTTAGCGCAGCTTCACGGAAAATATGGTCATGTGTCAGCGTATAGTTCCTGCTTGATGTTGCATATAATTCTTATAATATTCTGACTGGCATGTGCTAATTATTTAGTACAATAGCTCATCTTAGGGAGCTGTAAGGCTGTAAAAGAAGGGTGGTAATTACTCAGAATGGGACTGTCTAGTTTTTTTGTTAAAACCAAAGTGTGGGAGGGAAAATTTTAAAAAATAAAAATGACATGAGAAAGGATTGAGCTGCAGCCTAGGAATGCTGAAAGGGTTAATATTCTGAAGATTTTATTACTTGTAAGTATGGAATCTAAGGCTTCCGAGGCAGATGCTGGTGCTTAGTGACATGAGCGGCAGTTATTAAATATATGTTCAGATTCTATTTTTTCTACCACTTTCCACTCTAAGGGTAAAACCCTCGTCCTGCTGAAATTAACAGCAAAACTTCCATTGACTTCAGTGGGGTCAGGATTTCACCCCAGATTCCTTAACCATCTAACTCCGACCACAGTTATAGCGGAGGAGCTTGGTTACTCTGCTTCGTCCCATCTGCCCTGATCCTGCTGTTTTGCGCTGCTCTGCTTATCCCATACTTTCCAAGGCAGTCGTTTTCCGATGAAGTGAGCTGCAGCTCACGAAAGCTTATGCTCAGATAAATTGGTTAGTCTCTCAGGTGCCACGAGTCCTCCTTTCCTTTTTGCGGATACAGACGAACAAGGCTGCTGCTCAGAAACCTTTACCAGATATGCGAAGCTCGTCTGAGTCCATGGCTGCACTACCAGCTAGCAGGGCGAATACACATGGTCACGCTCGCTCTCCTCTGAGCTAGCACACTAAAACCAGGAGAGTAGATTCGATAGCACAGGCGTTGGTGGCACAGGCTGGCAGCCCCGAGTACCGACCCGCCTTGGCCCCTAGGTACGTACTCAGGGCAGCTAGCTTGTGCCACCGCTGCATATGCTACGGCAGCTACGCCACTATTTGTACCATGCTCGCTCAGATGAGAGCTGGCGCGAGTCTGTCTACCCGAGCTGGGAATCACAACCTGGCTCACAGCGTTAACATACCCTTAGCCAAGCACCGTCCCAAAGAGCATAAAACCCCACAAAATTGTTACTAAGGTCAAAGCAAGAGGGCAACATAAAAATATCCTTTCAGAAAACTGCTCGATTCGGGAAGGACAGTAAAATGGTGAGTAGCATCTACTCTACATTAGAATGGCTGTTTGGATTGTCACAGATCGAGGGATGTACAACCTTCACAAAGTACTAAGGGGAAATTTGGGGAGGGGGGGTTGTACAGGGGAAAAGGGGACCATCAAATAAAGATGGGAGGCAGACATCAGAGAACAGACTAGCAGACCAATAAGTAGAACAAACAGAAAAAGATATTCAAACATTTTGCACTGGATGGATTTCTTAAGTAAAAATAACTCATGTGGTGATTGGAGAGTTGTACGGAGGTTGAGCCCCCTATCCAGCACTGTCCTAAAACCAGATTGCATCCAACAGCCCAGGCACTTAACGCAGAAAAGAGAACATGTCTTTGCCAGATGTCTGGGGTACTTCCAAAAATTCATACCGAAAAAAAAAAAGCAGTTTAAACCATGCCACAAAAATGAGGAAACCCCAACAATGAAAACAGCCAAGAAAAGAGTTTCAGAGACTCCATCTAAACTTACTGCTGTACTAGATGCAAGGTTCAAACAACTGGAATGCAACATAAAAGGAAAACATAAAAAACCCACAATGGACTGACCCAATCCTTCAAGATACTGAATATCTCAACACCTCTTGGCTTCAGCAGAAGTTGAGGGAACCTGAAACCTCACTAGATTGGACCTTTGGAGTAGGGTAAAATTCAGGACTGGAGGACAGAATGAATGAACAAGAAACAGACAGGGAAGCCATGATGAAAAGGGTACAGTCTATGGGCCTGATTCTGCCCATATGTATTGCTGGGCATAGTGCTTTCTACAACAAGCACACTTCAACAGGATTATTTGCAGTTGCAGGGATTACACCTGGAAGAACATTTTGGGAAGATCAAATACACCAGAAGACATGGAAAACAGCAGAGTGTAAGAAGATTTTCCGAAGACATAGATGGGAAAGATCCTCCAGCACATACACTGAAAGTTCATTAATAAAATTGGGAGAATAATGAAAAATCATATGACTATTCTTTTAAAGTTAGATATAAATAAACTACATTCACAGCTACAACTACAGGACACATGAAATCAAGATGTACTACCCCAAATGTTCAGGAAAAGTGAATCTTCAACTAACATGCTCCACTATTCACAGAGATGCAATTTAAAATTTGCACTTCCCAAACACTTACCCAGAAATTTGATTGTCAAAGCTACACTCATCCAGTCAGGGAACACAAACAATGCCATGTAACTCGTGTCATCAATCACAACTAAGCCAAGTTCAAATTTTCAGTATTAAATACTGAATTGCAAGTCGTAGAGTAAACAACATTCAAGAAAAGCTCCATCTAATAATTTCCAATATTTTTTGAGAAAACTGTGATCTGCTCATGGACATTCGTGAAAAGATAGAGGTGAATAAACTATTCACTCAGCTCTACTGATTGATTAAAAGGTGACATTTTAAATGGTTCAACAAATTTAGCTCAAACTGCTCTGAAAAGAATCACCTTTGAGGTAGAAGCCATCGAGGAAAGTTTCAGCCCAACATGAAGCCTGTACAACATTTTGTCAATGACTGAAAACAGAGTTTACAATAGAATCTAGTCTCAACATTTACTTATAGTAGGCTTGCGCCTACTTCCACAGATGTGAACAAGAGAATTACCACTGACTTCAAACGGAACTGAATTGAACACAACAGTTACATGTGATGTGCTATTTGTACTACATTTATTGCTATCTATAACTGATTATTCAAATTCTGTAACTATTTTTTTAATTCTTTATGACACACTAAAAAAGTTGCTATGTAATATTAAGTTGATGAATATACAACTTTTGGACACTAACAAATATAATTATGAAGGGCCAGATCCACAGCTGCTCTAAACTAAGGTACCTGAGGGTCTATCACATTTTCAAGCTTTTCTCTGCAAACATGAAGACTAGAAACTTTTTTTTTTTAAATCGAAGCTGCGATTCTCACTTGACTCCAGAATTGAGGCATTAAGAAAAACACCAAATATTGTGAAATCCATGAAAAAAATCTTCAGTGATCCCAACTCTGCAGTCTGGTATTCTACTCCCTGGACCACACTGCCTCTTAAATATACATCGACCTGTTTTGCCAAGAACAGAAAACAGTTTCTGTTTCACTGCTTTAGAAGCCAACAACAAAACTAAAGATTGCGTTGTGTATGTGTATGATTTTTTATTTTATTTTTAAGGCATCTAAACTAACAGGCTTAGTTCCAAGTAGCCTCAGTATTTACAAGAATGCCAAAGTAATGTCTACATTATTTTCAGATTAAGAAAAGAAGCCTGAGGAAAAAAATATTGTTGGAATGTAACAAGTTTCCTAATCACAAAAATATTTATTTTTGTGTATTCATCACACATACTATTGCTTCTCATAATTAACAAATGAGATTAAATGTTAACTGGTTTAAATCTGTCAAAATATTTTAAATAAGGGGGAGAGCTCTTCTGTTTAGTTAAGTATCACTATTTACTTTATTAGGTAATAACAACCTTACCTTTTGTCTGCAATAGTTAATAGTAAATGGTTAGAGCTTGCCAAAGAGCAAATAAATCATTACACTAAATACAGGTTGTCAGGCTAGTTTAGTACCTTGTACACTCCATTTTGCTTAGATAAATGGCTTAGAATGAGGCTTATTGTCTATGTTATTTTCTAGAAAGGTTCTGGCTTTTTTATTGAGCATTGTTTCACATAAGATTAAAAAATATATATAAAATAAAGGTACTCGGATTTACACCAATATTTAGATTTTACATTGTTACCCTTGCTTATTTGCAAGGACTTGATAAGTTTATAAATGTGATGCAAATTGGAGACACCCCAAATAAATAATTAGAGTGCATATGTTCCGTAAGGAGGATTGTCAGGTATTAGTAAACAAATAAACAAACAAAATGGTGTGAAACCAGAGCTGGTCGGATACTACAGACACGGTGATCAGAGACATTCCTTCAAATTCCGAAAGCAATTTGCTTTGATCATGCTGGTCCCCCGTTATTATTCACTAATCACCAGATTTCCAAAAGAGTTCAATTCTCGTGGAGATAGCAAAATAAGTGGCTTGTGGCCACATTTTCAAATATTGCTCAGTCCACTGGATGCATGGAAAATCTGGCCCCACTCGTTGGTGCTGAACACTTGAAAATTTGGCCCCAAGCAATTTTGAAAATCTGTCCCATGGAGATAGGGTGACCAGGTGTCTGGTTTTCGACCAAAACACCCAGTTGAAAAGGGACCCTGGGGGCTCCAGTCAGCACTGCTGACTGGGCCGTTAAAAGTCCAGTTGGCAGTGCTGCCGAGACAAGGCAGGCTAGTCCCTACCTATCCTGGGGCACCATGCTGTGCCCCGTAAGCGGCCAGCAGGTCCGGGTCCTACATGGCAGGGCCAGGAAGCTCCATGCACCGCCCCCGCCCCAAGCACCGGCTCCGCACTCCCATTGGCCAGTTCCCAGCCAATGGGAGTTGGGGGCAGTGCCTGCAGGCAAGAACAGCGTGCAGAGCTTCCTGGCCCTCCCACCTAGGACCCGAACCTGCTGGCTGCTTCCAGGGCGCAGCATGGTACCCCAGGACAGGCAGGGAGCCACCCAAGGTAAGCTCCCAACCCTGAACCCCCTGCCTGTCCTGACCCCCCTAACCCAGAGCTCCCTCCTGCATCCCAAACCCCTTATCCCTGGCCCCACCCCAGAGCCTGCATCCCCAGCCCAGAGCCCTCACCCCACACACACACCCCAACCCCTACCCCAGCCCAGAGCTCCCTTCCACACCTTGAACCCCTCATCCCTGGCCCCACCCCAGACTCCTCACCCCCTCCTGCACTCCAGTCCTCTGGCTCAACTTGCAGCCCCCTCCCATATTCCGAATCAGACAGCCCTACCCCCGCCATCTTGGAGCCCCATCCTGCACCCCACCCCTCATCCACAGCCCCACCTCAGAACCCCCACCCCCAGCCAGAGCCCTCACTCCATCCCACACCCCAAACCCCTGCCCAGTGAAAGTGAGTGAGGATGGGGGAAAGCGAGCACCGAGGGAGGGGGAATGTAGTGGGGGGGGGCGGGAAGGGTACAGGGTTCCGAGAAGGAGTGGGACTAGGGTGTTCGCTTTTGTGCGGTTAGAAGGTTGGCAAACCTACATGGTGACCATCACTACTGTGCAGAAGGCCAACGCCAGGCCTATACACCACTCAAATCTCACTTAGGCTTGTGAACATTTGCACTCACTGGTTTTTTGTTCTCACAGATCTTTGGAGAATAACTGTTCTTTGTCCTAATCCCCATATTTGCAATTGTGCAGGAAAAGGTATTTGCACACAAACAGTATATTCTATTCACTGCTCACCATTCCTTATTTTCCTGCTTTAAAAGCTTCAGCCACCCGATGAGGCTCAAGGACAAGAAACAGTGCCACACGACTATGCTGAACCATCACACACCACTAAGAGCAAAGGCTGAAGAAAACAGCTCACAAACAACCCCACAGGCTGCAATTTGTTTTCCTAAACTATTTGTCAAACACTTGCGAGTAAGGAGTATGGCAGCAGAAAGCAGGATCAGGTCGAGAATGATTTGTGAACCAAAAAAAAAAAGGCTTAGTTATTGGATCATTTATTCACACTGAATAAATTTGACTACTCCTAACTAAATGCTTTCCTCTTCTCTCCCGTTTTAAGACCTGAAATATACATTGTTCCACAAGTAATGTGGCATTTTTTCTTCATAAGCATATATTTTCCCAAGTACTGTGAGAGTGTGGGATTTAGTTCAGCAGCTCCAGTTATGGAAGCTGCAAGGGTAAAACATCACCAGAGGTGGTTCAGACAAGGCTACGAAACGTGCATCTCCAGGGGCACCCACGTTGTGTCCTACTTCAATCCATCCCCTATCAAGACAAGCTGAAAGGCTGGTGACGTATTTATTACTTATGCACTAGTGCCACATGATGTGGGACACAAGCACCTCTGTGCTGACAGAGATTTCTGTGTGTTAAGCAGAGCAATACAGGGCATGTCAGTATGAGAAGGCTGAATCTTGTCTACACTGCAAGTGAAGGTGTGATTGCAGTACAGTGTAGGCATACCAATCCTAGCTTTAATCTAGCTGAGCGGGTAACAACTGCAGCGGCAGCAGACTCCAGCGTGGGTCTGCAAAATGAGTACGTACCCAGGGTCCCTGGTGGGCATGTACTGGGGTGGCATGTCCTCATTACCACTTTTACCGATGCCAACTAGATTAAAGCTAGCATGGGTTTGCCCACCCATGCTGCAATCACACCTTCATTGGCAGTATATTAGGATCCTGTGGCAATGCATCCAAGAAGTCCACTTGACTGGAAATGCAGGAGCCTCCAAATATACTTAAAGCAGCCATGAGCATCACTCCACAGAATCAAAATGTAAGGGGCAAACAGCTAAGAAGCAGGATTGGACATTGGCCCACAGAGAGATGAATATATACTTTAGATGAAGCCAACCATTTTCCAACTGCTTTAATTTTCCCTTCCATTTTATCTAATTTCATATTGTGAAAGGTGCTCAGGTTTTACAAATTCCTGAAACAGTCTCGGTGTAGCCTGTTATTTGGTAAATTCCTCTTTAAAACAATTCAACCTGTTCAGGTTTGGGGGTTTTTTTCCCTCTCTCTCTCTCCTTTTCCTTTTTTTTTTTTTTTTTTAAAGACATCTTAATTAGTCTAATCCTGACTGGTCTCTTTCCAATGTTCCTGTTGGCACAGCAGGATTTCAATTAACATTCTGAGTTAGCACTGCAAATGCCCCTGTTCAGAATTTTTTTTTAAATATGCTATTTTGGATGCCATCTCTCGCCTCTTTTCTTCCTCAAAAATTGCTTCTAAGAGGTTTCAGAGGCAGAGGTTGTTCTGCCAATTTGTGTTCTTGGAGTTTATCGAGAGACAGAGCATCATTATTTTTTTTCACTTCATCATTATATTCTTTGCCCACTTTGACCACATCACCCATCCCAGTTAAATCACTCTTGGTTTCATGGCAACAAGTTCAAGATTCTTATCCTCCCCTTCAAAGCCCCTTATGGTTCTACCCTTCCTTGTGTGCTCGTCTCGTACTGAATTTCCCCTTCTCACCTCTTCCGTTCCATCCACAACGCCCTGGCCAGCTGCTTGTCAGCTTCTCCCACAAACATTTCCACCCTGCCCCATACATGAGGACCACTTGCTCTGAACTGAGCTGCAAAGCAATTACCCTGTCTTCTTTTAAATCGATCCATAAAATCCATATCTGCTGCAATGCACATAAGAAATCAGCTAATTAACGGTGACTACATTGAGGGGCAGATGGAATAATTGACATTTATTTTATAATACTCCAAAACCTGTCTCTTTTGCAAATACTTAAAACTAGACTGGATATCCTCAGAGGATAGCAATGTGGTCATGTGGATAAGGCACTGGAGTGGGTCTTAACAGACCTGGGTTTTAGTCCTGGCTCAGTCAGTGACCTTGGGAAACTCACTTCACCTTTGTTTCCCTTCCCACCCCAAGTCTGTCTTGTCTAGTTAGATAGTAAACTCTTCAGAGCAGGGCTCTCTGTTGTGCTGTCTGTACAATCAATGCACAATGGTGCCCTGATTTTGGTTGGGGCATCTGGGCATCAAATAATTATATAATTGACTGTATCCCTTCCCCATCAGTGGTCTCAGATTTTAAGCTCTTTAAGGCAAGGACCATGTCTTCCTATGTTTGTAGAGAGCCTTAGGGGAAACCTGCTTAGGGCATCTTGGCACCTCTGTAATATAAATATTAAATAATAAGTAGCCAGAGCAATATTGTTCCACCCTCACTTAAACCCTAGACATCTGAGGTCCTCACTTAAACCCCAGATCACACCTCCACCTGCAGAAAACAGCAAGCAGATTTCTGGCTTTACCTACAGTTAACTGCCTAACCATTAATCTTTCACTGCGTCTGGCATTGCTTAGGCCGCCAGCCCCCTGTGGGCACGCAGAGACTACGCATTTTCACAAACATGCCCATCTTTACTTTTAACTTGTCTCTCATCACAACGCCATTCTCTGTTGCACCTTGTCTTAATCCTAGACTGGGAGCCCTCTAGGGCAGCAACAGCATTTGCTTTGTTCTGTTGTAATGGGGTCCTACGTATAAATAATAATCATCTAATTGAGCATAGTACTCTTCCGATCACTGGCAGGTCCCTCATGACAAGGTAATCCTAGAAGTCAACAATACAGAAAACAAAGAGCTAAACACACAGGTAAAACACACGAATACAAAAGGGATGGGTTAAAGCAGGGACCAGGAGTCAGTTATCCTTGGGTTCGATATCTGACTCTGTCATTGACTCCCTGTATGGCTTTGTTCAGCACCTACAGCTCCCGTTGATTTCATTTGGAATTGTGAATGCTCACATCTGAAAAGCAGGCCTAACCTCTCTGTGCTTCAGCTAACCCATCAGTAAAATGGGCATAATTGTTGCCCTCTTCATAGGCATGTTGTAAAAGGCTCCCATAATTAATGTCTGTAATGAACATTGTGAACCCTGGTTGAAAGACACTGCAGAAGAGGTAAACTCTGATTAGCATCATAAGAGTTTAGAGGAGAGTTGCCACCAAGCAGAGCTGCCTCAAATTGAAAGCATGGGTCCAGATGTGAAACAGGAGGAAATAGACGAGACCTTTCAGGCATCCTCACAGTATGTAACTCAGCAAAAGGTTACTGACAAAGCAAGGGTTGTGTGAATTCAATACTTTGTATACTCTGCACGATTTTATATTAAATGGCCCAACCTCCAAGATCCACTATGGGCTAGCAGAATACAGCTACAATTCTGCAAGGCAATATTTCTTCTGCAAGGTAATGGGTTATGGCCCCATTAACACTTCCACCCCACACACTTCCCAGAAATGGGACCAGATCACCTGCCCCAAGGCATGAGCTGATAGGCCTAGCTATTCACCTAATCTCACAGATCACCTAGGAGGCTGGGGTCATCCACACAGACTCTGTGCCTTCAACAGCATTTCAGGAACCCCAGTGTCCCCCCCGCCCCTGCCTCAACTTCCTGAGAACATGGATGTAGTTTAGCTACACTGCAGAAGACTGTCCTGGCTGTGGCTGCCTCAGGACCCCCCACCACAAAGAGGACTCAGCAGGAATGGTAATATAGCCTGGGTTGCAATACCTTTCCCATGTCATCTCCATAGGGCCAAAGCAGGGACAACATGTACCCCACCCATCCCTCATCCATCCAGTGTGGAGACACCCACTCCAGCCAATTCAATCCGAACTCCAGGCTTCCTCATAGATCCCAGTGCTGTGGAGCACATTCCACAGGGGCCAGGAGAAGGAAGGGTTGCTGTTGAAGAGATATGGGAACCAGCTTGTCCGTGTGGGTATGGGGGAGCTAGCTGCATGCAGAACTCCCTCTGTGCATGGATCAAGTGACCACAATCAGATGTGAGGAGCACACAAGCTTACTCAGGTGCCAAAGTGACCAGCAATTTAGCATCACAGCCTATTATTAGTGGGCTATTGAGTCTAACTACAGTGGAAATTATTTAAATTTACTCCTCCTTAAACTTTAAGACACAATATGTGAATTGAGGTGTTTGCCCACTTTATATTATGAGCACGCAAACCCATACATGCTTTTAAAAAAATAAATTAATGGTTCCAGCAGGTAGGGGAGGCACTTGTAGCTGGTAATGGTAAGTAAGAGACGTGTGTGGGATTTTCCTTTGAGTATAATTCTTCCGTACATTAAATGACACGAACAAAAGGGAAATTAAACATAATACTATGCCAGGGTACTATGACATAAGTGTCAACTTAGAATTTCAAATACAATTATAAGAGTCTTCTAATAATTATATAGGGTGGCAAACAAGGCTCTAGGGCAAACATATGTGGCAAGAAATGACTAATGGCATGCTGCAGAAAGGCAGCCAAGGTTGACCCTCCTATGCATCATATTGTGGTCGGATCAAAAGCAGTGGAAAGGTTAAGAGCAGTTAATGTTAAACACTGACCCATCCCTCCAGAATCTTTTCCATATTCATAGCAAACTATCATCCATATTCATGCAACAAGATAAGTACCTTCAACATACAGAGGTTAAAAAAAATTGAGATTTTACTTCTTTACGACCTTATTTGGTGCAATGACACCAGCTCCCAGGGCATGGGACAGGACATCAATTAGGGTCTCTGTAAGGCTGAGGAAGGTAAGCAAGCAGGAAACAGCAGCTGCTGGATGGTATTTAGATATTATGTATGTACATTCTGCAGTCGGATCCACACAGGCAAGACCACAAGATTTCAGTGGGACTAAAAGTATTTCACTAGGAGAGTGGTGAAGCACTCGAATGGGTTACCTAGGGAGGTGGTGGAATCTCCATCCTTTAAGGATGGAGGTTTAAGGCCTGGCTTGACAAAGTGCTGGCTGGGATGATTTAGTTGGGGTTGGTCCTGCTTTGAGCAGGGAGATTGGACCTAGATGACCTCCTGAGGTCTCTTCCAACCCTAATCTTTTATGATTCTGTAATTCTCTGCCCGGGTGCAAGAGTCTGCCAGCGCTGATCCAATTGCAGGCCTACATGTATATGTAGCTGGGGTCTGAACCTGCATTCCTCGTATGAAACTCACACGGACATCAAAGTGAATTCTATGTGTGGAGTATCTGTGGAATTGGGGCCTATGGTAACATAAGCCAAGATCCTACAGCAAGAACCACACAAACAGAATCCACACTCATGCAGTTCTCACAGAAGCACTGGGGCTATCAATTACATTTTGGCAGAAAGCCATCTACTAAAATCATGACATATGGAATGTTGTTCTTTCTGCACTCTGCTTTTTTTTTTTTTTTTTTTAACCTCCTCTTTGGGTTTGGTGATTGACTTCAGCAGGAATGGAGGGTGCTCAGAACTTCTGAGAATCCAGCCCTGCAATTAGTATCTTCCCGTTGGTCTTTTCTCTGTGTTTTTTGCTTCCAATACTGTTTCTTGACTATTTACAAATTGTTCTCATTTTATTTTGTTCTTTCAAAACATTTGTTCTTCATCAACTTCTCATTCTGCCCTCCCCCATCTATTTTTTGCTGTTTTATTTGGTATTAACTTATACTCAATTTTATTCTTCTGCTGGGGGACTACTTTTTTTTATTATTATTATTTTTAAACTTGAAGCTGAAAATATGAGATGACTTTAGAGGCAGTGGACACCCTCTCACCCTTTCATGGCTACATAAAGTGCCAACATAATTGGCTTTCCCTGCAAACTGAGATTTTTTTTTCCTGCCTACTAAAATAATATTGTAACAAAAAAGGCATGTGCTTCACTTAAAAGGATAGTTTTATATATTCCAGCCCCTCCCCTCCACCGCTTTTTTCCTTAAAAATGTCACCATCTTGCTTTCCATCCCTCCCAAAGTGTCACCTTCTCCAGTGCATTTCAATAGGAATTATGTCTCTCTTTTTCACCCCACCCCGCTCATCATTATTAGCATAACAGTTGCACAGAAGTAGGGGAGTCTAGATAGGCTTAATTAATAGCTTTCTATTATTATTAGTCACTGATTTATACAGCACTTCTGCAAGCATCAAAGCTCTTTACAGCATTATTAAATATGGACCCAATCCTTCAAGGGATTACTCACATGAGAAATCAATTTGACTCCACTGGGACTTACAGCTGGCAGGGCCAAGTTCTATAGGAGCACAGGAGATCATTTCCACACTCCCCAGGAAATGCAGCCTGGCGTGCGGTGGTACCTACAAGCAACACTCCAGAACAGTTTTGGAGACAGAGAGACAGGAGTTTATCAGTTTAAGGCAATAAGGGGATTTAGTCTCTCGCTTCCTCAAGGATTCCCACAAGCCCAAGCACCTGCACACAGGTGGGCACAACACTGTGAAACGTGGCGCTTAGGTTAACACTTCTCCCCCTGTGAAAAGTGCTCGCCGGAGGGACTTTTAATCAGCCAGATCTTCGGCTTTGTGCATCACCTGAAAGGCAGCGGGCCTGTAACTCCCCGGCCCCATGCGGGGGCATTCAGTAGCGAAGCAAGGCCCCTTGCGGACTGCCCCAGGGCCGGGCCAGCGCAACGCTGGCTCCGGCGATCTGAGAGCCTGCCCTTGGCCACCTGAACCACCGCTGGGGGCTGTCAACGCTCCGCTTGCCAACGCTGGCCCCTCTGCCAGCTCTTCCCTCCGCCTGGCAGCCAATGGACCCCGCGCCACCCACACGAGCGGCGGGCTGCGCCCTTCCAAACAGCTCCGGCGGCCCGCGAGAGGCTGCGCCGCTGCCTTCCTCCCTGGGGCAGGACACGGGCCGCTCCGGCAGCGGGGTGGGAAGGCAGGAAGCCGAGGCGCGATCGGCGGGCTCGATAAGGAGCAGAGCCGGCGGGCGGGCAGCGAGCGCTCCCGCGATCGCAATCAGCCAGACCGCCTCCTGCCGCTGCGGCTGCAGGCCCCGGCCGGTCTGGCGCGGCAGCCCGGGCGTGTGGGGCTCGGCACCTGGGCGGCTGCCGCCGCTTGCTCCGTGCCGGAGATTTCGGGCTGAGATTAGGCGAGAGGCTGCAAAGCGAGCGAGGCCGGGCTGGGGCGCGCTCGCCGCCGCCGCGGCTGCTCTGCACCAGGGAGAGTTTAGAAACTGCTCGCTGCAACTTGGCTGCGGTCGAGAAGCCGCGGGCTCCAGTCCCGCTCGCTCCCCAACATCCCCCCACCCCACATCGCGCTGATCTATGGGGGGCAGGCCTGGGGCTCCCCACCCCACATCGTGCTGATCTATGGGGGGCAAGCCTGGGGCTCCTCACCCCACATCGTGCTGATCTGTGGGAGGCGGGCCTGGGGCTCCTCACCCCACATCGTGTTGATCTGTGGGAGGCGGGCCTGGGGCTCCCCACCCCACATCGTGCTGATCTATGGGGGGCAAGCCTGGGGCTCACACACACACATATCATGCTGATGCATAGGGGGCAGGCACAGGGCTCCCTAGCTCCCTATCCCACCTCACATCGTGCTGATCTATGGGGGCAGGCCTGGGGCTCCCCACATTGAGCTGATCTAGGGGGGACAGGCCTGGGGCTCCCCCCCACATCATGCTGATGTATAGGGGGCAGGCACAGGGCTCCCCCAGCTCCCTATCCCACCCCACATCACGCTGATCTATGGGGGGCAGGCCTGAGTCTCCCCCACACACACACACACATCTTGCTGATCTATGGGGGCAGGCCTGGGGTTCCCCACACCACATTGAGCTGATCTATGGGGGGCAGGCCTGGGGCTACCCACCCACATCATGCTGATGTATAAGGAGCAGGCACAGGGCTTCCCCGGCTCCTTACCCCACCCCACATCTCGCTGATCTATGGGGGTAGGCCTGGGCTCCCCACCCCATATTAGGCTGATCTATGGGGGCAGGCCTAGGGTGCCCCACCCCATATTGTGCTGATCTATGTGCACAATCTGAGGCTCCCCACCCCATACTGTGCTGATCTATAAGGGTGCAGGTCTGAGGCTCCCCACCCCAAAACAAAAGACAGGGAAGAAGCTTCCCTATACACATGCCTCTGGCTGTAGCAGCTGATCAGTGCCCTAGTACCTGCCCATCCCCACCCCTTCTTGCTGCACACAATGACTCGCAGGCTTTGAGTTCCCCCAGGGGTGATTTGCTGCTGCAGACAAACTTCTGGAAATTGCAGAATTGGGCCCAAATGTTTTAAAAGCTCGTGCTCCTGCTAAAGTCACTGAGGGTTGTTTGCAGTTGCTAATATGGGGGTAGAGGAGCCTCTGACCTCTTCCCCCCTTCTTTATCCTTTGAAAATGTTAAAATCAAACTGTTCCTACCAGCCCTGTTTGGCATGAAGAACTTTAAAAATCCCCCTTTGGAAGCAGAATCAGGAGCAGGCCCTACCCTGGGCTTGTGGCCCAGGCGAGGGCACTAACACCATGCCCGGAGAGTTTTCTCTGCCTTGGACAGAAGGCCTGGCGAGACAGCCAGTGGAATCAATGCAAAGCTCCCATTGACTTCAGTGGCTGAAAGATCAGGCCCCAAAAGGCAAGCCTGGTATGTGGAATCAGGTAATAATACAGATGATCATGCTGGTCCCTTCTGGCCTTAAAGTCTATGAGTCTATGGCCATTTACCAGATCTAATTGCCTGAAGCCTGGGTCCTCAGTGACACCATGCATCCTCCCTTGCTGCTGACATTCAGTGATGCAGTGAGGCTGTCAGGTACCCCATGTGAGTTGAGGGTGTTCAGCACATGTCACAGTCAAACCTACAGTTTGTACTATCCAGATTAAAACATTTCATTAAAACACCTCAGCCCTTGTTGGGAATATGTTACTAGACTGTAGGGTGCTCTTTAATTCCTGCTTTGTGTTGTTACAGTGATAATGTACTGTTTTAATCACAGGGGCTGCACTCTGTACTTCAGGGTAAGAAAATGGAATTTTCTCTTGAAGCAGAAACTTTTTTTGCGTTCACATACTCTTCATACAAATATTAATATAGCTACAATTTTACAACTCCTATTTCTAGCTAAGGTATTTAAATGCCCCTCTCCCTATTACTGCAGTATCTGAGCAGGGAGTTAAACCCAGGTTTCCTGAATCCCAGGCTAATAACTAGACCATTCTTCATCCCTCATGCAGTATTCATAGATTTTTAAGGCCAGAAGCAGCCTTTAGATCATCTAGTCTGAACTGTTTCTGCTCAGTTTCAAACTAAGGACCTTTCCTGTGTGAGCCAAAGATAACTAGTACACTACAGCAACTAGAGTCATTATTAATAGGACCAAGAAAAGAAAAGCATTCCTAAGCTTCGACATTCACATTGTATGTGACTTTCCATTTATGCTTTCTGTTCTGAAATACTTTTATTAATAAAATACAGAAAGATTAAGTCATCACACTGTATGCAGTACACGTTCTAAATTAAGATTTTACTTTATAAACTTTTGGAGGGTTGTGCAGAAAATATTCAGGAAGTTTTATAAATATGCAAGTTAACATTTCCTTCATATGAGAAATAGTTTTTGTCACTAACTGCTAAAAAAGATAATACAGACTGCCCAGGACATTCTGATCCAATAAACATACAGAACAGAATAAAATCTCTGAAATTATCATTAGAGCTAGGAAATTATTACTATCCTTTTATATTTTACAGGTTAGTTGCTTTTTGCACCGGACAAAAATAAACATTGCCAAAAAAGTTGATCTCTAATTTGATATTATCCTAGTTATTTTAAATTTTCCAATTTTTACTGTATGCTTACCATTTAACTTGAATGAAAGCAAGTGGGTAGGATGTTGTAGAATTAGCCTATGATACTGCCACTAAAAGAAAAAGATGCTAAAAGAAATCCATTTAGAAAGACACACATGGTATTTACAATCTAGTGACAGTTCTTTAGCAAACACACATTTGACATGTTATTCAGCATTGTCTTTGGACAGCAAAAGTAAATTCAGAGCAATGGTAAAGTTATAGTATAGTGAGGATAGACCATGCAGCAAGGTAATTTAAAGTTCTGACTTTCCATCTTGGTGACCTAGTTTAAAATTTAGCATAGATTATAATTGAAACATGCTTCGTACACTTAATCTGAACTTTACCCCAGCAAAGGATCCGGCCCATTACCTTTTTATGATTCTGCACGAGGGAAGGCCTTTTCTCTGGAAAGATCAAATACTGGAACAAGGAGGGTGTTACTTGTCAGGACTGAGATACGTTGTTTGTGCAGTTCAGACAAGCTTTCACAGAACTTGCCCACACTCTGGAAATCTAGTCACCTCATTATATATCTGGATAACTTCCCACTAGTGCTAATAGTAGTCTATAACAGGGAGCTTAGAGGGCCAGTAAGCCTAGTGGTTGGAACATTTGACTTCCAGCCCCTTGCTTCCCTGATCAAGGTGCCTCAGTCTTTAAGGAAGTTGGGTAGGCAGTCCCGGGCCCTCCCACTCCACTGGGTCCCAGCACAGACCCTCCATGAGTCAACCCTTGACTAGGGGACCACCGAGCAGGGACTCTACATCCACTGACCTGGGCTACTTCCTAGTGCTGTCCCTTCAGTTTGGGGAATGGCCCCTATAATCCAAGTCTCCATGGTGGCTTTGTCTCTATTAGTGCTTCCTCATGGACAGACCCTGGTTCCTCTGGGTGAGGCAGTGATAGGTTTGGTAGGGCCGGAACCCCAAAAGATCACTGTGCTTTGGTTACCCAGTTGTCTCTTAGGTCAGATCCTCCTAAATCTTTTCCACAGCCTCCTTTGGCCACGGAGATGGTATTTATTTCCTGGCAGCTGCCTTGGCTGGCAGGATAGTGGCTCTTCCCCTCATGTAGGGAAGCAGCTAACTTCTACCTCTTCACCAGTCAGCCCCAAACTGAACCAGGGCCTCTCTTTTTCTTCCCCCTCCAGTCCTGGCATTGGCAGTAGGTATAACAGGGAGGGGCTAGCTGAGCCCAAAGGCTCTCTTTAACGCCTTCCATGCCAATGGGCAGTTTCTGCGCTTCATCACAGTCTTACATGCATATAAAGAGGACAAGAGATCCCTAAGTGTAGTTCTAGGCACTAGAATCAATCTCTCTACCTTTTGTAATACTCACAGTTCACCAGTTAAAAGTCATTCACCAAATATTTTACTGTTTAGATATCTTAAATGATGTATCTTTTTCTGCAGCATTCCATTGATCTTCTCTGATCTACCAGAGAGTCCTATGCAGAAATAAGCAAGCATATTTCGTTTTATTGGCAAGTGACTAGGAAAAAGACATTTCAGCAGCCCAACATATGTAGCGTGGAAAGCCTACATAAATTCACTGGATGTGCTAACAGTGCAACAATGGTTTAGTAGAATATGTGTGATTGCCCTGGATTATTAGTTCTCCAGTGCATTTATCCCACTGTTTATCCCACAGCAACTGTTTATTTTCTGTATCTGTTTCTTAACATATCTATGGTGAATTCATAGTGGCTATGCACGATTCAAGGGAGCAGTTCTCGAAGCAATCACTGTAGTTTCTTTGACCATAAGAATTACATAGCCTTGTACCCCAGAAAAACAAGCATTTGAGATTCCATTGAGACCTGTAACACACAGGCTGGTCAGATCTCCCCCTTCTAGGATAGGAGGCAACCAGAGCTAGCTTTAGGATTCTGAAGGGCTCCAGTGACACTATGGTTGGGTGATAAGGGGTAGGCTATTCTCTTACAGTCTTGGCCCTCAGAAATTTCATCTACCCTCTTCCTCCCTCAACAAATCCCCAGGTTTTGTTCTAGGTACCAGAATCAAACCCTATTAACTATCCTTTTCCCTCTATTTCCTCTCTCTTCTCCTCGTGGTCAGAGGATAATCTTTCTCCTTCCCCCACCAACCTACATGGTCTGAGAGAAGGAGGCTTGGCTGCTGACCTTTTTTCCATAGTAGGCCACTAAAAAGTATATTAGTGAATATAGACCCTGACCTTGCAAGGGACGGGTATCTCAACTTCTACTGAGTTCACCAGGAGCTGAGGGTGCTCAGAAACCCATCAGCACCTTGCAGAATCTGTCCCTCTGACAACACAGTCTTGCAAAGTGAGTAGAGAACTTTCAAGTATGAGTTCTGAGAGGCCCGACTGTTGGCACTAGAGGCAGTTCATGCTCTGATTTCCCTTCCCCTGTTTTACTCTGTAAGCTTGTGGGCCTGTGAATCACAAAGCCCATCAACCTAAATCTGCCACATGTGTGTCTCCATCCTATTTCCATGTGATCAATAGAATTTAATCAATATTTGAGGGTCAAACCCTTTTTGCCTTTGGCTAAGCTGTTTTCAGCCTTGCATTTTAATAATGCTTACAAAAACTGTGTTCTCAACCATCTGTAAGGAGATGAGGAAAAAAGTCAGCTGATTAGTGTCTCTCTTTTAGGTCTTAGGGTAACGGCTGCTTTTACCTTTCTAGTTTGATTCAGCACATTTACAAAGCTTTAAATCTGTCAGTATAGCATTAACTTCTATCATATGCATATCAATAGGAATAATAATCACATCAGTGAGTTTGGGTGTTAAAACTGGGGATGTTTTCCTTAAGTGCTAGTACACATTTGGTTTGGGAGTAGCACAAATATTGCAAAGGATTTTTCATTTAAGATTTATCTCCTAATTTAACAGCAGCATTTTGGGAGAAATCTGATTATTAGTACCCAAAGGTGCCCTACTTTGTCATCAAGCTGATGTTTCCAAGGAACACATTTGTAAAACACAATGTCTAACTTACGTAGCCTGCATTAAGAAGAATGTTGGTTAAGGGGAATCAGCATGCAAGAAAATATTTAGCAGCTGTTCTCTTACTGCAAAATCATAAATACATGAAAAAATAATCACAGATATTTTATGCCAATTAGCAAATCATTTTTGTTTATTAAACCATGCTGAACATTACAGAATCATCTTAATATTATTAAATCTCAGTTAAAATGGAGGCAGGAGGGGACAGTTAAGAGTGAGATATTTCCACCCAATATGTTAGGAAGATTCCGTTAACAGCCAAGCTGAATTGATTCAGAGGGCTTCCTAGTTTGTGTGATTTTAGCATTTTGCCTCTCTTTATTCTATACCATTACATTTTTAAAAAGCTGCTCTCCTTCACTTTAAATGGCACAAAGGATGGGAATACTGCTGCATAACTACACATTATTTGCAGCTTCTGCACTGCCAACATAAAACAGTTGCAAATCAAGGATATATCTTGAAATATCCTAAATCAGTTTTTGCAAATCAGCAGTCTTGGTAACAGCTTTCAAAGAATAAAAGATACAGCCGTGGGAATTCATATTTATGACTGAAAGTAAGTACAAATTAAATGTATCTGTTTCACTTATGTTACCACGTATTATCACTCAATGGTCCAAAATATTACCAATTTATGTGAATTAACTTTTTATTAGGAATTGGGTGTATAGCCATGCAGGTTTCAAGCATCTAGATAATAATAATCAGTAGGGGAAATACTCCCTGGTGATGATTTAAATAAATGCATGCTACCTTCTCAAAGGCTCAGTTCAGTACCCTTATGGAAGCCATATACATGCCAAGAAAACTATCCGGGAACACATGAAAGGAGATGACTGTTTTTGTGGACTGCTAAGTACAAGCCTTTGCTGTATCTTCTGCTTGTATCTCAATGTTTTTTGCCTTGAACACACCACCTACACACCTAACACTTCAATGACAATTCTTTGCCCCCACCCCCACACACAATGGAAAGTTAATTGAATGTTTTATGCTTTGGTAATATCAAAGAAATGAAAAGAACGTAGGTTTCAACCATATTTCAATAATAAGTGCATTAATTTTTACCTTTTAACTGACACTTGTACTAATTTCCTTAAATGCTCTTTTTTACTCTTTTTTGATCTGTCTGGCTTTGTCGGGTCTGATGATGAGGGCTTACTTCAAATGCAAAAAGATTAGCTCTCTTTCCTTTAATAGCACAATTATAGCTTGTGTGAGGTCTAAATCATGAAAGATATTGGGGACAGACTTTTAAAGTCGCCTCAGTTTATTACAAAAATGGCAGTAATCATTTTAATATCAAAATTACTCTTATTTCCTAGTGGCATTTAGGAAGCACACACAGCGGCACACACACAAAATATTAGTAGCCATTTACTTCTAGTTTGACTTTGGCAATTGTTTTAAATAATACAATGACATCAAAAATCTTTGTGTTATATTTTCACCTTGATCCTAGATTACATGTAGAACTGGTAGAATATAGAGGGGAACACCACCAAAATCTCACACAAGATCTAGCTCTACATTTCTTGTTATGCCAGAATCTACATGTTATTCTGGATTTAGTTCAACATGGGTTTTAGTACTAAACACTACAGAATGCGAGCGCCTTCCTTAAATAATATTTCATATGTGTAACTCTGTCAATGACTAATCAGCTTTCTAAATTCTGTATTTAACATAAAGAAAAGGAGTACTTGTGGCACCTTAGAGACTAACCAATTTATTTGAGCATGAGCTTTCGTGAGCTACAGCTCACTTCATCGGATGCATACCGTGGAAACTGCAGAAGACATTATATACACACACAGAGACCATGAAACAATACCTCCTCCCACCCCACTGTCCTGCTGGTAAAGTGATCATCAAGTTGGGCCATTTCTAGCACAAATCCAGGTTTTCTCACCCTCCCCCCCCACACACACACACACACAAATTCACTCTCCTGCTGGTAATAGCCCATCCAAAGTGACCACTCTCTTCACAATGTGTATGATAATCAAGGTGGGCCATTTCCTGCACAAAGGGGACACCATCACAGGGCCTGATAACATCAGCCACACTATCAGAGGCTCGTTCACCTGCACATCCACCAATGTGACATATGCCATCATGTGCCAGCAATGCCCCTCTGCCATTTACATTGGCCAAACTGGATAGTCTCTACGTAAAAGAATAAATGGACACAAATCAGATGTCAAGAATTATAACATTCATAAACCAGTCGGAGAACACTTCAGTCTCTCTGGTCACGCAATCACAGACATGAAGGTCGCTATCTTACAACAAAAAAACTTCAAATCCAGACTCCAGCGAGAAACTGCTGAATTGGAATTCATTTGCAAATTGGATACTATTAATTTAGGCTTAAATAGAGACTGGGAGTGGCTAAGTCATTATGCAAGGTAGCCTATTTCCCCTTGTTTTTACCTAACCCCCCCCCCCCCAGACGTTCTGGTTAAACTTGGATTTAAACTTGGAGAGTGGTCAGTTTGGATGAGCTATTGCCAGCAGGAGAGTGAGTTTGTGTGTGTGTGTGTGTGTGTTTCCGGGGGAGGGCGTGGGTGAGAAAGCTTGGATTTGTGCTGGAAATGGCCCACCTTGATTACCATGCACATTGTAGGGAGAGTGGTCACTTTGGATAAGCTATTACCAGCAGGAGAGTGAGTTTGTGTGTGTATGGGGGTGGGGGGGGTGAGAAAACCTGGATTTGTGCTGGAAATGGCCCACCTTGATTATCATGCACATTGTAGGGAGAGTGGTCACTTTGGATAAGCTATTACCAGCAGGAGAGTGAGTTTGTGTGCGTGGTTTTTGGAGGGGGGTGAGAGAACCTGGATTTGTGCAGGAAATGGTCCACCTTGATTATCATACACATTGTGAAGAGAGTGGTCACTTTGGATGGGCTATTACCAGCAGGAGAGTGAGTTTGTGTGTGGGGGGGCGGTGGGTGAGAGAACCTGGATTTGTGCTGGAAATGGCCCAACTTGATGATCACTTTAGATAAGCTATTACCAGCAGGACAGTGGGGTGGGAGGAGGTATTGTTTCATGGTCTCTGTGTGTATATAATGTCTTCTGCAGTTTCCACGGTATGCATCCGATGAAGTGAGCTGTAGTTCACGAAAGCTCATGCTCAAATAAATTGGTTAGTCTCTGAGGTGCCACAAGTACTCCTTTTCTTTTTGCGAATACAGACTAACACGGCTGTTACTCTGAAACCTGTATTTAACATACTTTATCATGACAGGGCCAGATTCTGATATCCTTTCTCACATTGGTTAGCACTTTCCTCCCCAATTTATTATTACTATTTGCATTATGGTAGCACACATGGTCCCCTGTCAAGATCAGGGCCTCATTGTGGTAGGCACTGTATAAACATAAGATACAGTCCCCGCCCTGAAGCATTTACAATCTAATTTGACTTTGACGGGACAATTTGTGGAATAAGGTACTACTCAACATGAGGCAGGATCAGGAGGTGAAAGTAACATTCAACACATATCCGGTACGGGGGCCAACTCTGGCCCCTGGAAGAGGCAGGGCCGTGGGTGGAAAGGGCGGGGCTGGGGTGGGGGGTCAGCATCCCCCAGCCAGCCCATCTGCGCTGCTTGGCCCATGCCACCCAGGGCTCCAGCAGCGATTTAAAGGGCCTGGGGTTCTGGCCGCTGCTGCAGCCCTTTTAAATCATGGCCCCAGGGCAGCTGCTCCTTTTGACCCCTCTCCGTCTCCCCCGTCAGTGGCCCGGGAGGGGCAAAAGGGGCAATGACATTAAAGCGCTGCCGTAACAGCGCTTTAACATCAGCTGAGTATGGGCTGGTACTGGCAACCACTTTTTACCGGTATGCCGTACCGGCTTACTTTCACCCCTAGGCAGGATTATTAGTCCAAGTAATAGGCAACTTTTGTATTTATAGTTTAAATTTAAAAGAGCTACAACAGAGATGGAGATATGTACCCAGTGATAATCCCCATAAAACATCTGAATGGGAGGACTGGACTGAACTATTCACACAGCGGGGGGAGGGAAAGTTGATCTGCTGCAGTCCTCTTCAGGTATCTCAGGATGTTGTCACTGTTTTAAACAACAGATACACAAAAGTCACTATCTCCTCTGACAGTAAATATGTTCAGTTCAGGAGTAAGATTACAGATTGATCTGGGAAGAGTCAGTACTGGCTGTGACACATTTTAGGTTCATAATAGATAAAGTGGAGCAGCCTGACCCATTGTCAGTCTATTTTAAGATGAACATTTGTTAAATTTTAATGAAAAAAATGTAGCACTTAAACTTTGGCAGAAGGACACTTAGTTTCTTTCTGACTTGAATAAAACTGTAAGGCACTGATTTTTGCTTTAATTACAGGCAGTAAATATGCTTCATAACAGTTTCTAAAAGCTATTGTGGTGTTGGTCAAAATGGATATTTCTCCTCCAATATGGCTGTCGGAATCTTCACGTAACTGGCACTGCTATATTCCCATCCCTGTTCCATCGGGTCAAGGCAGATATAGATATGCTTTGGGATGGAGGATAGTAACTTACTCAGTTTCCCTTCCTGGAAGAGACCTGATGGTAGTAGATTCTTAATAAAAGTGGGCCCTGTTTAATAACAGTGACATGCCTGAGAGTAATGCATGGGCAGTGATTGCTGCATACTGCTGTGTCTATTTGAATCTCATCTTATATTCCTAAAAGTATTAAATTCTGTATTTCTTATCATTAAAAAAATAAAGTGATGAATGGAGAAAAAAGTTCAGTCTTTATTGGTTTGACACAAAATAATAAAAATTTAACCCAAGCATTTTCCTTTCCTTGTACGTTTCTATTTTAGGAATTCTTTAATAAAAATGTTTTACTTTTCATCCATAATAAACAGACTTTTGTCATTACAGTGTTGTTACTGAATCTCTACAGGAGGGACTGTGATGGGGAGTCCGGAATATGGACAAGTCCACACATTACAACTTCAGACCATTGTCTGTAACACAATCTCTGCTCTCTCTAACATCACTTGCAAAATTAATTTGACTAGATATTGGTGTACTAGATATAGTAAAATATATAGCCCAAAAGTTTCTCCTATCACAAAACTCCATTTCTAATCCTGCCTGCTCCTCCAGCTGCCACCCTCTCTCTTCTCTCTCCTACATGTGTTTCGATTTATTGTCCTCCAGTTCAATGCTAGACCCTTTTCAATCTGGTTTCCACTTTATACTCCATTGAAATTGCTCTGAGCTTTTAAGGAGCTTTTCCTAGCCAAATCTCAGGATCTGACTTTTCCCTTACTCCCCTGGTCCTCTCAGCTGCTTTTGACACTGCCAACTGTTGTCCTTTTTGTGAAATCTTGTCCTCCCTCAGCTTTTGCAACTCCATCCTCTCTCTAATCAGCCCATTAGCTTCTCATTCAGTGAATCCGCCTTGTCCCACCCATCACCTACTTTTCGAATGATCTCATTCAAAAACATGGATTTGGCTATTGTTATGGTTTGGGCTAAACCTCATTGAAACCAGCCATGCATAACTAACTCCCAGTTCAGATAGTGGTAAGAAACAGTTACACTCCTTTATGAAACCAGATAACTGAAACAACAGCAGCCTCCACCCCCAACCACAGGCACATAGTACCACCCAAAACACAGGCACATGCAAGGCCAATGTGGGTGGAGGGGTTTCTCTGTGTATTGATTTGTGAAGATGTGTGTGTTAGTGAAAGAGAGGCAGAAAGACCAGAGAAGCTGAGAGAGAAGGCACCAGACAGAGCCTGAATAAGCACAGAGAGTGTGGCCCTAAGAAAAGCTTAAAGAGAAAGCTCAGGGGGCTGTGTATTCTGAATGCAGCTTGGAGCTGTGAGCAAAGAAACCATCTCCTGTTTGATTCTTGCTGTGTTCAGAGAAAGAGGACTTTGCACATTCTTTGTAAATCAACAGGATTGCATCAAAAAAACACCAGACTCAGTCATCAATTTCTCCTCCCAGTGGAAACAACCTGCACACCCTGAATTAGACTAACTGCTCAGGTACAAAAGAGGTAACACTATCATCTGGATTCTGACGACTCACAAATCTACTGCTCTACTCCAGATCCCTCTAGTTCTGTCCAAAGTAAAATCTCAGCTTGTCTTCCTAACATTCTCTTCATGGATGTTCAGTCATCAGTTTAAGCTGAGCATGGCTAAAACCAAGCTCTTAATCTTTCTCCCCATATCCTGCTCATTTTCTCAGTAATCATGCATAACACCATCATCCTCCAACTCACTAGGCAGCTTCATTTTACTATCAGCTATAATCTGTACCTTTATGTTGAGTGACCCAAAGACCTCTTGATGCCAACTTGCAGAGAGCACATGGGTACATAAAGATAGCAGAAATCCCCTGGGTCTGGTATCTACATTTTAGATTGCCAAAGGATGTCATGTAGGTTCTCTGACAAAAGTCTGTCATCATACTGGTCATCATAATAAATGTGAAATATATATATATATGGAAAATATGTGAAGAGTTTATTTACATATATAGATATAAAGTAAATAATAAACTACTACACTACAAAATATGTTCTCTAGGTCTGTGAGTTAAGGCAGCTCACTAAAAAGTGATCCAAAAACTCCTAGCAGGCAAGGGGGGAAAGATACTTATGTCACGCTGATTGGTCATGTGCATATTAAATATTGTTTGGTTCACAATGGACACCCATTTACAATCTGAGCAAAATGCTAATCTATAGATTGCAGAAGTTGCAGGAAAAAACAGCAGGAGTTTAGGAGTAAGACAATTAACATTTAATTAGTATAATGATTTTATAATATAACTGGGGAGACCAAAAAAAGAATTTGAAGAGCAACTAGCAAAAGACACAAACACTAAGAACACATTTTTTTTAAGTACATCAGAAGCCTGCCAAACAATCAGGAGGCCATCGGACAATCCAGGTGCTAAAGGAGCATGCAAGGAAAACAAGTCTGTTGCGGAGACGCTAAATGAATTCTTTACAGGGGATATGAGGGAGATTCCCACACTTGAGCTATTCTTTTGAGGTGACAATTCTGAGGAACTGTCCCAGATTCAGGTGTCAGCAGAGGAGGTTTTGGAACAAATTAAAAAATGAAACAGTAATAAGCCACTTGGACCAGACTGTGTTCACCAAAAGTTCTGAAGGAACTCAAATATAAAATTACAGCACTACTACCTGTGGTATGTAACCTATCACTTAAATCAGCCTTTTTACTACATGCCTGGAGGATTACTAATGTAACACCAATTTTTTAAAAAGGCTCCAAGGGTGACCCTGGCAATTACAGGCTGGTAAGCCTAACTTCAGAATCATGCAAATTGGTTGAAATAATAGTAAAGAACAGAATTATCAGATACACTGATGAACACAATATGTTGGGGAAGAGTCAACATGGCTTTTGTGAAGGGAAATTATGCATCACCAATCTATTAGAATTCTTTGAGGGTGTCGTCAAGCTCCAGGACAAGAGTGATCCCGTGGATAGAGTGTACTTGGACTTTCAGAAAGCCTTTGAAAAGATCACACACCAAAGGCTCTTAAACAAAGTAAGGAGTCATGCGATAAGAGGAAAGGTCTTTTCATGGATTAGTAATGGATTAAAAGTCAGGAAACAAATGTTAGGAATAAATGGTCAGTTTTCACAAGGGAGAGAGGCAAATAGCAGGGTCTCCAAAGGATCTGTACTGGGACCAGAGCTGTTCAACATATTGATAAATGATATGGAAAAGGGGGTGAAGGATGAGGTGGCAAAACTGTAGATGATACAAAATTATTCAAGATAGTTAAATCCAAAGCTGACTGCAAAGAGTTAAAATGGGATCTCACTAAACTGGGTGACTGGGCAACAAAATGGCAGATTAAATTTAACATTGGTAAGTCCAAAGTAATGCATATTGGAAAACAATCCCAACTATACGTACAAAAAGATGGGGGTTCTAAATTAGCTGTTACAACTCAAGAAAGAGATCCTGGAGTCATCGTGGATAGTTCTCAGAAAACATCAATGTACAGCGGCAATCAAAAAAGCTAACAAAATGCTGGGAACTATTAAGAAAGGAATAGATAATAAGACAGAAAATATCATAATGCCACCATATATATCTATGGTACATCCACACCATGAATAGTGTATGCAGTTCTAGTCATTCCATCTCAAAAAAGGTATATTAGAATTGGAAAAGATACAGAGATGGGCAATAAAAATGATTAGGGGTATGAAACAGCTTCCATATAGGAGAGGTTAAAAAGACTGGGACTGTTCAGTTTAGAAAATAAATGACTTAGGGGGGACATGACAGAGGTCTATAAAATCATGAATGCTGTGGAGAAAGTGAATAATGAAGTGTTATTTATCCCTTCACATAACACAAGAATGATGGATCACCCAATGAAATTAATTGGGAGCAGGTTTAAAACAAACATAAGGAAATACGTCTTCACACAATGCACAGTCAACCTGTGGAACTCATTGCCAGAGGATGTTGTGAAGGCCAAAAGTATAACTGGGTTAAAAAAAAAATTAGATACATTCATGGAAGGTAGCTCCGTTAATGACTATTCACCAAGATGGTCAGGGATGCAACCCCCATGCTCTGGGTGTCCCTAAACACCTGACTGCCAGAAATTGGGACTTGACGACAGGGGATGGATCACTTGATAATTGCCCTGTTCTGTTCATTCCCTCTGAATCATCTGGACCTGACCTTTTGCCTGACCCCATAGGGCCATTCTGATTTTCTTAAATCTGAAACTATATCTCAGGTGCGGAAGAACCCCCCAAGCATTCCTTCAAACTGTGAGAACAAGCCACCCGCAGGCTTGATCTTATAAGAAGGGATTTCAGACAGACTGGTTGAAAATGCTGTGGAAAAAAAACACAGGGTAAGCTATCTTGTAGAACGTAAGGGAATGCCTTGTAAGTTAAGTTTAGGCTGTAGAAAGTATGTTATGATTTTTTGTTTCCAATATTTTCACTCTATCACTTGAAACTGTATTCTTTGATAATGAACTTATTCTTGTGCTCACTATATGTATATAAAAAACTGTTGTGTGTTAAGTAAAGTGGTGATCTCGAATTTAATCTCACAAGCTGGGGTGTACTGTTCCTTTGGAAACAGAGGATATAAGAGTTCTGTGACTGTTCAGTGGAATAGGGGCTGAGCTCTCCAGATGGACGCTCAGAGGACTCGGGAACTGGTGTGTGCCTGTCGTTAACCTGTACAGAGAAAGCGAGGCCTGCAATGCTGTGCTTATGTTACCAGCAGCTCATGGTTTAAGGGCACTGATCCATAGCAGGCACAGACAAGACTGCCTCACGCTAAGAGCCAATGGTGGCAAGGTGCCTCACAACCCTAGGTACTGCTGGGTAGCGTGACATATATAGAATTGTTTCATTGAATCTGAGTTCAGCCAGGGGTCAAAACTGGGGGGGATGTAGGGTTCAATTCACTGCATGTTCACAGGAGCTGTATAGCTTACTCCAGATGCTGCCAACAGTATAGTAGCCCAGTGCTCCACATCTTCCCATTCTGCCACAGGAGTGTTTTGTTCTGTATTTTAAAATGTCTCATTAGATGTTTCTAGCCACACCCACTGGCTACTACAAACAGTTTTCTGGTGACAGAATGGCCTGACAATATTAACTTACACAGCTCAATTGCATAGTACTTAGCCCTTTCTGGACCTTTTTTTTATACAAAGGATAGCATATGGCCCTTTGTTAATAATATGCCTTTTCTTTGATGTGATATGAATAAATAAATCCTCAAACACAATTACATTTATAAATAATACAAAAGTGATCTGTGATCAAAAGTATTTATTATGCAGTAACTGCCGAGTTAGGAAAAATCCAAGCTATATAAAGATATGATATCTATTTTTTTAAAAGATATTAACCATTTCAGTGGCCAAGTTAAACAAGATACATTTAGGGCTAAATTGGCCTCCTTCCTAAGCTTCATAAAATCACACATATGTGCTCCAGGGAGAGAGATAATGCAACCCTAATTGTGTCTTGTTGAACTTGGACATTTAGATGGCTAACCCTTTACTAACTTGGTCCTTTTTATATATTAATAACTGTTCCAAATGGTGTCTTTTCCTATTAGAGTGTCATTCTGTCAGCAATTTGGGCCTGATGAAAAAGACCACGAGGCAGTGAGGCAAAGCAGACTTGGCAAGATAGAGAACATGTGACCCCCAGCAACAGCCTTTGTTAATTTATTATAAATACCTTGGAGTTTTGGGGTTTTTTAAAATTTCTTTTCAAGATAACGTCTAAAAAAATAACCCTTCCCTCCCATCTCTTTCTCTCACACACACACACACCCTACTCCAAACAGAGACAATGCAGCGATCTACTGTATAAAGTGGCATTGCTTCTCCAAAAAGAGATGTCATAGTTTCAGCCAGTGGAACAGTCAGAGTGACTGAACATTCCTAGTAGTGTCATAAAGATACAACGCTTAGCTCTTATTTCAGATTTATTTTTGACCCTTTTTATCCACTGTTCTCAAAGCAGTTTACAAAGGTGGCTCAGTATGTGTTATCTCCATGTCACAGATAGTGGAAGTGCTGCAGTACCTGGGGTGGAGAGGATTCTGCCTAAGGTTATACATCAGGTTAGATGCAGAACTAGGAACAGAACCCTTCCGTGTTCTATCCTCTAAACAGGTGTTTCTTGTCTTTTCCAAAGTGCGACCCCACGTTACCGCAGAAAGAAATTTTGAGACCCTCCTCTCATCTAGCCATAAAGAGGGTGATTGCAACAAACCTTCCCACTGATCAGTTCATGACCCATTTGGACTCTCAGCCCCCAGACTGAGAACCCATTCATTAGACCATGTAGACTCAAGTACTTATTACTTTTGTGCATGATTGACTTTTCCTAACTTGGCTGCATTTTATCACCTTTTTGTTCAAACAATTTACTATGTCAGATAAAGCAGGTGACCCCAACCCTGTCATATCAGTCGTGATACTGACTTCAACTAGTTTACACATGTGAGCAGAGCTGGTCAAACCCTGCTAACAGGCAAGCATAGCAGTTGTAATTTCATGATGAGCATTACTAATTGCAAAACCAAAACTTGATAGGCCTAATTTTTGGCCTTCCAGCCTCAGTAGTGTCATCTATAAGTTATGACGACTGCCTGACTCATTTGTAACCTAAGAACAAATTGGTCAATATTCATAATATTATTATTATTTAATAATTATAGTGCCCAAGCAAGATCAGGGCCCATTGTGCAAGGAGCTGGAGAAAAACACATGAAGATACAGTCTCTGCCCCAACGATCCTGAACAATCTAAAAGTTTGACTCCATAAAGCAATTTCCCCCTGTTATAATTATAATGCTCAACATTAATATAGTACTTTTCCTTCAAGATTGTCAAAATGCTTTACAAACATATGCAAGCTTCACAATAAACCTGTCTTTCAAAACAGGTAATTATGATGCTCCCCATTTTACAGACAGAGAAACTGAGGCAGAGAGGAATTTAAGCCAACAGTTTCTAAATTTAGGTGCACAGCTTGAGATACCTGGGACCTGATTTTCTGAAGTTCTGAGCACCCTCACACCCATAGACCTCAGATGGAGTTGTGGGTGCTCAGCATCTGGGAGTCTGGTCCAAGTTTCTTCAAGCTTCCCAAGATTAGTGGATACCTGAAAACGTTGACTTAAGAGACAAGCCCAAGATTCACTGTCAGAGCCAGGACCAAGAGCCAGGGTTCCTGCCCCATAAGCCTGTTCTTTAACTACAAAACCCTTATTGCTTCATTACGTGAACATTATACCTAGGACCACTCAGCTTGAACCATTTGTTCATTATGTTGTTTTGGAAATTGCAGGTGCAAAGCATGTCTACCACTTAAGGCATCTGTCCTCTGATGCTCAATGCAAGTTATGTGCAACCATGGGCAGAATTTGATCCTATGGGTGAAAGTCACCCAAGGTCAGAGGGGCTCACCAAAGCCCATCCACTCCACTTAAGCCCTGCTTTCGTCCTCTGCATGCGACAGGAATGCCTTTAGGGCAGGTAAGAGGAGAGTGGCCCCAAACCCCCACAGATATAGAGGAGCAATAGCCATGGTATACAGCAGCTTCTCACAGTGTGTGCAACCTGGGGTTGTGGTGTAGCCCCTTTGGAGGCTACTATTGTAACCTATTCTATGCTGGGGCATTGGTCCAGTACTGATTTAAAGAGAAGAGTGCCACCTACTGAATCACCAATACCAATTACAGTACCAGTTCCAGCTCCCTGGGATAATGTATTCCAGTCGAAGGCACTGACACAGCCTGACATCTGAAATGAAGCAAACAAGTTGCTCTGGGTCTGAGCATGAACATAAAAAAAATTCATGATATGAAAAATAGAAGTGTAAGATCATAGAGCAGATGTTGCTAAGTGTTGGTAAGCAGTACAATACATGCATGTGACTGCATTGCATACGTCAGCTGCTGAAGCAAGAATATCCACACCAGAGACACAGAACTATAACGTTCAGTGGACTAGGAGAAAAGCAGGAGCTAGGAACTCCTGTCCCAGAGGGCTAAGATCCCCCACAACCATTCATAATGGGGTTCCTGAAGCTAGCTGGAGAAGAGGGTACACATATTCTGTCTGACACTGTGAAAGAAACATGTAGAGATTAAGATACACTTTAAAAAACACCACTTTTCTTTCTGCTGTTTTCATCTTTGGCTCCATCAGTCTGTCTGCAGGCAAACACATGACTATTCTGCAGCTGCCAGGCTTGCACTGCTGAAATACTACTGACTCTACTCCCAGTACACAATGTAGGTGCTGTGTTATTTATAGCCATAACCCAAATCATGCAAAAATGACTTTTTCCAAATAGAACCCAGTGTGTGGCATAGTGCCACATATGCATCCATGTCTAAAAATACATACACGACTTACCTTGAAAAAACCCAGCTAGCTTAATTTTCACTGCAATGTCCTGCTCATTTCCTAAAATAATATGGAATTTAGACCATTAGCAATATGTGTACCTCAAACATTTTCAAAAAGCACTGTAAGAAAAATAAACCAGAAGCAAAATGGTTAAACATGTTATTATTCATGTTGCATTCATAGTAAATTGCATAATAGTTTTCATGTCTTAATTACTTAAATTTTATATTGAGCTATAGTGATATTATCTCTCTTTTTGTCTCCACACAATTGTATTTTATAATAGCTTTTATTAGGGCTTACATGAATGGAATTTAAAATGAATGCATCATTTCTGTTACTTGTGCAGTTGAGAAAAGAGAGCACTTTTCTGATATTTGGCATGAAAAGTGCTTTCCTTTGTGTTTTATGACATATCGCAAATTGTATTAGTTGGGGACATATTTTGAACTAAGAGGAATAGAGAACAGTTCTGTCGCTTATAGTAACTCCCTCTTAACGTGAAAGAGGGTGTGAAGTTCAGTATATGAAGTGGGGGGAGGGGGAAATCCCCCAGGAAAGGCTTGATCCTGAATGAAATCAAAGACAAAACGTCCATTAATTCAATGGGAGAAAAATTGAGCCCTCAGAGTTCCATCTAGTTAAATAGACTATACATTAAAAGCAGTCTGTTTGTCTACTCCCTAACTTCACATCCTTGCCCATCCCCTCTCATGCATCAATCTATCTGCTCCACCAGCAATGTCAGCCTTGATACCCTCACAAATGTCTCTGGAATTTTTTCCATGTCATTCTTTATGTTTGGGATACCTTCTTCAAGCCAACTTACTCACAGTCGGGGCAGAGACTTACATCATTCAAATCCCTATTAAAGACTCACATCTGCCACCCCACCTACACTCAATGTGTAGGGTGGATGTAAAGAAAAATATTTGTTTGAAATCATTAACAGAACTATCAAGACCTGTATATGCTTTAACAAATAACTGTCTAATCTTATTACCGTCACTCTTACCCTTCCTCACAAGGTATTTCAAATAAAAAAAAATCAAAGGCATTTTAGCTATATTTACATATTAGAAATTTTTGACATGTATTTTTTGGACTTGGAGGGGTGAGATTGGGGCTATTAACTAGAGGAAGAAATGTAAAAGTAACCCATTGGTATGTATGAGATGTTTTGTTTATTACTTTGATCAGAAACCAATAACAGACTCTAAAAAAAATAAGGTCCAATCCTGCTGTCCTTACTTGGGCAAAACTCCTATGTATGGCAGTTAACTGAAGATTTCGCTCAGAAAGGACTGCAACATCGAGCCCATAGTACAGCAAGCAAAGGCCATTGTTCCATAGTATAGATGAACAAATGAACAAAGGATGGCTACCAAACAAAGTTTATCTCCATAGGAATATACATGGGTGATCCTCCAACTCCACATCCAAACTTAGGGTCAGATTTTGTCCTTAGTTATCCCTATCTGTAACGGGAGGGCAGAATTTATCCTTTAAGCCCTTTTACAAAGCCCAGTGCTGTGAAATCTCAAGCTATTATGTCCTTTCTTTACCTATCTCAGCCCTTTTAGCAAATCTTAGAACCTGCCTAGTGATTCCATTCAGTCCCTCCATCGGTTTTGCTAAGTGCAATGCCTTCTGCATTGATCTCCAGGAATAGTCATTCATTCTGAGCTTTTTTATTCCGAGGACTGGTTCTTTTTTTTCCCCCTCTCTTTTTTATTAACATGTCCACACTGTTACTAAACATAAAGGGTTTCTCAAGGAACCAATTTTACCACATTTGTTTGGGTGTTATATGGATGTTCGGAATGGAAATCAAGAGTACAAAAATAGATTTTGTTGATTTATGAGACAGTCCTGTTTTCAATTCACCATCAGTATGTGCAGACACGATGCAGTCAAGAAATGAAGCATCTGGTTCCCCCAGGTTTCATTTATGAACTTTAGCACCAGATGTAAATCATTCATAAAATCCCAAAGTGTTGGAAGGGTCTCTTCCTTCATTTTAACAAACATATACTCCAAGTACTGTACCTAACACTTCACATAATTTGTTATAAACGATGGGATCTGAATTTTAATGTCTTCCAGAAATAAATTTTCAAGGGGGAAAAAAAAGAAAACAGGTGATTGTAGCAATCCTAATTTCTAACCGTGAATTCTCTTTGAAACCAAAAGATGTCACTTTAAGTTATTATATCCAAAGTCTACATGTTATTCCCTGCATGCTTTGAGAGAGAACAAACCTATTAGCCTGTAACTATTCCTCCCCAAATCCTTTCCATTAGTGTCACATCCATGTCAATAAACAGCAATTCAATATCAAATCTGAATAGCTGCGTTGGTCTCATCTACCAGTCGCCCTCCCTCTCGTCTTTCAAATCCCTGCTTGACTCACACTTGTTCACACAGCCCCCTCCTCCCATCATTCATAATCCCCACAACTTCCCTCCCCAGAACAGTTGTGTCTTTGCACTGCATCTGGGTGTTGAACACAACAGGACAACTCACAGGTGAAAAGTTAAACACATGCATAAGTGACTGTAGGATAAGGGTCTTAGACTGTAAGCGATCTGGGGCAGGGAAACCTGTCTCCTCCCATGTGTATAAAAATCCTTGCAGTGCTCCACACAGGATTTAAATCCAATGCTATTATTAACAACAAATGGTTTCTTCTGGCTCTTGCATGACATTATCCAGAAATATCAGGCATGCATTTCACATATTCAGGATGTTCACACTGTATTCAGAGTTGGGCAAATCCTAATTGCTGGGAAGGTGCTGAGCAGATGCATGGGTGGAGCTGGCAGGAGGAATCCTCTATGAAGACTACTTAAATCCAATGGCCGGAATGGCCTCTGCTGGCCTTTACATGGGGGGAATCAGAAAAAATGGGAGCATCCAGGTAGCAACGGATCCTCTGTCACTGCTCTCAGCCTGCCCCTGGTGCACCTCCTACACCCAAAACCTGCCCTCTTTCCCCTTGCACAGTAAAACCCACTGGTACCATTGCCAGGACCTTAGAGGCATGGAACTAATTTTCCCCTGTGTACAGACATATGGTATGGCACATATACACAATGTATATGGTACATATTAGTAATAATACACTGTGACAGACTATACCCTTGTGTTCACACCCTATGCACTATTGTAATAATATTTGTAGAAGGTTTGTCTTGTGAGGTGTCATTTAAAAACTCAATTTGCTGATCAATAATATCATGGTGCAATGCACATATAAACACTATATGTGACGTTATGACCATAAGCTGAAATAATGACTGAAGTATGTTTCCCAGATAAGTCTGGAGAGTGGCCAAACCAGTTCCTCAGAGACAAAGGGCAAGCTGACATCTCAGCCAGGTGTCAATATCTTTGGACCATTATCTGCTAAGTGTCCATTCTTTGGCATGAAAGGGGACAGGGACAAAAATCTACATTTTAGCGAAGAAGCAGCATGGAGTTTCCTTTTGCCACATAGGAAAAGGATGTGTCTCAGCTGGAAGTGTTTTTCAATAGAGGGACTGAAACCATAGAAAGGATGGACAAACACTCCACGGCACCCCTTTCTTTCTCTTTCCCCATCACAGTCACCTCAACTGAGATGACAAAAGGAAACAATCTTTGGTCTCTGGAGGAGGGGTCCTGACCTGGGAGTTTCTACAGAAAGAAAGTTTCTTTCTTTGAGAGGTGAGAAAGTTTGTTTTGCAACTAAGATAGTTTCTCAAGTAAATACTAGTAAATATTTTATCTTTATTTTTCTTGTAACCATTTCTGAATTTTATGCCTCATTACTTATACTCACTTAAAATTGCTCTCTTTATAGCTAATAAACTTGTTTTACTGTTTTATCTAATCCAGTGTGTTTAAATTGGAGTGACAACAATAAACTGGCATATTAGTCCCTTAAAGTAATAACGGAGTTAATATATTTGTATTATCGAGGAGAGGGCTGGGCAGTACAGGACATACATTTCTAGGGGAAGATCCGGGACTCGGGATGTGTTGGGGTCACCCTGCAATATAATCAAAACTGGTGAGAGCTAGGGTGCAGCTGTCAGTTTGCAGTTACACACAGACACTCGGGATGCGGCTTGCATGCTGGAAGGCTGTTTGCAATCCCAGTGGGAGCTACTATTGCAAGGCACTATAAAGCACCCCAGGTTGCAGGACAGGGTTGACAGAGTTCTCCCCTATTCTGGGCTGGTACAGTTCCATACACCTCCTTGTAAATTATCCCCAAGACATTTCCCTTATGAGCTTCAGCAACAATATCATCTGACATTTATTTATTGCCATTTCTATAGTGCTCATCACTACAGTATCTAAGCATCTATAGTTTTTGATATGATAACATTCAACTCCAAGAGTTATATGAAATTAGGGAGAACCCTCTCAGCCATGCAGCCTACCCATGTGGACAGGCCATGGGTAGGCTGCATGGATTTGCCAGGCCATGGAGCAGCCACAAACAAGGATACACATAGTTCAGTCCACAGGAGCATGCTGGGAACATAGCAAGTTGCTTTGGGCAGGCTTGGGATGTAGCAGGGGCATGTCCACTGGCTACAAATCCCATGGAAAGGTCACAGTTGCTACTATAGCCAATGGTTTATAGTATTAATTGTGGAGAGATTGTTTGAATGCCCTAAACATTTGGGAAGAGAAGTATTTTTTTCATTCTGTCCCAGCCTTGGACCCCTCCATAATCCCCAGTTATTCAACCTCTGCATTGGGGATAAGAATTTCTCCTTAAAGTACATAAAAGGATCTCTTCACCCACAATTAAAATGCAATGTTCTCTGAGGTGAAACACCGCACATGTTTAGCAATGTGAACAGCAACACTGCACTACAGTTTACGGCAATAAATGAAGAATACTGCATCTAATTGAAACTTTAGGGGAGATTTAGGTGCAATATTATGTACCCAAGTTGAAATTTGGCCTGAATATTGGCCTTAACATCTCTATTCTTAAGGAATGCGATATGAGAATTTTTAATGATCAGCATCTCACTTTCATGCATTGTCCAAAACACTCCATTTCTAGGATCACAAGGTCCTTTAGCACCATTCAGGGACATTGGTTTGGGGGAAAAGAGCCACTTACAGAATCACCAGCACCACTTCCTGTGTCCTGAAGATGCTCTATCTTGCCTTACACACCAACTGATTCAGTGGTTCCCAGTTACAACCACTTTTGCACAAATCCTTTACCACCGAACTCCACTGGGCACAACAGAGCTGAGCTCCAGGATCTGGCCTAGAATGTTGTAAGATTATTACAATTAGGCGGTGATCAAAGAATAGGAAAATGATTTCATGAAAAACTTCAAAGTGGCTCAGAAGGTTCAGAATGGGCCTCTTTTCCAGTGCCTCCAACATTTGCTGTGATATTTCTTACCGACATGTTTACTGAAATTGATTTTAAAATCATGTTTGACTTACTGAAAATCCCAGTTTTCTGCAAGGAAATTCAGCTTTTGGTAAACAAAAAATTTCAAAAACAATTCTGATTAAATGTATAATAGAAAATTTCACAAAAGATGGAAAATTTCAATGGTGTTGACAATTTTTCCTGAAGTTTTGGGTTTTATTTAAGAAAAGGTCATTTTTGATGACAAAAACTTTGATAAGAAATTTTGATCAGCTTTCTTTATAATGTTTAATGGAGAAAACCCGCACATAGCCCCAAATTCATCCCGCGTCAACAGAAGTGGACTGGCAAGTCTTCAGGAATTACTGCAGTATGTTATGCACCCAATTTCACCCCAGTATCATTTTATTTGAAAGAAGCTGATTCCAAAATTCCCGCCCTCTCCCTACACATATTGTTGGAAATCTGGACTCATACATGTATTTAGGTAGATAATTAACAATATTCCATTCTTTCTCATGCCCTGTGTATCTCTGTATTATCTTGTAATATGAGGCCAGATTCTGAAAGCCATATTCATGTTAAGTAGTACGTTATTCCTTGAGTAGTCCCCACTGATTTCAATTTCAAAATGAGGCTACTTACGAAGTAAGATACTACTCATTGTAAGTGAGGGTTTCAAAGCTGGCCCTTACATTGTAAACAGAGTGGCATACACTTATAACATTTAAATGATATGGCATTTATACTTTGTCCTCAGAATTTGTTGTAAATGTCAACATATTTCCAATGTATGCATAACTATTGCACACCTTCAAAAGATATTTTACCTCACTTTGCATTCTTTCTTTATCTACATTGACAATCCATGCAAGGGGAAGGGAAAATACCAGAATCCAAATGAGCCTGATGGAGGGATTTTGTTCAGACAAATGACTAATGTCATACCCGCTATTCGAGAAGCGCCATTAATTATTTTATTCCCCTTCCCACCATGTCAGAGGCTGCAGATTGAGCCTTTCAAAGCTCCACAGACAGAACTGGCAGTCTCATCCCTGTCCCACAGTGCTTGGGTGGTCTCTCTCAAACTCACCAGGACAGGAATACCACCACCTTGATCCATAATGGGATCATCCATTTCAGTTGTCTGCTCAGGCTTCCCAGACTAATGATTTATTTGCAGAGGTAAAGCCAGGGAACTCCTCCCACCCACCCCCACCACAAACACAGACACACACACTTTTTTAAACTGGTCAAAATGTTCCGTAACTTCCCAGTGGGGAATGGGTTCCCCCCTCCCTCTTGTATATATTTATATGGTTTCCATTATCATTTGATAAATGTGTTATGACACACTATTTACCTCAGCCTGCAGCTCTGGGGAACTTTGAGTAGCTCCCTTTCACACCTCTGCCACCCACTAGGAATTTCACAGATAAATCATAGTCCCAGATTAAGATAATGCAGTTTAGTGCTGAAAAGGGAGAAGAGATTCAAGATTAGGTTCACTGGAAAAGCCTCTGGCTTCAGTTCTCTCTCTGCTTCTGTTAGATGCATAGAAGCTGCTTCTCAGTCCATGGTGGAGTCTCTGTTTCAGTTGGCCACGTTTTGTTTCCCAGAGGCAAGGTGATATTTTCTATCTGCTGCTATGATTCACCGTCCTTGCAGCCTCCAGAGAAATACTCTGGATACAGTCCTGGTATAAGTGGGAGCAAGTGCAGGGAAATCAATAGCATTGTACCCATTTATACCATGGTTGAATTTAGCCTTTTGTGTCCAAGAGCAGGAAGTCTGCCTGCAAGTACAATATAAATGATCTAAGGCAAAATCCTCCTGTTGAAAAGAAATATATATTTAACTCAATAATCAAATAATTCTTTGTAATGCTTATTCAATAATCTATAACAATCAGAAAGTCTCATGTATTTTTCCATGTGAACCATCTGCCCTCAAACTGGTGATGAAATAAACATCACTGTGGCAACAACAACAGTTGCCTACATGAAATAGTGGAAACAGGGAAATGTTTGATGCAATTTTAACTTTTTTTTAAAATGAGATTTGGCAATGGAAAACCAGAGAGACAGCACCATAATCCAGGTCTCAAAAGGGACTAGAGGTTTGGGAGACTCAGTTTGTGGGGGGCCCAACCTGAGACCTCTTAAAGAAGCCTTGGCATGCAAACTTAGGCATTGCAATGCTGAGTGTCTAGAAGAATCAGAGGAACCACATTGCAATACACAAAATCTGAGTTAGATGCCTAGACTCCTTACACAATGCATGGGGAGAGAGAGTTGCCTAAGAATGTGATCCACCAAAGCCAGCTTTCTAGGTGGGGAGCTGCTAACGTAGTCAACGGGAAATACTGAAGACAGATGTGCCCTAGGCCCCACCCCTTTCTTGGAGATAGGTGCCTAAGTTTAGGCTGCTGGAAGATGCCTCGTTCTGTTAAGCAATGCATGAACATGAACCTAAGGCATTTCTTAAGAGAATGAGTTAGGCACCTGCCCCCGCCACATAAAATGGCCGGAGGAGGAAGCGTCCACCTCCTCCAGCCAGATTTTGAATGGGATTGGATTCAGCATGCAGTCTCTGAGTATGCCTACCAGATTGGGCCCTTACACTTAGGTAGCCAAACGGCCACCTTTCCCTGGTTCGTGAATTGCTCTGGGGCTTAGGTGGGAGACAGACATCCAACCGCCTAGAGTAAGGTAGCAGTGTGCATGCCCATAGGCAGAAATTTAGGTTGCTACAGGGTTTGGTGAGAGCTTTGGGGATTGCAGTGGAGCCAAAACTGGGACTTGGGCACCTAAACCCAGCCTGCAAGAGAGTAAAGTGCGCAGTGACCTTCTGTATCAGCAGTTCTAATCTCCAGCCTCTATTTGGAGATAGAGTGGCCTGTACTTGTTCCTAGGTTATTTTGACATTGTACAGTGACAAAGAGTAAAACAACAGCTCTTTAAATAGCAGAGCTGGCTTTGCAGATGCAGCAGCAGCAGCTAGTCAGCTGCCACGTGGCTAAAAGAATGTCCATTCTTTCCCCTCCAGAGTCTGTTTCTGTTTATCCGAATTAGGATGAAAGATAATTGTGCCTATGGATATGTCTACACTGCAGTTAAAACCCCATGGCTGGCCAGTGTCAGCTGACTTGGGCTTGCAGGGCGGATTAATTGAAGTGTAAATGTTTGGGCTGAGGCTGAAGCCCAGGCTCTGGGACCCCACAAGGTGGGAGGGTCCTAGACTTTGGACTCCAGCCTGAACCTGTACGTCTACACCACAATTAAACAGCCCCTTCAGCCCCTTAGCCCGATCGCTGCAAGCCTGAGTCAGCTGACATGGGCTAGCCATGCGTATTTAATTGCAGTGTAGACACACCCTATATTTTTTAGCACCAACCCCCCAAAAAGTGGAAAGTAGGTTCTTCCCTATGAACATAAGTCTACAGTAAAAAAAAAAAAAAAAACCCAAAAAAACCCCAACCCAACAATATATTCTCCTGCATTTGAACACTAACAAAATAGTTTGGCAAATCTCTGTCAGAAATAAAATTTAGAAATATGAGCTAGATAATGAATGGGATGATACATCATGCCAGGTTATATTAATAGATGGTGTTATGCAACAAAAACAATATGCCAGTGTAAGTAGGTGTGATGTATTATAAAGATGATACTTCAAGCTTAAGCAACAGTAAAAGAAAAAAAAGCACTACCAAATCAATCATGGCTAAAAAGTAGTTAATGGTACAAATATAATTAACTGAGGACTCATCATCTGACTCAGTTAATAACTCATGTGGCAAGTGTGGCTATTCTGAATGACAAGTCATATTTCTATATTTCTGAGTCCAGATTGCTACAGTGCTTGTTTGCTGTTGTACCTTTCTGCCTCATCAATGCTATTTTAAAAGTATGTACACTCAGCTCATGGTAACAGTGAGAAAAAAAATCGAAATTCTGTTTGATTGCACTAAAAAGAGGAAGTTAAAACAGAGGTTGGAATCAGCTGGAAATGTCACTTGATGTTCCATGACTTTGCTAAGGCAACTCAGAGAAGCTGGTGAATTATATTTACTGTCTTTGTAATAAGAAATCCCCACAACCTTGTCAGTGGGTCATCAACCTGTAAGACCATTCACTTTGAAATCTCCAGCTTATGAGCTTTTAACAAGTGGAGAGTAGAGCTGGTGAAAAAATGGAAACCATTCTATGTGAAAATTTTTGCAACATTTTCCCCTGTTTATTTTCCCCCTCAACATTCTAAATGTTGATGAAAAATGTTGTGAAGGTTTTGCAATTTTTGTTTTTAAAAAAAAAAATCAACCTGCTTTAATGTACAGAATAACCAGGCACTCAGAGACCATGTTATAAAAGGCTTGATTAGATTATTTAATCAAATCTAGATTTCTTACTAAATCTAAGAAAAAAGGACAATGAAACACCTGACAGATAATTCTACTCTAAAGATTTTGAACTATTAAAAAATATTTTTAACAAATATTAACAGGATCATATTCACCTGATTAAAAATGACTTCCTGGCACTGGGTCACACGTGTGAGCTGGGTCACTTTGTGTGCTTGCCTCTCCCTATATAGTCAGGTAAGTGACTTAGCAGTCACACTCCCTATGGCGATGACTCAGTGCATTCCTTTTCCTGTTTTATTCTATGAAACACATAATATGATGTGACTAACACAGCTCATTTTGATGAGTCACGGAGCCAGGAAATGTACAGAAGATATGGTTTTCCGAAAAGTGCAGTCCAAATATCTGCTGGAAAAACAAAGTTAAAATAAAATGCTTGAACTTTTAAACAAAAACCAAAACAAGTCCTACGTAGTGCAAACAAAGTTTCAGATAGTAAAATGTTAGCGTCCAAATTTTTTTGTTGCTGTTACAAGTAGTGTAGCTAGTTGGGTTGAGGGGAAAACCCTTATCCCCTATACCTGTTACAGGTGCCCTCAGTTCAGTCAGACCATCTGGGCTGACATTTTCAAAACTGCCTAGGGGATTTAGACACCCACATTTTAACACAAATTAGAACATGAAAATCTCAGCCTCGTGGTATTTTTTCCATAAAGGGCCAGATTGATTAAACTGATTCTGGGAAGTGAAAATTACTCCCATTCCTTTCCAACTCTCTTTCCAGCACCCATGGACCCTGTCATCAATATAAAGGGAAGGGTAACAACCTTCCTGTATACAGTACTATAAAATCCCTCCTGGCCAGAAGCACAAATATTCTTTTACCTATAAAGGTTAAGAAGCTCAGGTAACCTGGCTGGCACCTGACAAAAGGACCAATAAGGGGACAAGAAACTTTCAAATCTGGGGGAGGAGGGAGAGGCTTTTGTCTGTCTGTTCTGTGTACTTGCTGGAGAGAGATCAAGAAAGCAAACAATCCAATTCCATTAGAATTAGTAAGTACTAGCAAGGAAATGCGTTAGTTTACTTTTGTTTTGGCTTGTGATTTTCTCTGTGCTGAGAGAAAAGTGTATTCCTGGTTTTTTTCTTTTGTAACTTTAAAGTTTTTGCCCAGAGGGAAATCCTCTGTGTTTTAAATCTGATTGCCCTGTGAGATTAGCTTCCCTTCTAATTTTACAGAGGTGCTTCTTTTACCTTTTTTCTTTCTAATAAAGTTCTGTTTCTTTTAAGAGCCTAACTGATTTCTCTATTGTCCTAAGACCCTGGGATTTGGGTCTGTGATCACTTTGTAATCAATTGGTTAGGATATTATTCTCAAGCCTCCCCAGGAAAGGGGGTGTAAGCACTTGGGGGGATAGGAACTCCAAGCGGTCCTTTCCCTGATTCTTTGTTAAATCACTTGGTGGTGGCAGCGTACCCTCCAAGGGCAAAGAGTTTGTGCCTTGGGGAAGTTTTACCCTAAGCTAGTAGAAATAAGCTTAGGAGGTCTTTCATGCAGGTCCCCACATCTGTACCCTAGAGTTCAGAGTGGGGAGGGAACCCTGACAGACCATACAAAGAAGGAACTGCTTTTGTTTGCACCACAGACTTCATGAGAGCCGTGGTTCAGATGATGCACAGAATCAGAGCATCCCCAGCGAGCCTGCCCATGCCCTTATAACTTCCTTGCTCCAAAGCAGCACAGCCTTTTCCACTACTAGGTGGACTTTCTGCCTAGATGGCCCACCCCCAGGATTGAACTGGTTGAATTTAGGCTGGCTAATAATAACCCTCATTACCACTACAAAAGTGATTTTTTCCTCCCTTGGTATTCTACTGTTAATTAAATTCTCTCGTTAGCACTGACCCCCCACTTGGTAAGGCAACTCCCATCTTTTCATGTACTGTGTATATATACCTGCTACTGTATTTTCCACTCCATGCATCTGATGAAGTGGGTTTTAGCCCACAAAAGTTTATGCCCAAATAAATGTTAGTCTCTAAGGTGCCACAAGGACTCCTCATTGTTTTTGTTGATACAGACTAACATGGCTACCACTCTGAAACCTGTATGTAGTTTATTCCATTTGCTGAAATCGTAGCCATGTATGTGTTGTCATTTCTTACATCTATTAAAGTAACAATATGCGAGCCTATTGCACAAGGTACAATCTATACCAGCAGTTCTCAAACTGTGGTTCAGGACCCCAAAGTGGGTCACGACCCCCTTTGAATGGGGTCACAAGGGCTGGCTTAGAATTGCTGGGGCCCGGAGCTGAAGCCCAAGCCCCACTGCCCAGGGCCGAAGCCAAAACCCAAGAGCTCCAGCCCTGGGTGGTGGAGCTCAGGTTGCAGGCCCCCTACCTGGGACTGAAGCGCTTGAGCTTCAGCTTTGGCCCCCCTGCCTAGAGTGGTGGGGCTCAGGCTTTGCCCCCGCTACCCAGGGCAGTGGGGCTTGGAAAGGCTCAGGCTTCAGTCCCCACTCCTGGGGTAGTGAAATAATTTTAGTTGTCAGAAGGGGGTCACAGTGCAATGAAGTTTGAGAACCCCTGATCTATATGCATAATGAGACAGTCTCTACTCTAAAGACTTTATAATCCAAAGAGAAAAGACAAAGGGTGACAAAAAGAAGTGTTATCCATACTGTAAAGATGGGGAACTAAGACACAGAAAGCTTGAGTAAATTGTCCCAGGTCTGTAGCAGAAAACTTCCAAGCCCCACTCTAGTGCTATAACCACAAAATCATTCTTCCTCTCTGACCTGCCTTGTTCGTATACATGGTTATTGATGCTGTGTCCTGAAGTGTTTCTATACAATAGAATCAAACCCCATCTAGACACCAGATGACAATATTTACAATATTTCACACAGTAGTATGTTTTCTTGAAGAATTCTTTAATTTTAATTTTGCTAATCTGTTATAGCCAGGGGAAAAGGCTGATGGAGTATTCATTCTCTCTCCCTCCGCAAGCTATTGGAAGCCCCCTCTGACCATAATGTTATCACCATGCCAAAGGGGAGAGCTGGGAAGATAGTCTATCCTCTCCCCTCAGGCCGGTCGCCACCAGCCCCTCAAAGAGGAGACCTACAGGGGCATTATCTTCTTATTCCACCCTTAGAGGGAAGAGAAGGAGGGTCTGTACAGAGCTTTCTTTACACCCCATAACCACACCTGGAAGAACTACATAAGATATTTTTTCATTCTCCCTCTCAAAAGGGCTGCTGCCCTTATCCCCACAAGCCAAAGGCCCTCTTTCTGTCCCTTGAATAGGCCAAAAGTGGAGCAGAGAAAGCTGCCCAGCAGCAGCTCAGACATCACCACTTCTACATGGAGAATAAGCAGAAGCTCTGGCGAAGGATTCAGACATCATGGGGCGGACACTAGAGGGGACCCAACTCTGAGGCAGTGCTTTGGATGGTTAGTCTCTATAGTGCCTGTACTATTCCAGCTGCAGCAGACCAGCTGTGATTGAGGGGGGACAGGCTGTGGAAAGCTCCGTCATCATTGTGGCCCTCTAGCTTCATTAAGTCAATGGCACAACCATGTCAAGCAAAACTCAAAATATTCCATGCATGTGTGTGTGGGGTTTTTGCTAAAAATAAGTTACTTATTTGAAAATAACAAAAAGCATGATTTTTAAATGAAATGGCAGCCAACAAAGTGTATGAGGCAAAACTTTCTAATAAATGAGATTTACTGTGGAAAAACATCCAATGACTGCATTTTCGGGGAAAGGTCATTAGTACTTAGAAAGGAGGTTAATAGAACAATATTAATAGCTTTCTACAGGGCAAAAGAGATAGATTCAGTATTAACATGAATAAAAAATAAGAATGAGGATGCTCCCTGTTACCAAAGTTATGCTAAAATTCAAAAGGTCATATTCATCCCTTGTGTGGCCAAAAAAATAAAGCATTAAACAGCATAAAATGTTATCCAGTCTTTTCATTGAATGAATTTCACTGAAAATAGCAGGAATAAAGTGATCAAAAATTTTAGCCTGAAGCCAACAATTAAAAGCAATGCTTAAGCTGTATGTTTCTGGGAAGCTTGTAAAGGAAGATTGCTGAAGATAAAACTCAACATGACTCCATTACAGAACTTCTACCAAAGGAAGTTCAGTGGTTCTATCTGGCCAATACATTAGACTAGACTAATTTTCTAAAGCAGTGGAAAACCACCATAGATAAAAATAATGGGCAATACACATTAATAATGATACATTACAGATCTTAATGCTTTTCATCAAGAAGTCTGCAAGTGCTTACAAACAGTCTGAGTGAGCCTCACAAGACCCTGGGAAGTAGGTGAGTATTCCCTTTCTCCCATTCACAGATGGGTAAAACACAGAGAATTGAAACAACTTGTCTAAAGTCACGAAATGACTATAGCTGTTTGAAAAACCATTGGGAGTGAGAGGAAAGTATGAAAAAATTAGATAAACAATTTTTTGAGTTTTTGTTTTAAAAAATCCTTTACATTTTTGATTTCTTTTACTCAAAAAAATCCTTAAAAAAATCTCTAAAATGAAATACATTTTCATTTTGGGGTTCTCTCATTTTCCTTTTTGTTTTTTCAATGAACACTTTAAAAGAAAACAGATATTTTCAACTGTTACTATGTAAAGGCATTTTTCATCAAAAACATTTTGAATAAAAAATTTCCACCATCTCTAATAAAGACTCATTGGAAGAGCTGGATACAAAAGCCAGGAGCCCTGTCTCTTAGTCTCCTGTTCTGACCATTAACAATGATGTCTGCCCTAAGATATTATTAAGAAAAGGAAGGTGGGAGGGGGAGGGGGGAAGAGACAATGACTCTAAAGGTGAATACAAAGATGCTTATTAACTAGTGACTTGTACACGCGTAAACTATTAGCATGTTTTAACTCCAGGGCTAAGCAGGATCTGTCTATCTAGCAATTCTAGCCTGAATACTCAGCAGCACCACTCTAGGACTTGCAGTGATATAAATTTGCTATTCAAAGGCAAGTTGGAATGAGCGTTAAATGAATACAATGAAAAGCTGTCCTAGTTTTGATTATTAAATTGTCTTTTTTTTGCTTATTGCATCTAAACACTCTAACTTGCTGTACTGTACTCTCACTAATTCAGTTTTACTCTACCATATGCCCTAGACAAGAGAACATGCTTGAGGAGTCACAATCAAGCTAGGAAACACACACACACACACCCATCTTTACAGAAAATTGTACTTGTAAGTCAAAAGTCAGAATTCTTCATTGGGAGAAAGAAGTGAGGAATGTTTCTGCTGAATATTTTAGCTGAAAGACAGAGCAGCCAATCCCACTTCTCTGAGGAATGGAGCTTCATAGCAGATGTTTGTAAAGTATTTGGAATGCAGTTTTGTCATGGAATTCAATAAAAGAAATTTCAAGGCGCTAATGTATGTATTTATAATGGTGTGAAATCTATTTTACCATTAATCTACACAGTCCACTAACAGTCAGTCCTCCAAGGAAGCGGTTACCCAATTACTGTGATGTTGGTGCTAATTGTACCAATCAGTCCTTACTCTTGCACTATGCCTTTTATAGGTAAGGAGGAAGCACAGTATTTCAAAGGCTTCCCTTTATAGTGCTTGCAGTGGTCCACATCTGGGAGGACAAAGGTGTTGCCTAGCCTTTGACTCAGTGAAGTCACGTTGGGTTCATTGCTTTGCTCTACAGGAAAAGACTTTTGGAAGAAATCCTAAGCATAGATCAATCCATGTCATCTTGATGCAGTGCAAAGGACTTAGGCTGGGCAGGTGTCAGGGTAAAGGGAAAAGAATGCCAGTGAACTCCACATAAGGGTTTAATTTTCCCATCAGTAAAGCACAACAGAGTCAAAGCAGGCTGGCAAAACAGGGCATTCCAACATCACATAATTCAGAGGGAATGAACAGAACACGGCAATTATCAAGTGATCCATTCCTTGTCATCCAGTCCCAGTTCTGGCAGTCAGAGGGTTAGGGACACAGAGCATGGGGCTGCATCCCTGACCAACTTGGTGAATAGACATTGTTGGACCTATCATTCATGAACGTATCTAATTCTTTTTGAAATCAGTAATACTTTTGGCTTTCGCAACATCCCCGGCAACAAGTTCCACAGGTTGACTGTGTGTTGTGGGAAGTACTTCCTTATCTTTGTTTTAAACCTGCTGCCTGTTAATTTCATTGAGTGATGCCTGGTTCTTGGGTTATGTGAAGGGGTAAATAACACTTCCCTTGTCACTTTCTCCACACCATTCATTATTTTATAAATCTCTATCAGATCCCACCCCCCTTACTCGTCTCTTTTCTAAGATGAACAGTCCCAGTGTTTTTAATCTCTCCTCATATGGAAGCTGTTCCAAATCTTTAATCAGTGCTTAATTTGTGCCAGGGCTTGCTAGGATTGAGACCTGGCACCTCTGAGCTTGGACTTGCTGTATCAGTTACGAATGTAAAAAAATAGTTTGAGCCACACCACCTAATTGTTTGATCCCCAGCACCTCTTTCACTACAAATTAAGCACTGCCCTTAATCATTTTTGTTGCCCTTTTCTGTACCTTTTCCAATTCTAATATGTCTTTTTTGAGACAGGGCAACCAACACTGCACACCGTATTCAAGGTGTGAGCATACCATGAATTTACATAGTGGCATTATGATATTTTCTGTCTTATCTATCCCTTTCCTAATGATTCCTAGCATTCTGTTCGCTTTTTTGACTGCTGCTGCAGTTGCGTGGATGTTTTCAGAGAACTATCCATGATGACGCCAAGATCTTTGAGTGGTAACAGCTAATTTAGACACCCATCATTTTGTATGTAAAGTCAGGATTAGGTTTTCCAATGTGCATTACTTTGCATTTAACAATTTTGAATTTCATCTGCCATTTTGTTGCCCAGTCACCCAGCTTTGTGAGATCCCTTTGTAACTCTTTACAGTCATCTTTGGACACTGTTTTCTTAGGCCTGGTCTAAGCTACGAGTTTATGTCGGATTTAGCAGCGTTAAATCTGAATTAAGCCTGCACCCATCCAAAAAATTAAGCCATTTTTTCAACATAAAGGGCTCTTAAAACCAATTTCTGTACTCCTCCCCAACGAGGGGATTAGCACTGAAATCGACATTGCTGTTTCGAATTAGGGTTAGTGTGGATGCAATTTGAAAGTATTGGCCTCCAGGAGCTATCCCACAGTGTACAGTTGTGACCCCTCTGGACAGCGCTCTGAACTCGGATGCACTGGCCAGGTGTACAGGAAAAGCCCCAGGAACTTTTGAATCTCATTTCCTGTTTAGCCAGGCGAGCTCATCAGCACAGGTAACCATGCAGTCCCAGAATCGAAAAAGAGCTCCAGCATGGACCCAACGGGAGGTACTGGATCTGATCGTTGTATGGGGAGAGGAATCCGTGCTTTCAGAACTACAGTTGAAGAGACGAAATGCCAAAACATTTCAAAAAAATCACAGAGGCCATGAGGGACAGAGGCTACATTAGGGATGCAACACAGTGCCGCGTGAAACTTACGGAGCTCAGACAAGAGCACCAGAAAACCAAAGCATCAAACGGATGCTCCGGGACAGAGCCCCAGACATGCCGCTTCTACACTGAACTGCATACAATTCTAGCGGGGGCCGCTACCACTACCCCATCCCTGTCCATGGACTCCGATGATGGGGTACTCTCCACCATGGCTGAGGATTTTGCAGATGGGGAAAATGAGGAGGAGGACGATGATGACGAGCTTGGGGAGAGCACACAGCTCTCCCCGACAGCCAGGATCTTTTTTATCACCCTGACTGAAATACCCTCTGTCATAAATATAAAGGGAAGGGTAAACCCCTTTGAAATCCCTCCTGGCCAGGGGAAAGCTCCTCTCACCTGTAAAGGGTTAAGAAGCTAAAGGTAACCTCGCTGGCACCTGACCAAAATGACCAATGAGGAGACAAGATACTTTCAAAAGCTGGGAGGAGGGAGAGAAACAAAGGGTCTGTGTCTGTCTGTAGTCGTTTTGGCCGGGGACAGAACAGGAATGGAGTCTTAGAACTTTTAGTAAGTAATCTAGCTAGGTATGTGTTAGATTATGATTTCTTTAAATGGCTGAGAAAAGAATTGTGCTGAATAGAATAACTATTTCTGTCTGTGTATCTTTTTTGTAACTTAAGGTTTTGCCTAGAGGGGTTCTCTATGTTTTTGAATCTAATTACCCTGTAAGATATCTACCATCCTGATTTTACAGGGGGGATTTCTTTATTTCTATTTACTTCTATTTTTTATTAAAAGTCTTCTTGTAAAACACTGAATGCTTTTTCATTGTTCTCAGATCCAAGGGTTTGGGTCTGTGGTCACCTATGCAAATTGGTGAGGCTTTTTATCCAACATTTCCCAGGAAAGGGGGGGTGCAAGTGTTGGGAGGATTGTTCATTGTTCTTAAGATCCAAGGGTCTGGGTCTGTAGTCACCTAGGCAAATTGGTGAGGATTTTTACCAAACCTTGTCCAGGAAGTGGGGTGCAAGGTTTTGGGAAGTATTTTGGGGGGAAGGACGCGTCCAAACAGCTCTTCCCCAGTAACCAGTATTAGTTTGGTGGTGGTAGCGGCCAGTCCAAGGATAACGGGGGTAATATTTTGTACCTTGGGGAAGTTTTGACCTAAGCTGGTAAAGATAAGCTTAGGAGGTTTTTCATGCAGGTCCCCACATCTGTACCCTAGAGTTCAGAGTGTGGGAGGAACCGTGACACCCTCCCAACCCAATGAAGCCGGAGAAGGGACCTCTGGTGAGTGTACCTTTTTTAATATAATAATACATGTTATAAAAGCAACTGTTTTTAATGATTAAGTAGCCCTGAGGACTTGGGATGCATTCGTGGCCAGTACTGCTATGGGAAAAGTCTTTTAACTTGTCTGGGGATGGAGTGGAAATCCTCCAGGGAGATCTCCATGAAGCTCTCCTGGAGGTACTCTTAAAGCCTTTGCAGGTTTCTGGGGAGAGCAGCCTTATTCCGTCCTCCATGGTAGGACACTTTACCATGCCATGCTAGTAGCAAGTAATCTGGTATCACTGCATGACAAACCTGGCAGCATATGGTCCCGGTGTTTGCTGGCATTCAAGCAACATCCGTTCTTTATCTCTCTGTGTTATCGTCAGGAGAGTGATATCGTTCATGGTAACCTCGTTGAAATAGGGGAATTTGATTAAGGGGACATTCAGAGGTGCCCATTCCTACTAGGCTGTTTGCCTGTGGCTGAAAAGAAATCCTCCCCGCAGTTAGCCATGCGGTGGGAGCGGGGGCTATTGGCACTGAGCTGTTCACATTTGGCCAGCAGGAATCTTCCCTGATACCAGCCAGGCCGGGGGGGGGGGGTAAGAGGGGAAAAGCGATCATCCCAGAGAATTGGATGGGGGGAGGGGGTTAGTTTGGTTTCTGCTGCTGCCCGTTAACAGGAAAACTGCAGCACTAAATGGCCAACTCAATGGGCTTTGCTTGGTATGGGAAAGGAGGGGGCTGCTGTTATGAAGATCGCAGAAGCTGAAAGACTATGGCTTACCATGGCTGCCTGCAAGCCGAATTCTGTTGCCCAGCCCTGTGTGTGTGATCTCTAACACCAAAGCCACAGGCACTCAACAGAAGATGCAAAATGTGACCTTGTACCAAAATCACTTGTGCTATGTAATGTGAATAGCATTGTTCACCATGAAAGAGTATAGCCATTGTTCTGTAAAACGTATCTTTTTAAATACTTCACTCCCTTTTTTCCTCCAGCAGCTGCAAATGTTTCAAGCCTCCCTCCTCCATCCCAAAGGCTATCTCAGATAAGGTGGTGAAAACAAACACACGGGCGATGACATGTTCTCTGAGCTCATGCAGTCATCCGGCACTGACAGAGCTGTGTGGAAGGACACAATAGCAGAGTACAGGACAGTGGCCGATGAACGTGAAGAGAGGTGGTGGCAGGAAGATCAGAGGAGGCATGATTGGGAAACGCTGGGACTACTGCGGGATCAAACGGACACGCTCCGGCGTCTGGTGGAGGTTCATGAACGGCAGCAGGATCACAGACTGCCGTTGCAGCCCCTGCTTAACTGCCCTCCGTCCTCCCCAAGTTCCATAGTCTTCTCATGGAGATGCCTAAGAACGCGGGATGGGAGGCTCCGGGCACCCAACTACTCCACCCCAGTGGACAGCCCAAGCAACAGAAGGCTGGCATTCAACAAGTTTTAAAGTGGCCTTTTCCTTCCCTCCTACCCTCCTCCCACACCCCACCCAGGCTACCTTGTGAGTTATCTCCCTATTTTTATAATCAATTAATAAAGAAAGAATACATGTTTTTTAAATGATAGTCCCTATTTCCTTTGCAAGCAAGCTGTGATCGAAGCGGGGAAGGCGGGTGGCTTACAGGGAATTTAGAGGCAACCAAGGGGGCGGGTTTTCATCAAAGAGAAACAAACAGAAGTGTCACACAGTACCCTGGCCAGTCATGAAACTAGTTTTCAAAGCTTCTCTGATGCGCACCACTTCCTGCTATACTCTTCTAACCGCCCTGGTGTCTGGCTGCACGTATTCAGCGGCCAGGCGGTTTGCATCAACCTTCCACCCCGCCATAAACATCTTCCCCTTACTCTCACAGAGATTGTGGAGCACACAGCAAGCAGCAATAACAATGGGAATATTGGTTTCACTGAGGTCTGAGCGAGTCAGTAAACTGCGCCAGCGACCCTTTAAACGTCCAAATGCACACACTACCACCATTCTGCACTTGCTCAGCCTACAGTTGAACAGCTCCTGACTACTGTCCAGGGCGCCTATGTACTGATTCATGAGCCAGGGCATTAAGGGGTAGGTTGGGACCCCAAGGATAACTATAGGCATTTCAACATCCCCAACAGTTATTTTCTGGTCTGGGAAGTAAATCCCTTCCTGCAGCCGTTTAAACAGACCAGAGTTCCTGAAGACGCGAGCGTCATGAACCTTTCCCGGCCATCCCACGTTGATGTTGGTGAAACGTCCCTTGTGATCCACCAGTGCTTGCAGCACCATTGAAAAGTACCCTTTGTGGTTTATGTACTGGCTGCCCTGGTGGTCCGGTCCCAAGATAGGGATATGTGTTCCGTCTATAGCCCCACCAGAGTTAGGGAATCCCATTGCAGCAAAGCCATCCACTATGACCTGCACATTTCCCAGAGTCACTATCTTTGATAGCAGCAGCTCAATGATTGCATTGGCTACTTGCATCACAGCAACCCCCACAGTAGATTTGCCCACTCTAAATTGATTACCGACTGACTGGTAGCTGTCTGGCATTGCAAGCTTCCACAGGGCTATTGCCACTCGCTTGTGAACTGTGAGGGCTGCTCTCATCTTGGTATTCTTGCACTTCAGGGCAGGGAAAAGCAAGTCAAAGTTCCATGAAAGTGCCCTTACGCATGCGAAAGTTTCGGAGCCACTGGGAATCATCCCAGACCTGCAACACTATGCGGTCCCACCACTCTGTGCTTGTTTCCTGGGCCCAGAATCAGCATTCCACGGCATGAGCATGACCCATTAACACCATGATCTCCAAATTGTGGGGGAACGCAGTTTTAGAGAAAAGTGTGTTCATGTCTCATCACTGCGCTGCCGTTGCCTCCTCGCCTGGTTTTTCGAGTGCTGATTCTGCATACACTGCACGATAATGCGCGAGGTGTTTACAATGGTCATAACTGCTGCGGTGAGCTGAATGGGCTCCATGCTTGCTGGGCTAGGACGTCTGCTCCTGCTCGGGCAATCCAGGAAAAAGGGCATGAAATGATTGTTTGCCCTTGCTCTGATGGAGGGAGGGGCAACTGACAACATGGCTTACAGGGTTGGCTTACAGGGAATTAACATCAACAAAGGGGGTGGCTTTGTGAGAAACAGAATGGCCCCCTCAAGGATAGAACTCAAAACCTCAAGGATAGAACTCAAAACTGGGTTTAGCAGGCCGTTGATTTCACAGAGGGAGGGAGGAGAAAATGAATACAAAACAAATATGGTCTATTTCTTGTTTTGATCCACTTCATCTATCTTTATACATCTTGCTGGCAGCAGATGGTGCAGTACGACTGCTAGCCATCCTCATCTCCTGGGTGCTTGGCAGAAGATGGCGCAGGTATGACTGCTGGCCATCGTCTTCTGCTGGCTGCAGATTAAAAGACAGTGCACTGCCGGTAGGACTGAATCGCCATGAGATGAAACTTAAAAGGGAAATGACTTGGCTGAGTCACTCCCATGTTTGCCCAGGCGCCCCTGACCTCATCGAGTTCAGTTAAAAGAGCACCTTGGACTACGTCAACAACAGCTACCAGTCATACTGCACTGTCTGCTGCCAAAAAGCAATAAACTGTTGCTGTGTAGCAATGCAGTACCGCATCTGCCAACACCCAGGAGACACACCGTGATGGTTAGCTGAGCGGGCTCCATGCTTGCCGTGGTATGGCGTCTGCACAGGCAACTCAAGAAAAAAGGTGCAAAATGATTGCCTGCCCTTGCTTTCACAGAGGGAGAAAAGGAAGGGGGTCCTGATAATATGTACCCAGAACCACCCGCGACAATGTTTTAGCCCCATCAGACACTGGGATTTCTACCCAGAATTCAAATGGGCGGTGGAGACTGCGGGAACCGTGGGATAGCTACCCACAGTGCAATGCTCCAGAAGTAGACGGTTGCCTCAGTACTGTGGACACACTTTGCCGACTACATGCACTTAGAGCATTTGTGTGGGGACACACACAATCAACTGTATAAAAACGCTTTCTACAAAACTGACTTCTATAAATTCGACCTAATTTCGTAGTGTAGACAAGGCCTTAGAGTTAAGAAGGGTACCTAACAACCACATCACTTCCAAAACCCAAGCACTGAAAAGCAAGGAAATGAGTAGTTAAGGGTATCAGAAATCTTACACAGCCCACATAATAAACACTCCAGCTCTGATTCTCAGCAACAACCAACAGTAGAATGAAGGATAGGGGGATGCAAAGGGCAGGATTCTCTGCCCAGCTCTGCTACAAGGTTTCTACCTCACATTTGGCAGATCACTTGGGCTCATATTTTCAATGGGAGTTAGGTGAGTTGAATTCAAAGGGAGTTAGGCACCAAAATATCTTTGGGAATCTGGGTCTTGCCTCTGTTCCTTGGTACCCCATCTGGAAAATGGAGCCATTTTGTGAGGAATGTGGAAAGATAAAATCATTTTACCAGATGCTGTAATTTCCTCCCACTTTTGAAAAGCAGCCTGGTGCAGTTCAAAGTTGGATGACAAAAATATTTTGGGCCTGTGTACGAGGTGGGGTAATGTGCACTATGGGGTTGTGATTTTTAAAGAGCACTGACGTGTGGCACATTAATTGGTCTGTGTAGGCCCTGCTGGTGCACAGTAAAAGTTCCCTAGTGCTCCCTGAAATAGTACTGTGTTAATTAATGAGCCACAAGTTAGTGCACTTTAGGAGTCACACCCTATAATGCACACTGCCACACAGTGTAGACAAGCCCTTTTGTCTCCCTGATATTTTCCCTCTTGAATTCACTGACAAAGAATTCAGTCTAGTTTTCAAATAATGGCATTTCTTAAACATTGTACTATTCCTGCCCTGAAAAACTGCCTCTTGCACAGTCAGTACCAAAATCTGCTTATGTTTCAGATTCTGTGGTATTATGTGATTTCCTTGGGCAGAGAGAAGGACACAAAGGAACAATAGACATTGCACATTTTTCAAAAAGAAGCTATTTTAAGTCTTTTAATCTGAAAAAGTACTGACACAATTTAATCACAATTTTCAGAAAGCATTATCGTTGTCAATAAGTCTTAACTCTAAAAACGTGATGCAATGAGGGGTTTTAGTTTTCTTTTTTGAACTTCAAAGGTGTGGCGGGGGGGGGGGCTCAAAATCGGCCTTATAATGAGGCTGTGGCTGCATGCTTAATTGTGAACAAGGTATAGAAATAAATCACACACAGGTATATAGCTATGACCAGAACCCTGGGTCTACAGTTCCTACATTTAAAAAAAGATGGTGAAGTGTTCAGATGCTATAGCATTGAGGGCCATATAATTGTCATAGATAGATCCAAAACACAGGCTTCTACCACTCAAGCTGAAAGATCTCTGTACGCTGCTGTCTATGGAAAAAGCCTTAAGTTCTTTCGAACATCCAGAAAAGGGCACATGTGCAAATATATGCACACAGTGTGTCCAATCCTGCTCCTGCAAAGATTTAATGGCAAAAAAATTCAATTAATATCAATGAGAGCAGGACTGGGCTAAGAATTCCCATCAGAAAGAGCCAGATAATAAGAATTCAGTGCAATTTAACTGTTTGAAAAGTTTGAAGGGGTAGTAGCATGCCATTTTTGATCTAGAGAGAAAAGAAAGAAAGATTAGGCAAAACTCATCATTGCCAGTCAGGGTATGTTTTTAAATGACTGGACTCAAGAATAAAGGTGAGCAAAATTTTTCAGACAAAAACTTTTTTCAACAAAAGAAGCAGATTCGGGCAGACCAAAACATTTCGCAAATTTGTGCCAAATTCACCTAATCAGTCCAGTAAAAAAGAATTCCAAAACTATTTCGGTGTTTTGTTTTGCCATTTTCTACATAAAAATTTTCAATGTTTCAATTTGAAACAACTTCTGTTTCAATTGTATTCCAATTTTATTTTTAAAATAGGTTTAAAAAGTTAACCTAAACAATTTTATTTTTATAGTCCCCGCCCCCAAAAAATGCTTTTTGTTTCTGGTCAAGCCAAAACTAACTTGATTCCCTTCCTATTGTTTGGCCAGCAAACAAACAAAAATAAAAAAGTTAAGTCTACTCAAGGACCATTTGGATAATTCAGAGTAATTTTCTTATACCTGCTCAGTAAACTGGCAATTTTCAAGCCAAATTTTGAGTCCTAATTCAGTCCCTGGCCTTCTCTTTGGATAATCCAACTAAACACGTTCCCTTGCTTAGGGCTTGTAATATCTCCACACTTAAGTCCTTAGGAAGCAACTGATCGCGGCTATAAGACAAATATCTTCCCTGTATTGCCGTTTCTCTGATTATTTACAACCGCTGTCCTTTGTGGGTAGACTAGCTTGGTTCTCTTTCCTCCCACCCCCTTTTTATAAGTGAATGCCATGATCATGGCAGACTGGAAACCCTAGGCACGGAGGTCTGCATTGTTGATGTAGCAGCTAGCATGGGTGCCTTCCAAGCACTTGATCTACGTTCAGTTCTCAGCCAGCAGTTTCTTGTCAGCTGGAAACATTAGGGGTGGGATTTTCAGAAGTTCTCGCCAGTGATCTAACTCCACTAACAATGAAATCTGGGAGTAGAGTTAGGCCAATGCTCAGAGCATGTTTGGAAAATCCTATCCTAGGATGCAAGTCCTCTGTTTATCCATTGCATGGATGCATTGGCAGGATAATCTTCCTCACTTTGCAAACCAGTATACTTTTACCCTGACTGAAAAGATAACCTCAGAAGATAGTTCCATTTCCATGTCCATTCTGTCTTTGATCTGAGGCTGCCACTTGTGATGCAGACACTTGTCTGCTAGGAATCAGACTGAAAATGCAAACTTATTTCTCTTAGGCCACTAAACAGAAATCAAACATTAACAACTTTGAGTCATTTTTGACATAGGTTGGTTTCAAACTGATACTCTATATTCTCTATATAGCAGTACAAATCCCATGAGATATCCAGTCTCCCACCCCCTGGGCTTCCCTCAAAATATTATATTCCATATTACATTTCTCAGTTTATGGTTTAAGAGTGTTTGATGGCTTCATTTTTAAAGAGGGGCCTGTAGCCAAGCAACGACTCACCGATACGGTGCCTCCTGTTGGTCAGTTAGGGAATTAGCTCTCCAATGTATGGAGCGCCCTCTGCAGGCCGGTGTCTCGCCTGCTGCTGGCCCCGTGTTCCTCCTGGACCCCGGTGCTCTATACCCTGAGGTTCTGCCCCAACAGTACCTCCACACTCTGGGTCTCCCCTCCCAGGGAACCCCCAACCCTCTAAACCCACCTTGCCTCAGTGGCTACGGCCAGTCATCATCTAGCCCCTGCTCACTGGGGCAGACTGCAGTCTGTAATGGCCACTCATCACAGGCAAGGGGATAGAACCAGCTGCCTCTGCCTAACCCCAGGCTGCATCTCTGCAACCCCAGTACCTATGTAGGCCTTCACCAAGGCCTGCAGCCTGGGGGTTCACCAGGCAGGAGCTTCCCAGCTCACCCTCTCAGCTCCCAGGCAGCAAGGTCCTCCTCCTGCCAGTGCTAGAGAGAATCCTACAGCTTCTGGCTCACAGCCCTCTTATAAGGGCCAGCTGGGCCCTGATTAAGCCAGCCACACCTGTGGTCAGCTACATAGTCAGCTTCCCCCAGCTGTTCTTAATCCCTCCCCAGGGCTGCTTTTACGCCATTCACAGCCAGAGCAGGGTAACCACCCCACTACAGTGCCCAAATCAAAATTCTGGATCTGAATGTCCCTGAATTTTGGGAAAGTTTGAATGTGGATTCAAACTTTGTGGGGCATTCTTATCTTCATGGGACTAAAGCAAAACTCCATATACCCAAACCCCCACACTCTGGAAAGGTTTCACATCCAGATTTGAAGGTTGTGGTCAAGGGTCATCTTTAATTTTCATCAGGGTCTGTAAATGAAGAATTGGGAACACTATATGTGTTTTTGTAATTCGGCTTTTAATGCAGTTGTGATTTTATATTTGTTTTTCTTACTTTGAGGTCTTTCCAATTCATTGCAATCTCGAGCGTGAATATTCTCCCATAATTTTTTTAAATCCATTTAGTTTACACAACCAGGAATGAAACCGATTTAGTATGTGTTCATGAAGTAATCCTTAATGCTATCTAGCATGAATCTATTGCCAGACAGACAGTTAGGCAAGCAAATTATTTGTTTGCCATAATATGACCAATAAAACTATTCCATTTTATGTGCTTTTCTGAACTTTACTTTCACACAATCTACTTTCAATAGATTGTTTTGGCCTTTTGGCCAATCGCTGGAACTACTGGTGTGTCCTGTCTTTCTGTCGGTCTTCTACATTGTGTGTAGGGCCAGACATACATTTTTTTGATGAACAGCTTTTTCACCTTAGAATGCATTTTTGGTGCTACCAAATAAACAGCAAATTCTGGTCAAATTGACAAATAGTTTCTGCCAATAAAAAAATAAAAAAAACAATTCAAATATTTCAAAACATTTTATTTTGACATTTCATTTTGAAATGGCTTTTCAAATTCAAATTTGACCAATGAAAAAAAAATTTTAAAAAGGGTGATAAATATCTGAAAATGGCCGAATCAAAATGAAAACCTCAAAAATAACAAAACAGTTCTGAGACAATCAAAACACTTCAGTCAAGTAGAAATGAAATAAAAAAAAAAGTTTCAAATCGACCTGACATTTTTTTTACTCAAATTAGAATTTTTTTAAGTCTTTTGATTCAATGAAAAAAAATTTTAAATGGTTTCAGTTTGAATCAACGTGGATTTTTTCCTGAATTTTTTGTTTTGTGAAACATTATTTGCTCAGCTTTAAGTGTAAGCTTTTCAGTGTAGGGGTTGTCTTCTATTTATGTCTTGTACAGTACCAAGTACACTGTCAGTGCTTAATAAACAATAATAATTAAGGCATATGTACATGGGAAAAAGTGGTCAGCTAAGCAGTGATGGACAGGACATGCAACTTGTAAAATAATCTCAAGAAGTGATGGCTCACGGGGCTTTGTTACAGAATACAGATCCTTTTGCCTCTACATTGTCAGTTTAAATCCAAAAAGAAAAGGAGTACTTGTGGCACCTTAGAGACTAACGAATTTATTTGAGTATAAGCTTTCATGAGCTACAGCTCACTTCATCGGATGCTGTAGCTCACGAAAGCTTATGCTCAAATAAATTTGTTAGTCTCTAAGGTGCCACAAGTACTCCTTTTCTTTTTGCGAATACAGACTAACACGGCTGCTACTCTGAAACCAGTTTAAATCCAGTTCTGCTAGGTAGATATTACAATAACAGCAGTTTAGTGGCTTATGAGAAAGGAGTTTTTGATCCCAACCCAGTTCGCAATGGGTGCTCCCATCACACAAACCACCACCTTGTCTGAAACTAACTTACTTGCCTGTTTGCAGTTTCTCTAGATTGACTGGGGATGGGAATTGATTAACCCTTTCACCCTAAAATGCATTTCTTCCAGGTTAGAGATGAAGAACACTGTGAGGGAAGTGTGTGCTGCTACCCACGCTATTTGTATTTTTGGACACTGGATTTATCATCCTAGGGGTGACAAAATTAAATCCCCTTCACTGGAGATAAATTCCCTTCAATAGTTAAAGAAAAAATATGTCACCATAATGATCAGATTGCACCCAACATAAAGTAGGTGTGTAATCAGAGTATTAAATGTGAAGGGGTGGACAAGTATAGTAAAAACAACAGAAGTTGTCAATGAAATATCTTCAGACAACGAAATATTTGGAAAGATTATAAAGAATTATGTAACTTCTAATATATCAGCATGTCAAAAAGATTGGAAATGTTTCTTACACGAGTATGAAAATAAAGAGATTTCACCTAGGTTTTATCCTGACAAAGATTTTTTTTAAAATATAAAAATATATTGAAGTATTTAAATGGCATGTCAAATGTAAATCTACCCATGCATTGACACTTCAAAAATAAATCAGACATCATTTTTACCTGATAGAATTTTTCATGTTATATTATTAATGGTGAGGCTCAGATGCAGAAATACCAGTGGATTTGTCATTTTTACTTCTTTTCTCTTTAATTTCCAAAACGTCATTCTGCCCCCAGCTGGTTAAAACATCGCTGACATAGGAGGCTGAAAGGGAGAGAATATTGAACCTATGAACTCTGCTGATCCTCAGCTGATGCTTAAAATGTGCATGCAAAGTATCAGCAGCTTTACTGTGCAGTATAGGTGCTCACACGATTCTCAGTTCTTATGCAAGTACATACTGCACCTACTTCATTAGAGTACTAACAGCAAAAGATTGAATCAGTTTTCAGAAAACAGAGCTCATTGACTATTGCCACAGTACATTACAAATAATGAGCTACGGATAATAAGCCTTACAGTAATTTCTTGGCCTGTATCAGATAAACTAAAAAATGGAAAATTAATAACGATTCTTATTGCTGTGAGACTCCAGAAAGTTGCATGCATCCGCTGGGGTGAATTTCTTCATGCCTGCTAATCTATCTATTTCTCTTTGTCATTAGAGTTTTAGTCTATATTCCTGAAAATGGCACATACATATATAATGATTTACATGACTTTTACTTTCTTTTTCAGGTAATAATTCCACCACATTCCTTGTCTGATAGGGAGAAAGAAAAGCAAAGCAAAAGAGAATGTAAGGAGGTAGAAAAGGAGAGAGAGAAAATATTGACAGGTTTCACAGTAGCAGCCGTGTTAGTCTGTATTCACAAAAAGAAAAGGAGTACTTGTGGCACCATAGAGACTAACAAATAATGCTCAGATAGATTTGTTAGTCTCTAAGGTGCCACAAGTACTCCTTTTCTTTTAGAGAAAATATTATTTATCTTCAGAGCCAAAAACTTTCATTCACCCCTGAATTTTCCTCCACCATCTCCTATCATAGGTCAGGGCATCTCTTCTGATACAGCTAAAGGATAGATTACAGATATCTTCAAATTCATTTAACTTACTTTCTATTCCGTATATTACTTTTTTCATATGCAGCTGCCTGTGTCACTTCATCAATCCACTCCCTCTTTGATGGCCTTGATGCATTCTTCCAGGTTCTCAACATTCGTTTTTTGACACCACCAGACTAAAGTGACAACATCAAGTAGCCTTGGCCCAAAATTTAGGCTTTGTGCATGAAAGTAAAGGTTTTAAAGAAAATCTAATACTAATTTAATCTAATAATCAAATGGAAATGTTCATGTTTTGTTTTATTTAACCCAAATATTCTGTTAACTCTTAACAAAATAAACAGAAAAAAGAAGGGATTTTAAACAGAAGAGTGAAATTGACTAACAGACCAGTCTAGTTTCACTGTCCAAGCTGAAATTCAAAGCACAAAGAAAGCACTCCCACCCCACAGCCTCTAGTAATGATGTTATATTACACAGAATCTACCAAGCACAGCTACCCAGAGTTTTCTGATATTACCACATTCTCGTCTGGATCTGCAGTCCTGGTCATGGGTCATCTCAAGAACTGTTAGTCTCACATGATCTGTGCTGGAACTGAGGGAGTGTCGCAATCCCACAAAGCATTATGGGAGCATAAACTTAATTGTGAATTTACACTGTCAAAAGATAAAGCTTCGGGGCCTAACAGAGGAGTTGCTGGGACGTAATGCTTCCGGATTGGGATGAGGATCATTCAGTTAGCCTCAGAAGAAAATCAGCAGAGTGTATTTGAGAAGGAAGAGGCCTACAAAGAGCACACTAAAGTTGCCAAAGGATGCAGTAGACGCACCAGATTATCTTCAAGAGCAAGCAAGCTCAGCAAGCCCACTCAGGATCACAGAGAACAAGATGGACAGAACTGGCTGTCCCTGAAGACTCTACTCCCTGAAGCAGAGAGGGGCAGGTCTACTAGGCCACACCATGAGATGTGTGTTTGGAACATGAGCCCACCAGATCACAGAAGGCTACTCCCCAATGAAACAATAGCAGGTGGAAGGTACTAGTGCTGTTTCAGAGAAGGTGATTTGGAAGTCTGAAGGGGTGGGAGGAAGGTGTCCTCGAATGTTCAGCTAATTCCATTAAGAACCCTAATCTCTGAGGGAGTTACCTAAACCATACAGACATCTGACCCTTTTCAGATTTGCCTTTCATTAGTTTTAAAGCTTTAACTTCGCTTAGCCACTCACCTTGCAACTCCAGTTTGAATTTTCCATTTTCTATAATCACACCTTGGTGTAAAAAGAAAAGGAGTACTTGTGGCACCTTAGAGACTAACAAATTTATTTGCGTATAAGCTTTCGTGAGCTACAGCTCACTTCATAGGATGCATTCAGTGGAAAATACAGTGGGGAGATTTATATACACAGAGAACATGAAACAATCATGGAATCATAGAATACCACGGTTGGAAGGGACCTCAGGTGGTCATCTAGTCCAACCCCCTGCTCAAAGCAGGACCAACCCCCAATTTTTGCCCCAGATCCCAAATGGCCCCCTCAAGGATTGAACTCACAACCCTCGGTTTAGCAGGCCAATGCTCAAACCACTGAGCTATCCCTCCCCCCACAATGGGTGTTACCATACACAGTGTAACAAGTGATCAGGTAAGGTGAGCTATTACCAGCAGGAGAGCGGGGGGGGGAACCTTTTGTAGTGATAATCAAGGTAGGCCACTTCTAGCAGTTGACAAGCAGTCTGAGGAACAGTGGGGGAGGAAGGGGGTGGAGGGGGTGGAATAAACATGGGGAAATAGTTTGAAATTACTTTGTGTAATGCCCCATCCACTCCCAGTCTTTATTCAAACCTAAGTTAATTGTATCCAGTTTGCAAATTAATTCCAATTCAGCAGTCTCTCGTTGGAGTCTGTTTTTGAAGTTTTTTTGTTGAAGAATTGCCACTTTTAGGTCTGTAATCGAGTGACCAAAGAGATGGAAGTGTTCCCCGACTGGTTTTTGAATGTTATAATTCTTGACGTCTGATTTGTGTCCATTTATTCTTTTACATAGAGACTGTCCAGTTTGGCCAATGTACATGGCAGAGGGGCATTGCTAGCAAATGATGGCATATATCACATTGGTAGATGTGCAGGTGAATGAGCCTCTGATAGCGTGGCTGATGTGATTAGGCCCTATGATGGTGTCTCCTGAATAGATATGTGGACACAGTTGGCAACGGGCTTTGTTGCAGGGATAGGTTCCTGTGTGTATATTATTTCTTATATATTACAGCAGCTGGGGTTCCTTTGTTTTCCTCCTTCTTTTACTTGTCCCATGGCAGTGGCTATAACATATTCCTAATCAGATGAGTGCTGGATATGGTAGCCCCTTTCCATTGTCCTTTTTAAAATGTCTATTCATTGTGTCTCTGATCAGAGATGATCAGAAGAGGAGCCTGGGGAAGGGCTGAGCACATGCCAAAGACACTGAGAACAATTCTCTTTTGACAAACAGCCAATCTGTGAACTACTGTGTCGGCAAAGAAGAAAAAAAATGTACAACCAGATACTTCCAGTCTGACATTGGAGAGTGAACTGACAACAAGGATCCAATAAAAATAAATGTGTTCTCCATTACATACTAGCTATCGTGCTGTGACTATTTTCCATAGGCCCAAATTCTCTGCTAGTGAGAGTTCAATGGAACTGTGCCCATTTACCCAGAAAAGAATTTGGGCCACAATGTGTTCCAAAATTACAGTAGCTGGTACTTGCCGAGATTACAAACCCACGGAGGCCACTAAATTGCTAAAAAGAAGTGAGAATGGCGTAAAGAATAATTTGACACATTTCCAGTTCTGATTTATTTTTTCTGTGTGTGACCTTTTCATTTAAAGAACCACACAAAAAATTATGATCCTAAAAGCTTTGATTCTATATTTGACTTTTGCAGATTTCCTTGACCCCAGAAGAATTCTTTTCAAAATCCTGTCATGATTTGTGGTCAAACCTAAATCCAAATCAAGTCCATGAGAGGCGAGCAGCAAAAACCCTGTCTCCATCTTGTTGTCTTGAATGTCCTATGGTTGCATAATAACAAAATGCCTTTGTTCTCATGACTAAAGTATGCATCAAGAATCAAAGAAGCAAGAAAAAAAGGAATGTTCCAAGCTATTACTGTAACAATCCAATTACAATGCCTATCAAACTTAACTTCACAGGTTATAGCTCCTAATTGCCTGACAAAAATTGACACTTCAGTCGCAACAGCATAATATAATCAGAGTCCAAATTAAATTTGATCGTGGGCAGAAAACGATGCTATCATTCGGCGGCATGGAAACAGGAGATCAACTAGCATGATATCAAGGATCAGAAATGAAAATTATTCATTAATGGCAATGGTTTCCTGATAATGGAAATGACACAGTTCAGACGGCTTCGTAAAAACACTATTAATTAAAAAGATGATAGACCTAACAAGGCATAGAAACCAGTGGAACCTTTTTGCTGTGCTTGTTAAGGTGAAGGATGACAATGTTTAAGAACAGAAGTTTATGCACTTTTGTGAAAAGTATTCCGCTGATTCTGTAGCAAGTTTACTGGTTCTTGCTGAGTGAAGCATCTTTCTCTAGGGTACTATGTTACAGGGACATAAAAAGTGGCTAAGGCCATAATATGGCATTGTAATAAGCATGACTAGTAGTGGCTATAAAATAGAAGGGTCCAATTCATAAAAAAATGCACATGGGATTTTTGCATAGTCCCAAGAAAAAAGTGCAGAGAAAACGGTTTTATTGTCCTGTGCAAGCAGCTGTGTTCTACAGAGGCACAGTAGCAACCCAGTGACCCTCCTTCAAACATTAAAGCTTTACTTGTTCATCAGAAAGAAAGGCAAATGTCCAAAACATAGTTCTAACATCTACAGTGTGGCATGGCATAGCCTACGTGAGCCCATGGATGGAGAGACACGTATAAGTGCTACTATAACACTACTAGGTTAGTGCAGTTCTGTATGCAGTACAAAAATAGCTATGCCCCCTGAGATACTGGTCATTGAAGCCATTGAGCATTTCACCACTGACTTCACTGGGAGTAGAATTAAACACAAGTTGCCCAGTCTAGCAAGATGGTGGGCTTGCTTGGCTGCCATTGAAGTCACAGGCAGATTAAGGTGCTCCGTGCCTGCCAAGAGGCATTCGCCATCCCACAGAAGAGTGAACATCAGCAATGGATGAAGGTCTATGGAAACAGCATGATGAAACTAATGTTTTCATTGAGTTTTGACATTTATTTTCTAAACTCATTTTCTGCAGTTTGTTTCTTTGCCTTCGTCAATTTAAAAGGAAAGACAAAAACATGAGAACAAAAGTCTGCATTGTATTGTTCAGGACTGTGTGTCCTCTGTGTTATGATTTTGTTACCATTGAGAGAATCACGGGGTACAAGACTATAAGATCCCGAGTTCCTCCTGCCAGGCCAGCCATTCCCCCCAGGAACAGAAAAAGGAGATTATTGTTCCAATTTAAGATTCACAAAACCAGTTACTTCAATGGATTTCAGCTATATATCTCTACAGTTGTATGTGTATGCCCCCATGTGCCTCATCACCACTGAAATACAGATCATACATTTTAAAAATACCTTGAATCCCAAATTGGAATAATAATCTCCTTTTCCCCTTGAAATCATTTCTTAATATGCTTCTAATATATTACAAAGAAAAAAATAAAATAAAGTAAAACTCAACACTAAAACAGCAGAGCTAGATTTAAAGAGTATGAAGTAAACAATGTTCTCTATTGCAAGAATTTTTATAAATTTCATGATGGGAGATTTCAAAAGGTTCAGGATTGCATGCTTTATTCAAACTTATTTTAGCCTGAAGGCCTTCTGTCTCCATACAATCCTATCCCTTCCAATGGGCTCTTTGACAGACCTCCTGCGGGGGGACAACCCACATAGTCAGCATTGTCTTCTTGTGGGTGTCAAGGGATGGGAAAAGATTGGTGGCTTGCTAACCTCCTCCACCATCTACCTCTTTCTGTTGTCTTTGGAAACTGCATCATGCACAGGGACACTGCACAGATCCAGGATAACCTTCAGTGGCTCTCACCTCCTTCCCCAGCAGCTGAGAGAGGAAAGGGGCATTCTGTGCTGCTGCCACTTGTTCACAGGAATCTGGTTTGGAGATGTACCTGCATAAGCATCTGCAAGTGGTTGCTAGGGAAAACCCAAGGTTTAGGCCCCTAGAAAGTGCACTCAGAATGAGCGCAGAGATATAGCAACTCCCTCAAAGAGAGGACACGAAATATAGACACTTCTTCCCCAGAGAAGATTAGTGAAGATAGTTCTCTTTATCCCTGGTGTGCCCATGAAGTAGGCTTAACCAAGAAAACCCATGTGCCTTATCCCCACCCAAAGCCAACTAAATACCCATCTTTGACAAAAGTTTCACTGATATGAAAATATTCATCCAAAACTTTTTGCGAAAGCACCAAGCACTTGCAAATAGGCAAATAATGGATGTTTTTTATTTGGCATCAGCTCCAATATGCAGACAGTACTTGGAGTGTACCTGGATCTCTGACTTTCCTTTTTTAAAAAAATCAGTCAGTAATATCTCAATTATATTGCCTTGTGCCAGGGCTGCAGTTACTGGTGGAACCGCTAGTGATAACTCTCCTCATCTCAACTTTTCCTCTGCGAATAGTCACTCTGTCGCTGTGGTGGTCTCTCTTCCAGTAGGTAGTGACTTGGCCCTCCGGCCAGGTCACCACAGAAGTCCACCTCTTTCCAGAGTCCAATAAATTACAAAAGTCTGACAACCCCCCAAAAGGAGTTTCTGGCCCAGCTCTGCGCCTCCAAAGGCATCACACCCGTACTTCAAGGCTTTCAATGTCTTTATCCCCCGACTTCAAGGGGTGGAGGAGTTATGCCACCTTTGTAACTGGATAGTAGGGGAGCCTTGGCCCTTCTCCACTGGGCTGTGACCCAGGCCCTATGAGTGGCAGCAATATCAAGCACTTAGTAGTGCTCTAATGCTGCCTCCCTGGGCCACTCCTACCACTTACTTTCTCAGCTGAGGACATTGTCAAATTCTCACAAGCAATCCAAGAAAAGATAGAGTGAAGGGTTCCTTAGCCCTTAAGGAAAAGCTAGTACTACCTCCTCTGGCCTGGGGTAGCTGCCATTTGTGGATCTCCCTTCCCTGCAGCAAGGATTCCTGTTGTACCCTTCCTCAGGGAGTTCTCAGGATACGTCTGTCCCCCTATTCTACCCGCTGTTTGTCTTTCTTTAAACTCCTCCTCTACCTGGAACAAGCTTGATGGGTCTACATGGTCCCAGATCTGCCCTTAACCTCCTCTATTCTAGTGTGGGATTTATATACCCCATCACAGGGCTGTCAGAGTGCCAGAAAAATCTTTACTATATTTATCCTTACAACACCCATGAAAGGTAGGAAAATGCTTTTATCCCCAATGTAGATAGGGGAAACTGAGGCAGGCAGACTAATTTACTTGGTCAGGGTCACACAGAAAGTGTATGGTGGAACAGGGAATCAAACCTAGATTTCCCAAGTCCCAGCCTCATGCCCGAGTCACTGCACCATCCTTCCTCTCCTCTCACTATGCTATCTAAACTGCACATCAACAGTTGCATCACAACCCCAATGTGTATAGTAATGGTCCACCAGTTTCAGTGGGTCTTGCTAAGGCAATCTGCAGCTTTTTAAGTATGATGAATAAACACAGATGTCAGGACGTGTTGTAATCCCATATGCAGACAGCTTGGGAGGGAAAGAGTAAAATATTAAAGGCAGAAAACAGCTACCCAATACAGGCAGCAATGGATTCATACGACAGTAATTAAGCTACCATATGATCATACTTAGGCACTAATATACTGACCTCTGCTGAAAGGACTTTTACAGAAGACTAGAATAGAAAAAGAAAAAAGTCATGTAAGATTTTTTTCTCCCACCATTTCATACGGAAAAACTAGTCAGGGAGAGAAGCAAAAAAAAAACAACAAAAAAACACAAGCCAAAAGTTGGTGACAATTGGATTACATTTCTTACAATTTATTCTGACCCATAATGTAAGCATTTTCCTGATAAGAGTGCCTCTGTACAAACACTGAAAATGGGCAGTTTCTGGCTGCAGGCCAGGAATTCAAAATGGAGGCAGACAAAAACCAAATCTATTAATCCTACGTTTGCAAAGCTATGGACTGGGTGATCTAAGAACTTGTTTCCATCTCCAATATCTCTGATCACCCCATGGTAAATTTTAAACTGAGGTAGATGTGATTATTTTAAGAACATAGGGTCAGATTCAAACCTGACTGACACCAGAATTACTCTCATGGATTTGCTCTAGTTTTATGCGGGCGTCAATGAGGTTGAAAATTGGCTATTGTGGTTAAAATATAAAAACTATAGCTCTGATGCTACAAAGGGATGCACCCTCATGGACCCTTATGCCCACGTGGAATCCCACTGCCTTCCATGAGACTTCACGTGGGCATAACAGTTGGGGCAGGAGGACCTTTGCAGGAGCAAATGTACACTAGCTACCATTTGTATGGTTTTAATGTGGGTTTCAGTATTTGATGTATACAGCCTATGTATGATTCCTCAGTTTTCCAGCAGTGTGCACTGGACCAGGAAATACAGGGCATTAGGAGGAAAATAAATAATGGAATTCAGCTTAACAGGGTTGCTGGCCCATTTTCAGATCCCCCATTCTAAAACTTGCAAGAATCACCATTAGGCATTTTGCCAAGGCCATTCCCTTGGTGAGTGCAGGCTTATGCACCACTCAAGAGGAGTCCGTTAATGACTACAACGATCCACAGCTGTTTACAGTTTTATACTCAGTGGTGGACCAGGCAATAAGCTTGATCCAACAATGAGGCTGTTGGGCTCTCACGGCAAGAGGAGAAATCATGTCAGCTATTTATTTGCTCATATTGTGAGTGACTAGCCACAGAGCTTGGAAGGGCTGTAGGAAGCAGGCAGAGGAGCAGATGTGGGCAGTTGTGGAGCTGTGCATGGGCTTGAAAATGAAGGAAAAAATGTACAAAGATACATTTGGAGACAGACTTAAACACAGTAGAACCTCAGAGTTAGGAACACCTTGGGAATGGAGGTTGTTTGTAACTCTGAAACGTTTGTAACTCCGAACAAAACGTTATGGTTGTTCTTCCAAAGTTTACAACTGAACATTGACTAAAACGGCTTTGAAACTTTACTATGCAAAAGAAAAACGCTGCTTTTAACCATCTTAATTTAAATGAAACAAGCACAGGAACAGTTTCCTTACTTTGTCAAATCTTTTTTTTTAAACTTTCCCTTAATTTTTTTTAGTAGTTTACGTTTACACAGTACTGTACTGTCTTTTATTTTTATTTTTTTGGTCTCTGCTGCTGCCTGATAGCGCACTTCTGGTTCCAAATGAGGTGTGGGGTTGACTGGTCAGTTTGTAACTCTGGTGTTCATAACTCTGAGGTTCTACCATAGTCCAAAAATTTAATGAAATAAATAGGAAATTTAGAAGACTATTTAAAGTTGCCCCAAAAAAGTATATGGAGATATTCTTGGCCACATACATAAAGAAACTAAAAAGTATAGAAAGGATTCATCAGCTAGATACACATTTAGTGCAGTCTTCTATGAACTAATATAATCCACTACAAACTCAGTGCTTTTTCTGTGAATGAAATAAACTGGTACAGCTACTTTCCATAGTACAGGCAGGTCTCCAGAAAAATTACATTTGAAGTATAGACCAATTGCAAACCAACCGGTTAATGGACCAGTAGAAGGTTATGCATAAGGGACATGCGTATGTAAGCGGGGGAATAGTCCCGCTCTTGTGGGGAACTTTCCTGGCTTCTGCACTACCCTGGTGAAGTGGGCTAGCGAAAGGATCTGAGTCCTCGCTCCCACTTCCTTTACCCAGTGGCCTCCCTGCCCTTGAGGACTCCCCTTCCACTCTCCTGTCTGGCAGAGTCCTCGTAACCCCAACAAGGCTGTGCCCAGGATTCCTGGGGGGCTCAACCCCCAACCCTGCTGTAGTCACCTAGGACAGGGGCTAGGGTGTCCCCACTCCGGGGTACTCTCTCTGCAATGGGCACTTCTCTGAGCCACTGACCATTACATACAAGTTAAAGCAAATGCAAGTTATTTAGTCAACAATTAATTTTAAAAAGAATAAGAAAAAGTGGGAAAGGTTAAAGGAAACACATCACCCTGCTCTGTGGCAGGGAACATCACAAACAGTGTCTCTGGAGTGTCTGGGCACTTCACAGTCTGTTCCTTGTAAGTCCCAGGCCTTCTTCTCAGGCCCTGGCTTTGCTGCAGGGATGCTATGGGTTGGACACTTGCTTGATGGTTGCCACACACTCTCAGGCTCTATGTGGTAGGACCCTTCTTCCCAGTGTCGCCCCCACCCTGCCGGGGCTACGATCCAAGCCTGGCCTGCAGAGCCCCTTGGCTGAGGCATCTCCCTGTGCTGGGCCCGCTGCCCAGGGTCCCTCTCGCTCTTCCCAACTGCTCACTGCACCCAGCTCCGGACTGCTCCAGCCCCAGCTCCACCACTCTGTCTCTGCTGCTCTGCCTCCAGCTCCCTGGGCTGCTTCTTTGGCCCCTCTGGCTCTGGTTGCTGCAGCTCTGCTCCCAGGACAGGTTTGCTCTGCAGGCTGCTTCTGTGACTCTGCTCCCAGCACTGACCTGCTTCCTGGGCTGCTTTTCTGGCCCCTCTGGCTCTGGTTGCTGCAGCTCTGCTCCCAGGACAGGGTCTGCTCTCTCTGGGCTGCTTTTCTGGTCCCTCTGGATCTGGCACAGCTCTGCTCCCAGCTTAGCTCAGCCCCCCTCTGTCTAACCCAGGCAAATCCAGCTCACACAGAGGACAGACCTCCCTGGCCTCCCGACTCCCTGATTAGCCTGCCCGCCCTATCATTCAGGCTGACCTGGAGCATTGGCCTCTCCCCATTGTATCTGGGGGCTGTCAGTCTCAAGGTCTTGATTCCCCATCGACCCTTCCCCCTTTTAGAACTGGGAGCTAGCCAACCAATACACCCCCACTGAATGTTAGTAAGGGGGCAACAGTCCTCTTACACATAGTAAGCTTTTTATTAATTATTATTATTATTGGACAATATACACAAACATTACAAAAAAAGATTTAGGTATGTGGTTATTTGGTAGTTTTTGGGGTGAAAAATAAGGTAAGAATATACCATGGTGGTAGGTGTCTTAAAAATACATCGGATAGACCGGGCAAAAATTATGGAGTCATTTGGGCATACTAGCATTTGATAGCATGGGATACAAAAAAATATATATATACATATGGATTGAGACCAGTTTATGCCAGCAAGGTTTAGGCTACAAGTTTAGACTATGTCAAGGACTAACATGATAATCCAGTTCAAAAAAGAATTAAGCGCTCCTGAAACAAACACTCTTAGATATTCGGCACATGTTAATTCCCAGGCAGCTTTGGAAAGAGACTAACAACACAGCAGCATTTGAAATCAAAAAAATTAGCCAAAGAGTAGGTTTTAGATTTTAAAGTACAACCTAGCAACATGCATTGATCCAGGTTTGTTTTACTCAGTATTCCATTTATCGTTAGGGCCAGCATATTTCAATCCTTTGAGTTCACATGGTTCCCAGAACTTTTGCATCTGATGCAAGGGGTTATTACAACCTTATAGGAAGCATGTAGGATGTCTGTGGGCAGCTGATCAAGTCATTTGTTGATTAGCCATGTAGCAGTAAGTCAAAATAAAAAATTCTAAGGGAAAAGATGACACTGTATTTTGGCAAGAAAGATATGGGCACAAAAGGGACTGGAGTATTTATTTTTAATTCTACACACAAGATTTTCCACAGTGGGAAATACTTAATTGATTAATTACAAAGGGGAGCATGTCCTAAGCCCAATTGACTTTGTTGGAGCTATGAGACTATTTACACCAAAATATTTTGTCAATGTTATGGCAAGTTTAAGCAATTAAAAGAGAAAAAATGTAAGGAAATGCAAAAATTAGAATTTCTTTAGTGACATCAACTTGGCCATGTTGCCTACCTATAGTATTTTACAGGATACATTTTACCAAAATATAGCCATAGAAAATAATAGATATGTACAATATGGCCAAAGGTATATGGCTGTAGGAAAATGATCTTTCATTTCCTGATTCCTCAATGTTAGGTGGGAAAATCACCTATAATATGAAACAGGGAACAGAACAGGAGTAAAAACTGAACCATAAAAGAATAGTGAGGTGTTGAAGGATTCTATTGACTCACTATCTACCTGAGTGCATTCATGTCCTTGAGAACCCAAGACAAAGCAAATTTTCGGAATAGGAGCCCAGGCCACATTCAGCTTTGAAAATTCTCTCTTTTATGTCAGCACCCACAATTGGATACCCAAAACTTACATTGCATGACTTTGAATTACCTTCTGAAAATTCCCCTGTTCATCTCTATGCCATGTATACTTAGAAGGACCTTCAATAAATAGGATAAAGACAATTCTTAAGTCGTCCACATCTTCCTAATATAAGTTCTCGTCAAAGAGTGCAGTTGGATTTTGAAGGAACGCCTTTGTATTTTACCTTCATATATTTTTCTGGGAGTGACTGCCATCTACATATTGACAGCCACTCAGAATGACAATAGTACACTGTGCTATAAAATACTATTTCAACTTGAACTATTATCCTAACTGCTTGTTATTTAGGAGTTATAGGGCTTTTTAAAAAAAAATGGGGGAAAAAACCCACGGTACTTAAAATATATCATGTGTCAGGGGACCAGGACTTGTGGAAAATAAGTATTAGATGCCTGTACAGCTCTTTTAAAGTTGTTGTTTTTTTAGCTTACATGCAGTTTCTTAAGGCTTGGAAAACTCTTTCAATACCATGTTAGTCACATCAAAGTAAATATACAATTAGTATGAGCAGGTTCACTTTGTATAATATTAAAAATCTGATTTTTGAGAGAAAATATTAATTATGAAAGTAAAAAAATTAAAATATTATTAGAGGCAATGCTGTAGCAACAAGCCATACCAGGGGTTTCGAAAAGGATTTTTTAAAAAAAAATATGAATGAGGTTTGTTGCTTTCCCTCTCACCCCATTTTATAGCCCCTTGCTTCAGCAACAACTCTGCTTCTGGATTTTATTCTCTATTGATACCTAAGGGATTAAACCAGTGAAGAATCTCTATTTCATATATATATTTCTTTAGACACTCAAGATGCCAGTTTATACTCACAGACAAAACTAAAACTGCAGTCTTAGCAATCTTCTGTAGACTCTTCTCTTATCAGATTTTATTACAGCAAAGTGCGAGCCACATAAAGACTTACACACTTCTACTCCTATTCATTCTTACCTGCACCTATCAAGGTGGAAGTAGCTACTGTAACAAGTGCATGGCACTGTATCAGGATATAGGATGTCATGTGATCTAACAAGACCTGATGTAACAAGGTGGATGTGCCGTGATTCATCAGTCAGGTGGGGAAATGCTACTTCTCTTTTTTTATTTTACTCTTTAAAAAAATGGGTAATTCCCCACAATTCAGCTATCAGGCTTCAATCCATAGGAGTCTGCTGCTATCTGCAGGTAAAATATTCTACTACTGAGCAAAACAAATCAGAAAACGAAGCCAAGCAATTAGCTTTCAGTCTTAACTTTGCTTTCTGCAGGATGAATGGAGATGGGGATTCCTCAGATGGGGTGTAAAATATCTTACTTTCACGCTATTGCTACAAATTATAGTAATTCCACACTCACAGTGCAATTCATTGCTGCACTGGTTCCAGGGCCAGCCAGGAACAGAGGACAGGTTCAGTCCCAGCCCAGGCCAGGGCAGCCCTGATGCAATTAACTCTAAATGCCATTGCAGAAGTGTAGAATCAGTGGGCATAAGAGCACTCTGGCCACTTCCTCTCCAATTTTACCCCAACATGCTTCTCCCCAGCCCTGGAATGCCTCCTGGACCTGGGACCTCCTGCCAAGCGGGTGGGACACAGAGCTGGTTCAGTGGGTGCCAGGAGTATTCCTCAAGGGAGTGGATTCTGTGCCCACAGCACAAATGTAAAAGGGTCACGGGCCAACTGTGATTTGGGCCTTCAAAGTCTCTGCTGTGAAGGTTTCTGCCATCACAGTAACCCAAGTATCATTCAAGGCATCTTTCAAAACCCTACAAACTCTACTCAGTCTGCCCCGGTAGGTTTTTTCCCCCCGGCATTTCCCACCCACACACACACCTTGTACCATGAGAATGAAACTAACTGAAAGTCTTTCAAGTCTGAGAAAGGTTGAGTTGTTAGTTAACCATTCTGAATTTGGAAAATCTGAGGGGGGCAAGGAGTTCTTGAGATGCCTCGTAGTTCACCTGGTGTGACTCGCTCTTGGATTTCCCAAAGCTAAATCTACCGCAGAGCAGTGAACCACATGAAAACTGCACACGGAAGGGCAAAAACTCCTGTATCCACTTGACCCTCCCATGAGCTAGGAGTTCCCTAGCAAAATGGAGGGAAGTATGCAAGTAATAAAGTCCTTAGCACTTGGGGAAAAGGACTGTTACAGGCTCTCAGAGAAACGTGCATGCTAAAAGGGTATGGTAGTCTAAATGAACCCAGCTGAATGGTTAATCAGGGGTTCATACAGCTCTAGCCTCACTTCTGTAAGAGGGGAAGAGGAAATGGAGGCTGAGGAATTAAAATCTGAAGAACAAAGGGAGACAAACTTCTTTCTGCTTCTCTCAGACTGGGTAAGCAGTCCCATCAGTTTCTAAGACAGAAAAAAAGCCATGTTTTTTCAGACTTAAGAATCTTTTTCTTAACCTGTTATGGAGTTGTCCAGTAGCATGAACAAAGACTTGGAACTTGCCGATAAATACTATACTTTCCTTTGACAGCATCATTTTGGTCAGTGGGACACCAATCAAGAGAACTGTTTTGACTCCTGAGCTGGGCAGAGGAGAATATCTGAACCACAGAGACCAAGGATTCAAAAAAATGATTTGTCTCATTCCTGTACAAACACACCAAAAAGCCTGCACTTTGAGGAGAAACCGTGGGTGACCTGTAGAGGTTTAGGCTGTGTTATTTGTGCAAATTCTGAATGGACATAATATCAGGGTGTATGAGATACCCATCTGTAACCAACACCCACAATTCATAGTTATATAATTTCACTGAATGTCAAAGAATATACAGTGCTTTACTTGTCACTAAAAGATTCCTAGGAAGAATTCACTTAATTCCCCCAAAATACTGCAATGGCATGCACAGTCTCTTCTCCATTTTGGGTAGGAAATGAATATTTTACAATTGTTCTGAGTGAAATGAGGCCATTTTGACTATTGTTCTGTCTAAAAGGAGATGGAGTTGAGTGATTAAACATGCTTAATCATGCAGGCTCATATCTGAGGAGCCATTACAAGAGATATGGGCAACAGAAAATGACATCTCCTACAGCATCGCATCAATGCTTAGATGTTCATCTTACTGTTTTGCAGTGCTATGTTGTAGCCCGGCATGGCCCCACCTTGCTAGCAAACACACAGCTCAGATCAAAAAGTTAAAAAATGATCAACATCAAAACCAAATGTTGGGGAGTGGGAGGAAGTTTCAGTACAGCCTCACTTACACAATTAAAACAAATCCGGCTGTTTTGTTAGAAAGGAAGGTTTGAATGTGAGCTGATTTGGGCTTGTACATGGATGAAGAATTACAAAATTGCTAGCACCAGAGAACCAGATTTTAACCCTTAAAATGTAGTTAAAACCTGGGGATTAGTGAATTACCAGGGGTTTAATGAGGCCACTGAGGGCACATCTACATTGCAATTAAACAGCCGGGTCTGGCCCATGTCTGCTGACTTAAGCATCCGGGGCTCAGGCCTTCGGGCTGTTTAATTGTGGTGCAGACATTCAAGGCCAGGTTGAAGCAAGGGCTCTGGGACCTCTATTTTTAGCCCTGCAGTCTGAGCCCCGCGAGCCAAAGTCAGCTGACCCAGGCCAGCCATGGCCCTGCCACGGGTCTTTTATTCCAGCATAGACATACCGTAAGGGAAGACTGTGCTGCAGGGGACCAAGTCTATGATTGCTCTCAGGATCTGGGCTGTGGCTCTGACCTGTAGCAAACCCTCCTCTGCCCCAATTTGGTGTCTAAACTACATTTTTTCCTCCCCCAAAATAACGCCCCATTGCTACTGCCATCAGTAATTTAATCAGTGGGAGCCCTAGTGTAGACCAGGCTCCAGGCAGCTGCTGGAGTTTTAAGTGCTCGGTTGACTAATCTTTATCAGAGCAGATCTACCCAATGCAGTGCTTAAGATATCAGTGGACACTAGCACTTTGTCTATACTTGGAAACCCACAGTTTTTATCAGCAATGGGAGCAAGAGTGAGAAAATTCAGGGATTAGACCTGGCCTTTGTGTCAGAGCTGCCTCCCTCTGCCACCAGGTCCTACTGTCTCAGCCCATTAAACAGCAGCAGAAGCCATGGGCTGAGCACTTCCTGGCATGGAGTCCTATTGAGCAGGCTGACCACTAAGAACAGAGGACTGTAGACACAGAGGCTGGCTGCCCAGTCTAGGGGTAAGGGAGTATCCTCAAATGACCAAAGCTGAAGCTAGGAAAGCAGGGGAAGACTCATCTTGGAAAGGAAAAGAGCTGGGCTAGAATGGTACATGAGCCAGAAATTGCACACATGGGGCTGAAGCCTCAGGATGTCCAGGAAAAGTATACGCACCCTCAGTTTCTCACAAGAACACCATGAGGGTGATAAGGGTTAAAGCCAGGATTATTATCAACATCGTTCTTGTTCCTGTTGATTGACAACAATAACAGTAAAAAAAAAAAAAAAAAGCATCAGACAACCACTCTTTTAGTCCATAAGATTCACTCCTTCTGAGGATGCAGTTTGGATCCCGGTGCTATGGGATGGTTTAGTTTTGTGCCCTTGGTGTCTACCCATCAGCCAGATCTCAATCATGAATAAAACTCCAACCAAGCTAGGGAAATAGTTCTAGGAGCACATGCAATGCCTGATGTGGGGGAAAGCACCATCTCATCCTTTATCCACTGGAAAGCCCGCATTTCGTTGGGTCTCGGCCCATTTGAGAGTTAGTGCATGAAATAAATGGCTGTGCAACATATAGGGTTAGCAGAGCCAATTAATACTGTCTTCTGGAAATGAGTTTGGAGGTTATTTCAATTAAACCGACTATACTAAAGAAATGGCTGTACACTGTATTTTTAGTATTTCTAAGAGGTTGTCCTTTTAGCGTTCCTTAGAGGGTAGTTAAAATTCAATGTAGCATTTATCTCCCACCTCAATTGCTCCCTAATATCCATGTCGCTCTTTTCCAGATCAACTAAATGCAGCTGCTAAAATTACTTTCCTTACTCCATCATACCACCTCAACTCCACAGTTCAACTTGCCCATTGGCTCCCCACGGCCCACTACATCAATTTTTAGACTTTTGACCTCACCTTCAAGGCCTTACACAACTCTACCCCTCCCAAAATGTGCTAGACGCAGCCTCTGCTCCAAAGAGCCCACTATCTAAAAGACAAAGAGTGGGGGGCAGGGATGCAGCATACAAGATACAAGCAAGAAAATGATGGACACATCTTGTTAGGTCCATGCTTTGTTTTGTTAGTAAATAAAAGCTTTCCCCAGCTGCCCCTCGAAGGAGCTATTTGTTCCTGAGCCAACCCTACAAACCCAAAGTACTTGAATTAGGTTTTCCAAAATCACTGTTATCCTGGCTAATCTACTCAGAATCCCCCATCCTTCCCCAGTGCAGCAAACCCAGACCCTCACACTGTGTCCTTCCTGCCAAGGATCTTCTCCCTCCCTCTGCACAAGTTCCCCATTCTCTAAAGAGAGGAGAAATTCAGCAAAAGCTACTGGTGTCAGAGAGGCTCTTGGAATAGTGGAGGTTCTCCCTTTACATGCACACCCCATGCTACCTGACAACTGCTCAGGAGTCTGCAAGCTCAAGTCTCTGGGCTCCCAGGACCTGGTTTTGTTCCTGAGAAACGCAGGCTCCTGTCCCCAAGGCAGTCTCAGAGGGGTACTGGACCCTACGTTCCCCAGATTCTCCTTGCTGCTGTCACTGCCAGTGTGTTCTTCTCCCTCCCTCCATCACGCTGTCTGCTCTAGCTGCCACAGACTAATCTCCAGGCTCCTGGCCCAACTCCAACACACACCCTCACTCCCACTGATTCGTCCCTAGTTAGAGCGAGTTCCATCCTTGTCCATTACTTACTCCCAATGCAGTTATTACCCATTTCCCCACAACAAACTGCAGCCCCACAGAACAGCTCACAGATAGTCTGAAATTCCTGACAACATTGGGGCTTCTGAGGCTGCAAGGGCACCTCTCACTGGTACTGCTGGCTTAAGTGGCAGAGCACCCCCCTCTCCTTGCCCCCTTGTACTGCTAGCAATGGCAGCTGCTAAAGAGTCTCTCCTTCCAGGAAAATGGTGGTGGGGGGGTGTCTTGTTAAAAGACTGCTCCCTGTATCCCCAGGAAGGAAAGGGAGGATGTGTGCAAGGGGGTGGGATAGGTTGCTTGGCCTGTTGGTCCACAAAGTAATTTCTCCACAAAGCTATGCAGAGTTCTAGCAGGTGCCATTCCACTGGTCCCACAGAAAAACCCTGCTTTGCTAAGCAGAGTTCGGTCTGCCACCCTGAAAACACTAACCTTCCCATCCCGGTGCACGAGGCCTCTAATCTCTCTATACTGGAGCCACTTCTAAAGACTCAGTGCTTCCACAGGGCCCAAGAAAACTGACATATATCAGCCAAATGGCATGTTCACACCTCCCTTTCATTTGGCGTTTAGCTTTGCATAAAGTGTAGTAAATAATCTTTTAGTTAGGACACTGGAGGGTTCGGGTCCTGCTCTACCACAAAATTCCTAGGTGACCTTGGTCACGCAGGACTTACGGTCTCTCTGTGCTTCAGCAACCCATCTGCAGAATGAGGGACAATAGCACTTCCCTCTGTAGACCTGGCTTCTTCCTCAACACTTAGCTAAATGGTCAGCCTGACTGATCGTTCACTATTTGCTCCATTCCCGCGCAGCTGCACGAGCTTGATGGGTGGAGAATCTAACATTGGGACAGACTTGATATATCCATGTAATAGGGGGTCTGACTTTGGGGCACCTCCACCCCTTGGTAGGTGGAATTTTATCCCAGATGTTACAAGCCACCCGGAGAACAGCATTCACTGGAACATTGTGTGGCATTCTTGTGACATGTTTGAAAAAGTACAACAACATCCGAGGACAATGGCCTTAGTAGTCTGTAGATTGGAGCAACCGTAAACATCTGCATTACAAATGAAGTCATTCCACTTTATGCACAATATACAACATTGGCATTTTATGTGGAAAGCCTCCGGCTTTGCTCAGTCTGAGCAGCATAGTGTCCATGTTTCACAACTGTAGGCCTGGCTGGCCATAAGAAACTTGACATAAGTAAGACCTGATTTCTTACTGGGCATGACTGGGAAGGTGAATGGAAGGTTAAGTTGTAACAAGCAGCATTCTGGAGTCAGGATGTCTAAGCTATGCAAGATAAGCAGGAATACCCTACTGCTTGGGACAATGGACAAAAGAAACTTGGACTATAAAGAACAGGTTATGCATGAACTGCACATGGACAGAGCCCAATACCTACTGCACAGGGGTGTTGCAAGCGTAAGTATAATTAAGATTGTGAAGTGCTCAAATACTGTGGTGCTGGAAGCTTTTTAAGTATCTTAGATAGAATACAAATTTTAGAAGTATGGGATTGGAGGTTACAGAAATAAATTCTTATAATGTAATACCTTCTCCTGACCATCTTCTCTCTCTGGGACTTTTAGTCCCCAATCGTGAAAGTTACTCAGTGCAAGCATAAGGCTCTGCCTGTGTAGTGTGACTTGTAGGATTAGGGCCTTAGACTGCAAGCTCTTTTGGGCAGAGATTGTCTTTGTCTTGTATAGCGCTGAGCAAATTGTCAGAGCTTACCAAATGAATAATGAGCAGTTTTCTTTCACAACTGTTAAAAGGCCACAGAGGCCTCACCACTCTCTTCATAGCCTTTCTCCCACTAATGCCTCCTCTGACTTATGAGGAGAGGCTGAGGGAACTGGGCTTATTTAGTCTGCAGAAGAGAAGAATGAGACGAGATTTGACAGCAGCCTTCAACTACCTGAAGCAGGGTTCCAAAGAGGATGGAGCTCGGCTGTTCTCAGTGGTGGCAGATGACAGAACAAGGAGCAATGGTCTCAAGTTGCAGTAGGGGAGGTCTAGGTTGGATAGTAGGAAAAACTATTTCACTAGGAGGGTGGTGAAGCACTGGAATGGGTTACCTCGGGAGGTGGTGGAATCTCCATTCTTAGAGGCTTTTAAGGCCTGGCTTGACAAAGCCCTGGCTGGGATGATTTAGTTGAGGTTGGTCCTGCTTTGAGCAGGGGGTTGGACTAGATGACCTCCTGAGGTCTCTTCCAACCCTAATGTTCTATGATTCTATGGGTCCTGCTGCATCTGGTTCCCTCTCTTGCATGGTGTCTAGTGTTTCTCCCCTCTCCAGGCCTAAGCCTCCTTTGCCAGGCACCTCAAGCAGCTATCTGCACCTATGTAGGACGAATATAAAACACTAGCATACTAGAATGGTCATGTCTTACGCTCACTTTGCAGGGGTGTGAATGAGTACACAAGGAGCAAAGAAGTGGAACATTATTCCCTCTGACTTCAGATCCCTTTTCTCTTGCAGCCTACATCTGCTCTACATAGATTCAAAGATTCCAAGGCCAGAAAGGCCTTTGTGATCATCTAGTCTGACTTCCATAGAACTTCCCCCCCCAAAATTCCTAGAGCAGATCTTTTAGAAAAAAAAAATCAATCTTGATTTAAAAATTGTCAGTGAGGGAGAATCCACCATGACCCTTGATAAAGTGTCCCAGTGGTTACTTACACATAGAAGAGTAATTCTTTATTTTACTATAAAAGGCAAGGCAAGAAAACCCTGTGTACTGTCCTGTCACACAGTGACTTGCTCTGCATCCCATGCACTGTCTGTGCTTTTGTTTGTCTTCTTAGATGACAGTCCCATTGTAGGCAGAGCTAAGGTGTCCTTTTTATTCTACAGCACTGAGGACATTGTCAGTGCTCCACAACTACACAATAATAAATAAAATAAATAAATAAATAAATAAATAATAATAAAGGAAGAGGAAATAAGAGTATGGCATGATCTAATCACTCTTATTCATGTTTCCTATATGAATCATGTTTGCTAACACAGATGAATCACAGAGAAGCTACAACCAAAACTATCAGTTAAATCTCTCTCTTATTGTAATAGAAGTTGGTTATACTTAAACATTGCAGCTGACTCGTATAACTGAGTACCATTACATTGTATATCTTATTTATTCCAGTTATCGCCTCAAAGCTAAAACAGTCCATGAGAAAGTGAGCTGGATTCTGGTCCTTTGTGAGAGTAAAGAGAATTCTTTACTAAGTTCCAATCAGTTAGATCTGTATAGCCCTGGGCCATGGGATACACACAAAAAATAACTGAGGGGAAAATTTGGCCTGCAGAATCTTTATTATTGGGATAAAGTGTGAGAAGGAAATAATCTATCTTGACTCTGAGAGCTTAGGTTGAGTCTGCAGGGCTGGCACTTAGAAAATACATCATTTTGTGTGTAAACTGAGCACATGTGATCTGGAATCAATGAGACCCAACAAACATAGACATAAATGATGCCATTTGTATACAGTTTAGTTTTCAGAGTAGCACCAGATTTTAAAGGGTGATCATGGTACACAAGTATCAAATGTCTTCCCTTTTGAGGGGCATTACTTGTTACAATACCAAAGTTATTTATGTTTCACACAAATCAGCTGCCCCATCACTTTTATTATTGAAAATTATTTGCATCAGAAATAAATCATCAAACTGAGGGTCTAGAAAGAGATATTTGCATGAAAGAAGTGAATCCCACAGCAATCGTAATTTCCTGGAAGAATCATTTTTAATGTTCATTCTTTTGAGTCTTTGTCCCACATTGCATCCTCCAGCTGGGCCTTGGTTGGTAGAAAGGTATGTTCTTGAGTTTTGCTAGGAGACTGTGACCTACGTTATCACAGTGGTAATGAGTGGGAGGAAAATGCATATTTATTCACTGAGCAAACATGAAATATCCCATTTATATCACATTACCCAATATTTTCTATTGCGCACAGTATTTAAAACATATGTTTGATTGTCAGGGTTTCTGTCAGAAGGCTGTGCAGGTTAGAAGTGGAATCTGACTGACAATTCCACCACAGATGCGTTAATTAATGTAGTGGCAGTTTGAAATGCTGGCAGGCGGCCAATTAGAGTTATGTCTGTTTGCTTTTGGTACAGGTGTGAAGTGACTGACAATTGATTTCAGACAGTGGGGTACTACTTTCACCCTCCATGGACCTTAAGTGATGGGAGGAACTAAAATAAAATGCTTCATTATGAAATAAAAAGTATGTAAAATTAGGGTCAGCCTGGAAATTGCTGGGAACATCTAACATTTGGGGAGACCTTAGCACTTCAGCTGGAAGGATGACTGATTATGGAGGTTCCTGAGAAAGAAAGTGGGCATGACAAGTACGCACTACCATAGGTGTTTCCCAGAGAGTAGGTGGCAGATGTGGTTTCACTAATGGCACCTGGGCAAGGAGCTGGTGGAAGGATTTAATGGCTTAAAACTGGCTCTCAGCATGGTGAAGGGAGAAAAGAGCAGTGAGCTGGCACCCGAATAAAACATTTCTGAAACAGCCAGATTACCAGCGTAGTCACTGTGTTTTCAAGTATCGCTCAGAAACATTCATCTCTGGGTATTTGGTTCACCCATCCTGCCCCTCCACTTCTCTTTAGTATCCTTCTCTCCTCACAGGTCCTGGGATCACCCAACATACTGTTGATATCTGCTGAGTAGTTGCCTGGTTGCATGAAAACACTCCTTGCGTTCATATCCAGACCAGGGAACCTGCTCTCCTCTTCTATGGCTCTACAGAGAGGACCAGTTTGCTCCTCCCTTCAGTTAACATTTTTGAGGCGCTAACTGGTGGGTTTGCTCCCTCTCCAAATCCAGTTCAAATCATTTGGGGATACTGAGACCCCCCTGAATGAAGCCTCTGCACATGCACACACACACCCCAAAAGATCCCAGAGCTTGGTGGAAGTGGAGGGATGTAAGAAAAGTCCCGAGTGGTAACTGTAGAAATAGTATAATATTCAGATTCAGGGATCTGATTATCACCTGAATCTAAATGTCATCCAGCCTAAGTATTACACTCTTACATACATAGCAAAAATAAAAACAAAAACTCTTCCATTCAACCCAAGCATCTTTCTTAAGCTCCCTAATTTACTTTATAGTAGCCATGAAGGGAGAGAGGATAGGAGAGCCCACATTATGATGTATGAGGGTCACTCAGTTACAAAGATTTTAATTATTTGCAGGAAGCATATGAACATTCCAATTATCCCAATAACTGAGAGAGATGAATACAATATAAATATTGAATATATCAGGAGGACACAAAATAAACAACCAGTACCTGTTTTTTCCTAGAAATAAAGCTGTGTACTTTTTTGACCTTCAGACAGAAAACAATAATAATAATCTGCACATCTATGGCACAGCCCACCCAAGGGTCTCAAAGTGCTTCATGAAGATGAACAAATTTAGTCTCACAAAACATGTGTGCGGTAGATCTATTTCTCTATCCCTATTTACAGCCTGTGAAACTAAGACACAGATATTGACACGTCCACGTGTCTATGGGAGAGCCATGAATAGAATGCAGGGCCTATATTTACAGAAGTAGATAGTGATTTCACGTGTTCAGCGTGAGACTTAAAGGGGACTGATTTTCAGGAGAGGTGGGTGCTTGGCATTTTCTGAAAATAAGGCTCCTTTAAGGGGTCTCAATTTGGGTACCCAGAAACAGAGGTGCTCAAAGTCACTAGTTGCTTTTGAATGTCTTGGCTCTTGTGATGCCTAGCCTCACAGGAACACCCTTCTTCCCTTGACTGTGCAAAACACACCCTTCAGTGCCTGATGCTTCATAGCCTTGAACCTTCTATAGTCATTTTACAGTTGTGCAAGTATCACTCCATTGGTAGCACTGTACAACCACTTTGAGCAACTATAAATGACTCTCAGGTGCAAGGCAGTGGAGAATTTGAGCTCTTTGTCTTGATTTTCTGAAACTTTTCTTCATTCACCTTGCCAGTCTACTTCTATTTAAACCTTAGGAGAACAAGTGTTGCTGCTACAAATGTGAGCTTTGTGATGTGTAGATATTGTGCCTTAAACAAAGATAACACTAATGAATTCACATTCAACCTTTTCAGCCCTGTGATAGAAAAAGATTTTCAGTCACTTTAGCCTGAGCTACATTTGCTCTCAGGGTCACCAAAAGAAAAGGACAACACATTCATCTTTATCCTCCTGGAGTCATAAAACAACTCAGATAATCTATAGCGAGTTACAAAGTGAAATTAAATACTTTAAAATGCCATCTATCTGATCCCCAATTAAAACATAATCTTTTTTAAAGCTGTCAATAGTTGCTGACCAGAATCAATAGAGGGGAAGATCATGATTGACACTTCCCCAGTGATCCTCAGTCAGACAGAAAATAAATTGCTCGTCAGGTCAGTAGGAATAAGGAAACACTGGACCTTGGGCTTAACCTCGTGGCAGGCAAGCAGAATTTGAGGTAGCTTGTGATGATTCTATTTTTTAACTGATTGTGCGGGAGGGAAAGAAATGATACATCAGAAGGTTTTTAAAAAATAATTCTTAAGTTCTAAAATCATGGATCTTTAGAAAAGTATTTGCAAAAGTAGTTTTTCTTTGATCTTCCTATATACTGAAGTTATTGAGTCAAATTCAACCAGTCTCCTAAGAGTACAAGATTTAGTTCCTTTTCATTTACATTTAAGAAATATAAGCTTACATTTGTTTAAGTATATCCTGCATATTCCTCGCTTTCGCTACAGGAGTTTTAACTATCTAAATCTAGTGTTTGACATCTATGACTTGTGAGTGAGCATACTACAGTATGTAAGCTTAGGGTAATAGGACTAAACTTCTCCTATTCCTCCTGACCTACATTTTGATCTCTTTTATTTCTAGACCAGCTTGGAAAGTTCAGGATGAAACAGTTTTCTGGTGTGCAGAGGGCATAATAGCCTTTTCTCTTACAAGCTGTTCTTTTTCTCCAACTTTCCACAGTAAAGATTGTGGCACTAATGCTCCAACCTGCCTCTGAAGTTAGAGAAGTCAGCACAATACATTTGTTGTGCTGACATAAAACAACCCTAGCTGCAGGTCAAAAGGAAATTTGTTCCATTACAGACCATGATCAGGGTGAGATTGTTCCCAGACCCCTAGGTCTACATAACAGTTCTCCTCCATGTGTGGAATTTCCCTCCCTGCTTCCTTCAAACATCATGGAATGTGCTCTGGAGGCCCAGGGTCCAGTGGTTGGGACACGAGATTAGGATTTAGAAAACCTGTATTCAGGATCCTGCTCTGCTACAGACTTCCTGTGTAAAATCAGGCAAGTCACACAGCCTCTCTGTGCCTCAGTTTCTCATCTGTAAAATGGGGATAATGGTTCTTACATACCTCACCTGAGCATTCTGAGGATAAATACATTGAGATGGTGCGGTGTTTGGACACTGTAATAATGTGGACCAGGTAAGTACTTAAGATAGATAGGGTCTGCAAGGTGGTGGGATGAGAGGGCGGAACTGGCTGTGTCAGAGGGAGGACTGGGTGAGCCAAGTACAGGAGGTGAGTCAGGGGAAGAGAAGGGCTGGGAAGACACATGTCGTTCTCCCCTCTACAGATTTCCAGGAGGAGATAACACCTGGGATGGCTATGGCCAGAGGGAGTCCCTGGCTGTGCAACTCCACTGGAATCATGCTGCCAGGTATGGTGAGCACTTGATGTCTACCAGGGGAACTAGAGCAATTGCAAAGGCTCCTGGGAATCCTCAGGGTGCCTTTTCCTTGGGGGAACAAACTTTGCCTTCCCTCCACTGGGAGGATGTGAAGGAAACCCCTCCTGAATACCAATGAAATGTGAGAGATAGAAGTGAATACAATATTTGCAACAAAAATGCAAAATCCATTTTTGACATAGCTTTCCCACAATAAAATTAAGGCAATGCTGACTAGAGGGAAGAAAAAGAAAAATATCATTATTTATACGTCTACAGTGTAGTGGTAATTTTTGATAGTTGTTTTGGACTTCTTGCATGATTTCTAGGTAACTTTCCATTAAGCTCCAGTTTTTGTTCTATGACTGCACAGGTATTAATAGGCCACTCTGCCTTACAGTATGTGCTAACTACTGATACTAAACAATCTGTTCCACATCACATTTTGCCATGATGCTGGACCTTTCCCAGACCTGAAGAGCTCTGTGTGGCTCAAAAACTTGTCTCTCTCACCAACAAAAGTTGGTCCAATAAAAGATGTTACCTCACCCACCTTGTCTCTCTAATTTTTATGCTCCTTTTATAATTCTGGGGACTGCTCAGGTAACCACAGTGAAAGGTGTCATATAAGAACCTAGATAAATTTAGTTACAAGGTGAAGGTTTATTTATATTTTATTATGAACCTAAAAGTGGCCTATTTTCATGATACAATTTGTTACAATTTGCAAAGAATTGAAGCAAAAAAGGTCCTTTTACAAGTGAAATGGACCATTTTGGAGTGGAGAAGGCTTTGTCCAGATAATCTGAAAATTTTACATTATGGTTGCTTTTTCGAACAAAAATGGCCACTTTTTCCCCAATGTTGCAGAAATTGAGGCATGCAAAAATATCTTACAACAAACTGGTGAAAATGCCACTGTGAAATTTCTGTATGGATCTAGACTTAGATTCATGAGTACTATGCCTCACTACATTGTGATATTATTTCTAAAGGGGAAATCACCTGGCATAGGCAGGCAGGAAGGAAAAATTGGTAGCACAAGGCTAGCCAATGAGCTACTCTGCTGGGTCATTACAGGGCCAGACACAAGGTTTTCTGTAAAACGTCTACACCACATCATCACTTTGCAGAGCTTCTCTCTATTCATCCCCTGGGCAAAGAATATGGCTGAAGCTTCACATCACTGAAGGTAAGCAACACTATTTATAAATCACATGCAAACAATGTAGTTAACCTGAAGTTAAGATTGCTAGCATTCATCTAGCAGAACATGTACCATCACCACTGCAGCCAGAGCCCATCTAAAATCTGAAAAGGGAAAAAGGAAAAATCCGTAACCATTTATCACTAACAAACTTGCATTTAATTCTTTTCTGAATTTCCTACTGCTCTGTTTGCCAAGCTTTGTATTCAAAAGCAAGCCACCATCCCCTGAGAAGAAGGCCCTTTGCAACAGCTTCCAAAATCTTCAGTCTACATCAGGAAACTGCATAGGGCAGACAAAAGAATCTGGCCAATCCATGAAATCAAAATGAACCTATGCAAAGAAAGATGAGAAACGGACTCTGAATATGTTTAGATACTGGGCATTACTGACTGTACCAAGCAGAGCTGGTAAACGGAGAAAAACAGTGATAAGCAAAGCAATAAAAGTCAAAGATGAATTTAAAAGATTCTTATAATTACATTAGCAGGACATTCACCTTGACACTGACATTGTCAAACACAACTCTGAATCCTCTACAATACCTCATTACACATAATCGGGAGTGCCTATCCCAGAAAGAACACAAGAACTTCCACCAAAATGTAGGTTCCTAAATCAATATGTAGTTACTTTAATAGAAGTGGTCTGATTTTCGGAGATGTTGAGCAACCACAATTCCCCTAGAAAGCAATAGGATCTGGGTGCCTAAAAAGGGTTTCCCGAATCTAACTTTAGTCATCGAGGTTTCAAACCATTGGTGTTTGTGTGAAGGGACTTATTGCACAGGTTTGGAACATAGGCAACCCAGTGATCGTTTGCTTCAAGCATGCATTTTAACAGATTATCAATTACAAAAATCAAAGATCATAAGAACAGCCATACTGAGTCAGACCAATGGTCCCTCTAGCCCAGTATCCTGTCTTCCGACAGTGGCCAATACCAGGTGCTTCAGTGGGAATTAACAGAACAAGCACTCATCAAGTGATCCATCCCCATTGTCCTCTCCGAGCTTCTGGCAGTCAGAGGCTAGGGACGCCCATAGCATGGGGTTGCATCCATGACCATCTTGGCTAATAACCATTGATGGACCTATCCTCACAAACTTATCTAATTCTTTTTTTAACCGTGTTATAGTTTTCATCTTCACAACATCCACTGGCAACAAGTTCGACAGGTTGACTGTGTGTTGTACAAAGTAGTACTTCCTTTGGTTTGCTTTAAACCTGCTGCCTATTAATTTCATTGTGTGACCTCTGGTTCTTGTGTTATGTGAAGGAGCAAATAACACTTCCTTATTCACTTTCTCCACACCCTTCATGATTTTATGGACCTCTATTATATCCTTCCATAGTTAGGGTGACCAGATGTCCCGATTTTGGGTCTTTTTATAGGACAGTCCTGATTTTGGGGTCTTTTTCTTATATAGGTTCCTATTACCCCCCACCCTGTCCCGATTTTTCACATTTGCTGTCTGGTCACCCTATCCATAGTTGTCTTTTTTCTAAGCTGAACAGACCTAGTCTTTTTAATCTCTCCTCATATGGAAGCTGTTTGATACCCTTAATCATTTTTGTTGCTCTTCTCTGTACCTTTTCCAATTCTAATATATCTTTTTTGAGACGGGGTGACCAGAACTGCATGCAGTATTCAAGGTGTGGGCACAACATGGATTTATATGGTGGCATTATGATATTTACTGTCATATTATCTACCCCATTCCTAAAGGTTGCTAACACTCTGTTACCTTTTTTGACTGCTGCTGCACATTTAGCAGATGTTTTCAGAGAACTATCCACAGTGATTCCAAGATCTCTTTCTTGAGTGGTAACAGCTAATTTAGATCCCATCACTTTGTATGTATAGTTGGAATTATGTTTTCCTATGTACATTATTTTGCATTTATCAACATTGAATTTCATCTGCCATTTTGTTGCCCAGACACCCAGTTTTGTGATATCCCTTTGTAACTCTTCACAGTCTACTTTGGACTTAACTATCTTGAGTAATTTTTTATCATCTGCAAATTTTGCCACCTCACCCTTCACCCCCTTTTTCCAGGTCATTTCTGAATATGTTGAACAGCACTGGTCCCAGCACAGTTCCCTGGGGGACACCACTGTTTACCTCTCTACGTTCTGAAAAATTACCGTATTTTCCTTCCCTTTGTTTCCTGTCTTTTAACCAATTACTGATCCATGAGAGGCCTTTCTGTCTTATCCCATGACTGCTTATTTTGCTTAAGAGCCTTGTTGACTGGCCTCGTCAAAGACATTCTGAAAGTTCAAGTACACTACATCCACTGTATCACCCTTGTCCACATGTTTGTTGAACCCCTTAAGGATTCTAATAGATTGGTGAGGCATGATTTCCTTTTACAAAAGCTGTGTTGATTCTTGCCCAATTCGTGCTCATCTATGTGTCTGATAATTCTGTCCTTTACTATAGTTTCTACCAATTTGCCTGGTACTGAAGTTAGACTTACTGGCCTGTAATCGATAGTATCACCTTTGGAGACTTTAAAATAAAAGTTTTAAAATTAGCTACCCTCCACTTATCTGGTACAGACACTGATTTAAATGATAGGTTACATACCACAGTTAGTAGTTCTGCAATTTCATATTTAAGTTCCTTCAGAACTCTTGGGTGAACACCATCTGACCCTGGTGACTTATTACTGTTTAATTTGTCAATTTGTTCCAGACCCTCCTCTATTAACATCACAGTCTGTGACAGTTCCTCAGATTTGTCACCTACAAAGAATGGCTCAGGTTTGGGAATCTCCCTCACATCCTGTATGGTCTACAGTGAAGACTAATGCAAAGAATTCATTTAGCTTATCTGCAGTGGCCTTATCTTCCTTGAGTGCTCCTTTAGCCCCTCATCTGACCAGTGGCTCCACTGATTGTTTGGCAGGCTTCCAGCTTCTGCTGTACTTAAAATAATTTTACTGTGAGTCTGAGTCTTTGGCTAGGTGCTCTTCAAATTCCTTTTTGGCCTGCCTAATTATACTTTATACTTGGTTTGCCGGAGTTTTGTGCTCCTTTGAAAGAAAACATAAACCAGCTGTAAAGAACTGAAATCTGTTATTCCCCTCAATCATTTAATTCCATACACCTATATTGAGACTTCACACTATACCTTAGTGGGGCATTGTCAAGGCACAACACTAGAATGCTGATATTGTGCTAAGTCAAGAGTTAAGTAAGTTCATTCCACCTCTGCTATTTTGTGTTTTAAAGCAGTCCTTACCGTAGGCAGCATCTTTCTGTTATTATTACTTCTTGAATGATAAGAGCTGGGATTGACCTTCAAAAAAGATTTAAATGGTTTTATCTGAAAAATAGTCTGTGAACGTCTATAAACTAATGTGCTGCTTTTACAACTCCTTTCTGAGGTGTGAATGCAGCACATCAAAGTCAGCAAGGAACTTACAATAATGGATTTCAAAGTAAAAAATCTAATGCAAATCTAAGTATTTGCTTTTAGACTCTTTGACATCTCAACAGATTAAGTTTAGAAGTATTTTCATAGATACTATCTACATAATCTAATAGAGATGATTTCAGGAACTGAGTCAATGTTTCCAGTAGATGTTTAGACTAGCAAACCCCATTTTCAATAACATTAATAAGGAACACATTTTTGTTTAATTTTTTTTAAGTTTCTAGCACAACACTGAGGGGTTATAAATGAAATTTGGAGTCTGTGGAATCATTTTTATCTCAGCACAAAAAAGTGGCAGATGCACAGGATAAAGGAGTTCCATCTCTGTTGAGCTTATGTAACATAATTGACTTTGTTAAAGGGCATTTAGGTGTTGTTTGATTTACATCTAGTGTCGGCTTAATGCATCAACCTCATAAGGTTCCACTTGTTTAAATATTTCATTTTAAAAGGTGCAGTAAGTTCATAATTTCATCACCCTTCCCTAACTGAAATGGATTCTCCAGCTTAATCTATTACACCCATGAATAGAAGTAAATGAAGTTTTCACCCCTTTCCTTGACAAGGGAACTGAGGCTGTCGTATTACTTATTACCATCAAAGTTACACATGGTGCTGGTAAAATTCTCACAGCAGCTATAGTGTCTCTTTTATTTTAATCTTCTGAAATAAGACTTATAAATGTAAATGTGAAGAAAGCCAATGGGGCTTATTTAAACTAATCTTTGCTGCAATTTGTCCTCAGCATTTTGCATTTACAGGGAAAATGTGTTTTGTTCTTTCCCCAGGTCCAGTTTGCATTATGTTTATTTGTGAGAACAATCTTTAGACACATGTACAGAGGATGTAATGTGTGTTTGTAGGCCTTGCCTGCACCAGAAAAGTTTTTCCAGGAGAATTATACCAGCAAAACCTCTTAGCATAGACAGTTATAGTGTCATAAAAGCACTTTCGGCAGTATAGCTTATACCAGTACAGCAAGTGAAATAAGGACATTTTTGCCAGTATAATTGCATCTACACTACAGCTTTTGCAGGCAAAGCATGAACCCTAACCAACATAGCTATGATACCAAGTTTCTAGTGTAGACCTGCCCATACCTTCATGTTTTCCATTCAAACATTAAGGTGAGCTACTCCTTTTGTCTCCATGCCATCATTCAAGATGGTTTATGAATATAAATATATCATATGAGTACTTGGCACTTACATAGCACTTTGCAACCTTAGATCTCACAGCACTTTAACAAAGGTGAGTTTTTCCACACAAGGGGAAATTGAGGGGCAGAGATGTTAATTGGTTTGCCCCAACTATTGCAATGAATCAAGAGAATAGAATGGAGCAACGCTCAGTCCCTGAATTCTGAGTGGGTAGCATTTGACACCCAGTTTGCACTGATGTAAATAACTACCCAAGGTACAGGACAGTGGCGACCAGGCCCCCCATCTCCTGTAGAGAAGGCAGCAGACTAAGCAAGGCACTAGAAGAAAGGAACTGACCCTAACAGGCACAGAACTGATGCTGTCTCTCTTTCTGTGGCCTCAACGAAATCCCTGAACTCCCTGCCTCCCTTTCTTCATCTGTGAAATGGAGCTAACTCCTTCCTACCTTACAGTGATATTGTGAGATTAGTTAATGCCTCTAAAGGGCTTTGGAAGTGTAAAGTGTTATGTAAGTGCTAAGTATGATTAGAGATGGGCCTGAACATGAACATGCCATCTAAATTCATGTTTTTCATGGCAGTTCACAATTTGGGCCTCTCTCTAAAATGGGTCAAAATCAGAACACAGAATACAAACACAGCAGATCTGTAGAAATTCAGGTCTGGATTAGAATCCAATTCTGCACTCCATGGCTTGGTAAAACTTCCTAGTATTATATATCAGAGACCCTTCTCCCAGTCTTAGAAAATAGACCATGGCTAATAAATGGATCAAACTGCCTTCCCTTCCTAAATCAGATAACTCTTAGCAAAAATTATCTTCAGTTCAGAAAATTAAATATATTTTGTTTACTGCACTGTCTAAGGCTTTGTATACAGTTATGGAAACAAAATTGTGACTTTGGCTCGGTACTTCTTCATAGATTATAAATAGAACCGTACCAAATTCGTGGCCATGAAAAACATGTCATGGACCATAAAATCTGGTCTTGTGTGTGCTTTTACCCTATACTATACAGATTTCACAGGGGAGTCCAGCATGTCTCATATTGGGGGTCCTGACCCAAAAGGAAGTTGCAGGGGGGTTGCAAGGTGTTTAGTGGGGCTGCAGTATTGCCACCCTTACTTCAGCACTGCCTTCAGAGCTGGGTGGCCAGAGAGTGGCAGCTGGTGACCAGGCACTCAACTCTGAAGTAAGGGCGGCAATACCGTACCAGGCCACCCTTTCTTCTGCGCAGCTGCTGGTGACTGCTCTGCCTTCAGAGCTGGGCTCCCGGCCAGCAGTCGCCGCTCTCCAGCTGCCCAGCTCTGAAGGCAGGGCCACCGCCACCAGCAGCCGCGCAGAAGAAGGGTAGCAGTACCACAACCCCACCTCCTACAATAACCTTGCTACCACCCCACCACTCTTTTTGGGTCAGGACCCTGACAATTACAACATCATGAAATTTCAGATTGAAACAGCTGAAATCATGAAATTTACAGTTTTTAAAACTCTATGACCGTGAAGTTGACCAAAATGAACTCTGAATTAGGTAGGGGCCTAATTATAAAACCAGAAGAAACCACTATGGTCATCTGGTCTGACCTCCTGCATAACACAGGCCATAGGATTTCCCTGAATTAATTCCTGTTTCCACTAAAGGATATCTAGTTTAGAAAAACATCCCATCTTGATTTTAAAATGTCCAGTGATGGAGAATCCACCATAAATTTTCCAGTGGTTAACAACTTGGAGGGGAGGCAGTCTGGCCTTAAAGTCCTGAGCACTACACAGGGACTTAAGAAACCTGGGTTCTAGTCCTAGCTCTACCACTGGCCTGCTGAATGACCTTAGGCAAGTCACTTTACTTCTCTGTGCCTTAGTTTCTCCATCAGTAAAATGGGGATAGTGATACCAAGCTCCATTTCCCCAGCCCCACAACTTTTTAAAATGTAAAGTCCTTCATTCTGGCTGCGAGGGAGCACACAGCAAGACTGCCTGCACTCATGTCACCATCATGCCACGTACAGCATGTTAGTGGTCTGCTTTGCTTTGGCCGTGTGCTGGTTAGGATTGCCAACTTTCTAATTGCACAAAACCGAATACCCTTGCTCTGTCCCTTCCCCACCCCTTCTCGAGGCTCTGCCCATGCTCACTCCATCCCCCTCCCTCTGTCGCTTGCTCTCCCCCACTCACTCATTTTCACCGGGCTAGAGCAGGAGGTTGGGGTGAGGGAGGGGGTTACGGTGTCAGCTGGGGGTACAGGCTCTGGGGTGCGGCCAGGGATGAGGGGTTTGGGATGCAGGAGGAGGCTTCAGGCTGGGGCTGAGGGGTTTGGGGTGTGACAGGGGACTCTGGGCTGAGGCAAGAGGTTGGGGTGTGAGGGGATGAGGGCTCCAACTAGGGGTGCAGGCTCTGGGGTGGGGCCGGGAATGAAGGGTTTGGGATGCAGGAGGGGGCTGGGTGCAGGGGTGAAGCTGAAGCAGGGGGGTGGGGCACAGTAGATGGTTCAGGCTGCAGGCTCTGGGAGGGAGTTTGGGGTGGGCGGGGGCTCAGGGCAGGGGAGGGGGTTGAGGTGTGGGAGGGGGAGCAGGGTGCAGACTCCAGGAGGGAGTTAGGGTGCAGGAGGAGGTTCAGGGCTGGGGCAGGGGATTGGGGTGTGGGAGGGGGTGCGGGGTCCAGATGGTGCTCACCTCGTGCGGCTCCCCACAAGCAGCAACATGTCCCTCAACTCCTAGGCAGAGGCACGGCCAGGTAAATCTGCACGGTGTCTCCTCCCAAAGGCGCCTCCCCCGCAGCTCCCATTGGCTGCAGTTCCTGGCCAATGGGAGCTGCAGAGCTGGAGCTCCGTGCTGGGGCAGTGTGCGGAGCTCCCTTGGCCATCCCTCTGCCTAGGAGCCAAGGGACACGTAGCCACTTCCATGTAGTGTCAAGTAGGGAGCCTGCCAGCCCTGCACCAACAGGACTTATAATGGCCAGGTCAGCATTGCTGATCGGAGTCACCAGGGTCACCTTTCAACCCAGCATTCCAGTCGAAAATTGGATGCCTGGCAACCCTAGTGCTGGCCGAGTCCCACACTCTGCATGATGCAGCCCCTGCTCGGCCCTCGCTGCCTCTGGCAGCTCCACTGCACCAGGGGCTGGCTGGGCCAAGGGGAAGCAGGACAGACCCATCACCCAACAGCTCCTCAAGGGAGCAAAGTGGGAGGAGAGAGCAGAGGTGGGAACTGGGACTTAGAACAGCATGAAAGGAAGCAGAGCTGGGGGAGCAGGGAAAGTGTGGAATAGGGAGCAGAGCTGGGAGCTTGTGGAATGGCGAGCAGAACTGGCAGAGTCAGGGGGTTCCCTCGAAGGCTCTGGGAGCGTCAGGCTGATTTATGGGGGGAGGGCAAAGAGAAACCATCGTTCAATTGCTGTTGGAAACTATTTGATTTGTTACTTCAAACACTTCCCTTGCTGAATACCTTTTATAGAAAAAGAAACAAATGAAAATTCCAACCACACGGAACACCAATGCATGGTAGAGATCGCGACACTACTTACTCAAATTTGTTCCGGCCACCCCTCCATCATGACAGAGGAGTGACTGCTGGACTAAGCTTTCCCCCCACTTTTTCAGGCCTTCCAGCACAACTGTCTAGGACATGCCCCAGTGTCAGAGCAAGAAGCAGCCTGGAGAATGCAGGGGGAGCTGGTACCATGCAGCCCCACAGGCCCCCTAAGCCCCCGCTCCCTGTGGAAAGCCCAGGCATACAGGCTGCACCCCCTTCTCCCTGCTGCTGTCCCACTCAGAGCAGAGGACACAGGGAAGTCCTAGGGCCCCCAGTCCCTTCCCAGCCTGCAGTGCTAGGACTCCAGCAGGGGCTGCCCAGTTGGACAAGTGCCCCAGCCTGCTATCTCCTGTGCAGGCAATGGGTCACTGACTGGGTGGCTGTCTGCACTGCTGTCTTGGGCATGGCGGGGAGGGGAGGCGCTGGCTGGTGAGTCTCTGCAAATTCGGAGCTGGCCAATGAAGGAGGATGGGAAGGGCGGGGACTGGGTCCCCTCCCTGCCCTATCTCAAGACCTCCTGTCCCTGCCTTCCCCATGGTCAGTGCACCTGGCACCCCTTCCCCCAAGCTGGGGGGTGGAATGTTTACCTCTGCACGGGCCAAAGGGTCTGAGCATGCTCACTGACCACAGGAGGGAGAGGGGCATGCATACCATTTGAAAAATTTCCAGGGGGAGGGGGTGTACCCCAGCCTTGGGAATGTGAGCTATTCTCAGATTTCTTGCTTCTTAACTCCATTAATGCCTTCATGTCTCAATTCTGAACAACGGTCTGATTCTAGAATCTTGAATTCTATTTCTGTGTAGTGCCCACAGAGGTGCCCCAAAACTCGCTTCCAGCCCTCTGCACTGAGAAGGCTGGAACCATCCTCTAACTCACACATTCAAAACATCTGTGTAGGCGAGGCAGCGTATATTTTAACAAATGCTAAGCTGGTCATGTTGAAGCATAGGGGATCTCTACACTGCAGTCATGGGGTGTGATTACAGCTCTTGTAGACATACCTCAGCCAGCTTTAATCTAGCTAGCTCAGGTACTGGAGCAGTGAAAGGCAGGAGCAGCATGGGCTTCAGCACAGGCTACCCATGCTAGTAATTACCCAGGGTTCCAGGTGAGCTTGATCGGTCCCTGCTGAATCCTGGGTTGCTGCACCTTTGCTGCTCTGGTACCTGGGTAGCTTGGGTATGTCTACATGAGTGGCAGTCCTGAGCCCTGGCACCTTTAGGCTTGGCAGTTCATAGCCCCGGCACTTCTAGGCTTGCTGCATCAGTTCTGAGGGTAAAAAAAATTGCTTGATTCCCAGCATCTCTTTCACTACAAATTAAGCACCGCTGCAATCACACCCCAGGATTGCAGTGTAGACATACCCGATTCTTCAGCGTGACCAGTTTAGCATGTGTTCCATTATACACTATCCTTTTTCCACTGTGGTTGATATCCTGCCCCCATTGAAGACAATGAAAGTTTTGCTAATACTTTTTAAATGTGTTCATTTGCTAGAACATGTTAGCTAACACATTCTACCCACACACCTTTAAACCCTAGTCTAGATGAAACCAGTGAGTCAACACTGCAATGCACTTAAGTTCCTGGGACCAGAATCTACAACATTATTTGCAAACTGATTATCCAGAAGAACATGAAAAGCTGTGGCACTGGCTGTGAGATGACTACGGGGGATCCTTTTCCTATTTCTGTATGTTTTGAATTGGGATGATGAAGAATCAGCTCCCAGTGACCTTGACCTCTTAAGGGAGACAGAATTTTGGAAGAAAATACTTTTTTTTAAAGTATCCATGTGATTAATAAGCTTTATATAAATGTTTAATAAGCCATCAAAGGCTTTAATATCATTTTATCATGTGTTTTGTTTACTCTCTTATTTGCCATCTAAAAATGTTTATGCAACATTATGAGGCAATGCATGTTTATCAAAGACTGCAGGTTAATGGGGGATGATCAGGAAATCAGAGGAAAAAGCCTAACTGGCCTGTTAAGTAGAATTAAAAGAATTTGGAGACAGCGTGCATGGCAATTACTCTCCATGTCTGCCAAATTCTAAAATACCGCCTTACATCTATGCAGCACCTTCAATCGCAAAGGATCTCAAATAATTGACAAGCTATAAGGGAATTTTTTCACATACCACCAAAATGCAGCCACTTCTAGAGTAGAACACAGCAGCACACAACAACCCTGCACAACATTTTAGGCTGCAAAGTGAACAGGAAAAGCATATCAAACTGAAAGTACAGGGAGAATTTTAAGAAGCAGAGCATCATTACCCAATTCAGAATTTAACCTAGATGCTGGGTTTAATATCACTACTTTGCAACAACAATAACAACAACAAAAGGAAAGAATGCTATGATCTCTTTAATAAACCACAAGTGGGCAGGACTCAAGTTTAGGGGACTTAATGAAAGATTTCAAATGTGGACTTCAGATACTTCTGAAGATTTCAGATACTTCTGCTCTATTGACTTTCACATCTTTCTCCCTCCCTTGAATTCCAGGGCTTAGTATTCTATTCAGTCCCCATTCCCCAAACTCCACCTTTTTTCTCATTAGTTTCTATTTCTTCTAACACTTCTTTTTTTGAGGAGGAAGTGGCACTTGGGATGCAACATTTAGGTCCAGATTTGAGCCCTATCAAAATTCGGAGGGTTTCAGTTCCAGAGTTTGGGTTTAAATATGCTTTCTGGTTTGGATACTATACTTCCTCTGAAACACCTTCCCTTCTCCTCCCCACCACAAGTTTGATAGTGTACAAATTAAGACTTTTAGTTTGGAAAAAAATGGAATTAAGTCATCTTTGAAATTCTCATGCAGTATAAGAGTCAGTAGAAAAATCCTCAGCTGGTGTAAACTGTCATAGCTCCATTGACAACATCAGTTGAAGATCTGTCTTGTAGGTTCTATTTGCAGCTTTGCCATTGATTCACTGTGTGAAGTTGGGCAAGTCACCCTGTCTGTCAAACAATTAATGATATCTTCTTTGTACAAAAAAAAAAAGTGTGCTTGGTGATCCTCAGATGAAATATGCCTTTAGAAGTATATATTATGTAGTTTGGATCCAGAATAAATGTTCAGACCTATCTCTACCTAAATGTGATCAGTGAATACTAGAGCCTTAAAAAAATAGATACACTAACTCATATTGGTATTTTAGGAACTTCCACTGTTATTTTAGGAATATGCTGTCCGATTAATAAGTAAACACCTAATATTCACAGACCTGCTGGCATGAAACAACACTTTATTCTCTATGTACGTAGAAAAATGTTACTCACTCTCTTCCCCTTGTCCCATATCTTGAAGATGTTGCTAAAGCAGATACAGATTGTCCTCATTCCATTTTCTATATTCCTCCTAAATAGAACTCCAAATGGACAATTCTATTAAAATTATTATATAATGCCACTCAGAAAAGAACACCTCTTTCTCTCTCTCTATTTTATCGCTTTTATTTCCAACACACAGTATAAGCAAGTGCTATACTAAAAATATGAGACTGCATCATGTGCACGGTTATTCTTGGCAGGCGCTGTAGAATGTTTGGCTATGCACAGCCATCTGATTTAAACCTAGAATTCAGACACAGCATACATCGTTGGGATGGAATTCTCAGATGGTAAAGCCACGCTGCGGCTGGAATCTTCCATTGATGGTGGTAGTTTGCCTAGGTTGGATAAGTGGACCTAAGGGGCTGATCCTGCAAATGCTCACTGATATGCTGAGAGGTACAGCTGACTGTATAGGTCTTAAAGAGGTTTGTGACCAGGTGTGAAGGAATGCTTCAATTAACATATCTGGCATGATAAATTAATCACAAATCCTCCATTTAAGACCAATGGGGTTGGGAACCCACCCAAGAGTTTTTGATTAGGTGGGCAAAAGGATTTTGCTGAGTACTGTTAGGGTAAGTGGGGGTGGGGGACAGAATAGCTAAGCAGCAGCCTGTAAGCACAATCTGACTCTGGAGAAGCCTAGAGGAAGTTCTGGGTTTAGTGTTGGCTACAGAGGCATGGGGCTATAAGCAAAGAAGAGATTCCCCTGGGTCCTCCTGCATTCCGCAAAGGAGGACTTTGTACATTTCGTGTAAATAAACAAGTCTGCATCAAAGAAACTACCAGGCTCCATCCATTTCTTTTCCCCACTGGAACCTCCCCAGGGCCCCAAAATTTTACTAGCTGCTCAGGTCTAGAAGGGATGGGGGTAGTTTCTCTGAAGTCAATGATTACAGCAGTTAATAGGTCTTCAGTGAAGACTGTAACACAGTCTTCCCTTAAAAAAAGATATTTCAAAAAGTTTGACCAGAACTTCCAGATTCCCAAGAAAGGTGGCCATATTTCTATAAATTAATTCTGCTGCTGGCATAAATGAAATGTTACTTTCCATAATACCATGACTCATAATGCTAGTTGGGGATGGGCTCCTCTTTAGGAAAACCCTGGCTGGTAAGCCCTCTTATTGAATTACAGAGCACATAAGTCCACAAAGATACCTTTTTATTGTTTGTCTTCTTCTTAAACTTCAGGTATAATACAACCACATAGAAGCAGTTTTGAAGAGCTCCTTCCTGCTCCCTGCCTTTTATACTGCCAGGTTTCCTTCCTGGGTTCTCCAGCTGGTGAGCTAATTACCTCATTAACTCATCAGACTATCAGCAGGTATCAGTACTCCCTTTTACCTTAAACACACCCAGTGTCCTGGGTGTTCTACGTGACCTGGGTGATGGCTTCCATAGAGCCCAGCTGGAAGTTGTTAATAGCACCCCAACACCTACCTCCTCTCTTTAACTGTCCCAGCTCAGCTAGGGGCCCCCTCTTTTCCACTAGAGCTCAGTTTTCTTCCTGACTGGATTCTATCTTTCTTATGAAGACAGCAATTCCTAACCCTGAAATTCCTACAGGTCATCACACCAGGGACAATCTACCTCCACCCTTCATCAAGGATGCTGCAGTATGTTCCCCAGCTAACCCCTCATGCTTTGGGGTCTCTAATTCCCCCTTAGGAGTTAGGCATCTGGGGTTACTGCCTCCTCTGGGCCCCCTAACTGGGATACGGTGGGTTCACCTCCCATCCTTCAGGTTGTCCTTACATGGCTGTCCCCTGCTCCTTCACCCACTTTTCCACTCCTCTGCTCTGGTATTCACCACTTGGATCTCATGTTCTTGGTATTCATCTAGGGTTTTCACTTTCCTGCTTCTCCTTTGCCCTTGTCTTTCCTATATGGGCCCCACTTTCTTGGCTTGTTGTTTTCCATTTAGGGTTTTCTCATCTCTCTCCTCATGGATTCTGGGTCCTATACTTAAGTCCAGCTCCTCTTTTCCTGTACTCCCCATTGAGGTTCCTTCTCCTAGGCCTCCATTCTTCTTCTTAAAGGGAATGAGTTTCAAGGTTTTCCTTCTTGGGTTCTGTTGAACTAATTACCTCATTTATTCATCAGGCTACCAGTAGCTGTAAGTGCTCCCTTCTACCTTAACCACACCCAGTACTATGTGTGTTCTAAGTGACCAGGATGTTGGCTTCCATAAAGTCCAATTTGAAGCTGCTAACAGCATCCTGTCATATCAAAGTAGACTAAATTTATTCTTTTTGATTGCTACTGTTTTTGAAGGATCAACCATTTTTAGCTTTTAAGCTATGTCTTAGAAGGAGCTTTCCTATGGTTTATTTATGCTTGTCAAGTTGCTGAGGTGGCTTGGTCTAAAAGCTCTAGAAATCCAAAGTAGATCAGTCCTCAAGATTGCACTGAATTTATGTAATACCTCAACCCTGAACTTGAGCACAAAAAGACCCACCCAGAACACTTGCATCAAATTAACAAAGAATGGAACATTGTATTAGCTCTGTTAAATTCTGCAGCTTAGAAAATGTTATATATGTGGCTGGACTGGGAGGATCAAATTATAACATTGGCTCCAGGCTTACTCTTTATGGAAAGTATAACAGTTCTATTCATGTAAGGAGTGTAGTTGTAACTGTGTCAGTAGCAGGATATTAGAGAGACAAGATGGTGAGGTAAAATCTTTTATTGGACCAATTTATGCTGGTGAGAGGGACAAGTTCTATTCATGAGCATGGGCATAAGATTACAAGAAACACAAATACATGTGAGAGTTGAAGATAGTGTTTGTCTATACCCAATTTACCAGCAGGGCAAATGGCTCCCTGAAGTCGTGCTACTAGAAACATACAGTCCCTCTCGTATTTTATCAAGATCGCTGCTTGCAGTGTTCTGAGTACTCTAAGATTTTGTACTCGCATGTGACATATTCTGTAATCTGCTTTGAGAATAAAGGAATCCATATACAGTACATCAAAAGAAGTCCTGACACATTGAATATACCCTTTACCCTTTAATAACACAAGAAGGAAGCAAGCATTTTGTAGATTATAAAGACATTGTTTTGGAAGTTAGGGGATAATTATAGTAATTATAATGGACTTTAACGTAGTTGAAATGCCTGATGAGAGTCACTTCAGCTCCAGTTCCTTTCCTTATACTTTGGAAATCAAGGTTGAACATACAGACCTAAGATACTGATGTTAATTAGTGTTAGTCTCAACTTGCATCAGAATAACTGAGTGCAGAATCTGGTCCCACTGGCTGGGAAACAAGTCCAGGAAATGCAAGAAAAGACTGTAATGTGGTGGTGCAACATACTACTGTCGAATTCTACTGAAAAAATAGTATAGACAGAGTTGAAGCAACTAAAGAAGCCATGCAATCTGAGCAGAGAAATAACAAAAATATACTTCTTTATTGGGTCTGGCTTACCTTAAGTTTTAAATCAAACTAAAGCAATCACATTTTTAAAGTCTGATCAGCTGAGAAATAAGGATATTAAATATGATTAAATGTGATTGCATTTGAGTGTAAGGACTGTTCTTCCATTACTGCTTTGATTAAAAAAAGCAATCTGAGCTATGAGGTAGAAAAGTTAAATGCACCAGGAAAGAAAAGAGCCTGAAATTTGCTTCTTTTCTTTGTGTGTATATATATATATATTATTTCTTCTTTGAGAAAATAGTATTATTTCAAGTGTGCACTTTGCAAAGTGAAAGCACATTTATGAAGTTTCTGTAACTTAATATTCCTTCATGGTTTTTAATTACTGGAAATGAGAAGAGAAAAAAAGGAAGAATCAAAAGTTGTTCTTATGCGACATGGGAACAAGAGAGATTTTCAAATGAAACATGGATTGGTAACCTTGGTTCTGATGCTGGAATTTAATTGGTGCAATATTGAAGTTTAGAGAGTAATAAAGTTTTTTGTCCTCGGGTTATGAGGGGAAAATTACCCATAACATTTTTTTGGATTATAATATCTTAGCTGCTCCAACAGTCTATCTTTTTCTAGTATTATCATCATTACCGCTCTGATCGTTTTCTGTGTTTCATAGCTTCACCTCCAAGCATTTTGAAAGATGCTGAGAACCTCAGTGAACTTTTCAATGGGAGTCGGAGATCTGCCACTGATCAAAATGGATTTGGACTTGAGAGAACTGCAGTGATAAAGTCTGTGGAGCCATTTTCAGAAAGGCAAAAAGTGTCTCTCCTTAGAGATGAGATAAATGGCAAAAAAAAAAAAAAAAAAAAAAAAAAAGCACAGATCACTCGCTCTCACCTCCTAATTGAAAAGTTGGCTGCTGATCAAGAGCTGGCAGAGTGACCAGCTTAAGCCATCAGGATGCCAATATATGCTTCGACCTTATTTCTCCACCCCAAAAAAGATCAATCACAGATGAATGTGATATTAGCAAAAGCAAGGACTTTTATAAGGGGGGGGGGGGAAATCCATAAAAATAGCATCTGACAAAATGGTTAAAAAAAGACTGGAGAGAAAATTAAGCCAGACTGGTAGCGAACAGACTGCTTGCTCATTCCTACAGAAATAATCTAGACTCTAAATCCTATCTAAAAGTGATAACCATGAAACATTGGTATTAAAGGATAGGATAGTGCATGTTAGTTTGTTTCCTTAAGGGAATTGATGATCATCGGTTTTTTGGTTAATATATATACTACAGTTAGCCCCTAAGAATTATCTGTACAGCAGTACTGATCTATTGTCATTGCTCTAAAACATTAAATACAGGAAAATGTCTAAAGGATATTATGGTTGTAACACAAATAGCACATTAAGGTTGCCAGTAAGGAAAGAGGGTCAGCATTTTTTAACTTACTTCAATAAATAAAGAATTCAGAGCTAATCTCTGCCTCTCCTGCTCTTGTTCTCCTCTCATTTTAAAAATATTAAACACAAACCATTGAACACACTAATGCAACAATGTGATCTGACTCCTGGACACGGACCGCAGGTGGGTGCACATGCATGAGTGGGTATGGGCTGTGTATCGAGCCTTTCCAATGCACACAGAGTGCCTGCCTGCATTTGTACACCCAGGATCCACACCTTGCAGACTCAGGAGAGAAGCACAAAGGAGTTATTTTGTTGTGGTCAGCACCTTGGGCTAAATTCAGGCCCATTTTAAGCCATTGGAGTCCAAGGGTTACCGGCAGCTCTGAATGGGCTTGTCTTATGCATTAAGGGTGAAACTCTCCCCCTCCAATATTGTAGTCAGTGGGAGTTTGCCTTTGATTTCAGTAAGGGTGGGGTTTCACCCAGAATATGTTCATATTTTCTGAACAGTCAGATTGTTAGAAGAAGAAGGAAAGAGGTATACTCCCCCTAATGGTTGACAGTTTCCTTTTACTCAGGTAAGAAATAGATAGAGCTTAGAGACTAATTTGATGAAGATAATGATTTATTATTTGAATTACTGCAGAGCCTAGTGGCCCCAAATCAGATCAGGGTCTCATTGTGCTAGGCACTGTATGTAATCATAGCAATAGGTAATCCGTATCCCAGAATATTCACTGTGTATGTAGACAAGACAGGTGAAACAGGTAGGAGAAAGGAAGTATTTTTATCCCATTTTACAAATGGGGAACTGAGGCACAAAGAGCATAAGTCATGGAAAAGAATCCAACTGACTCTAAAGATCAAGCCTTAAGAGACTTGCACAGCATCACACAGAAAATCTGTGGCAGAGCTAAGAATAGAACCCAGGTTTCTGGAGTCCCACTCCTGTGACCTATCCACAAGGCCCTGCCCTTCCACTTGTTTTAGCATTATAATTTTTAGTAAGTGGCAGGACTGCAAATGTTTCAGAGCTTCAATTGAGCACTCTGAAATGCGGACAGGGTTCTAGATCAGTGGTTCTCTAACTAGGGCCATCGCTTGTTCAGGGAAAGCCCCTGGCGGGCTGGGCCAGTTTGTTTACCTGCCACGTCCGCAGGTTCGGCCAATCGCGGCTCCCACTGACCTGCGCTGCTTCCTGCAGCTCCCATTGGCCTGGAGCGGCAAACGGCGGCCAGTGAGAGCCATGATCAGCCGAAACTGCGGACGCGGCAGGTAAAAAACAAACTGGCCTGGCCCGCCGGGGCTTTCACTGAACAAGCAGTGGCCCTAGTTTGAGAACCACTGTTCTAGAGTCTACAAACACTTCTTAAAATTTTGGTTTTAAAACTTTAGCCAAAAAAAAAAAAGTTCCTGCAATGTCCTAAAACAGGTAGAGTATGCCAACATTTGATCTGGGGGGAGGGGGACGGGAAGAATTTATAATGCAGGCCCTGAAACTAGTTTAACTATAGCAGCATGAATGGCATCCATATAATAAAACAAACTAAAAAGTCAACATAGCATTCTTGGTCTTACTAAAGAGCTTTGTGCACTTGCTCTCTGATACAATGCAACAGAGTCTTATTCCCCATAAAACACTTAAAATGCTTTGCTCTGAGACATACTGCTCTTGAGAGACTGAAGAGCATTTATTTCATGTATTTAAACTTTGATTTGCCAGGACAGCATCATGAGATAAACCATCTTCTTTTTATAAGGTCCCAGGTAAAGCAGGAAATCCATTCATTCTACATTTCAGTGCCATCATGCTAATGCTTTCATAAAAAGCAAAAAGGAGGAAGTCTGACTATGTACAACATACACAGTGGCTTAATACTTCTAGGTTTCAGAGTAACAGCCGTGTTAGTCTGTATTTGCAAAAAGAAAAGGAGTACTTGTGGCACCTTAGAGACGAACCAATTTATTTGAGCATAAGCATTCGTGAGCTACAGCTCACTTCATCGGATGCATACTATGGAAAGTGTAGAAGATCTTTTTATATACACAAAGCATGAAAAAATACCTCCCCCCACCCCACTCTCCTGCTGGTAATAGCTTATCTAAAGTGACCACTCTCCTTACAATGTATATGATAATCAAGGTGGACCATTTCCAGCACAAATCCAGGGTTTAACAAGAACGTTGGGGGAGGTAGGTTACCTTGCATAATGACTTAGGCTTGAATAGAGACTGGGAGTGGCTAAGTTAATTGTATCCAATTTGCAAATGAATTCCGATTCAGCAGTGTCTCGCTGGAGTCTGGATTTGAAGTTTTTTTGGTTGTACTACTGACCGCTATTCCTACCTACATGCCTCCCGCTTTCACCCTGACCACACCACACAATCCATTGTCTACAGCCAAGCTCTGTGATTCAACCGCATTTGCTCCAACCCCACAGACAGAGACAAACACCTACAAGATCTCTATCAAGCATTCTTACAACTACAATACCCAGCTGCGGAAGTGAAGAAACAGATTGATAGAGCCAGAAGAGTTCCCAGAAGTCACCTACTACAGGACAGGCCTAATAAAGAAAATAACAGAACGCCACTAACCGTCACCTTCAGCCCCCAACTAAAACCTCTCCAACGCATTATTAAGGATCTACAACCTATCCTGAAGGATGACCCAACACTCTCACAAACCTTGTGAGACAGGCCAGTCCTTGCCTACAGACAGCCCCCCAACCTGAAGCAAATACTCACCAGCAACCACATACCACACAACAGAACCACTAACCCAGGAACCTATCCTTGCAACAAAGCCCGTTGCCAGCTGTGCCCACATATCTATTCAGGGGACACCATCATAGGGCTTAATAACATCAGCCACACTATCAGAGGCTTGTTCACCTGCACATCCACCAATGTGATATATGCCATCATGTGCCAGCAATGTCCCTCTGCCATGTACATTGGTCAAACTGGACAGTCTCTACGTAAAAGAATAAATGGACACAAATCAGATGTCAAGAATTATAACATTCATAAACCAGTCGGAGAACACTTCAATCTCTCTGGTCATGTAATTACAGACATGAAAGTTGCGATATTACAACAAAAAAACTTCAAATCCAGACTCCAGCGAGAGACTGCTGAATTGGAATTCATTTGCAAATTGGATACAATTAACTTAGGTTTGACTAGAGACTGGGAGTGGCTAAGTCATTATGCAAGGTAACCTATTTCCCCTTGTTTTTTCCTACCCGCCCCCCTCAGACGTTCTTGTTAAATCCTGGATTTGTGCTGGAAATGGCCCACCTTGATTATCATACACATTGTAAGGAGAGTGGTCACTTTAGATAAGCTATTACCAGCAGGAGAGTGGGGTGGGGGGAGGTATTTTTTCATGCTTTGTGTGTATAAAAAGATCTTCTACACTTTCCACAGTATGCATCCGATGAAGTGAGCTGTAGCTCACGAAAGCTTATGCTCAAATAAATTGGTTAGGCTCTAAGGTGCCACAAGTACTCCTTTTCTTTTTGTTAATACTTCTAGCAAAACATCAGAATTCTTCTTTTAATGATTCACATATTCCAAGGCCAGAAGGGATCACTGCAATCATCCAGAATGACCTTCTATATAACACAGTCCATAGAACTTCCCCAAAACCGTTCCTTCTAGATCTTCTAGAAAAACTCCCAATCTTGATTTAAAAATTGTCAGTGATGGAGGACCCTTAGTAAATTGTTCCAACAGCTATTACTCTCACTGTTAAAATTGGTTTCAGAGTAACAGCCGTGTTAGTCTGTATTCGCAAAAAGAAAAGGAGTACTTGTGGCACCTTAGAGACTAACCAATTTATTTGAGCATGAGCTTTCGTGAGCCACAGCTCACTTGCTGTGGCTCACGAAAGCTCATGCTCAAATAAATTGGTTAGTCTCTAAGGTGCCACAAGTACTCCTTTTCTTCTTACTGTTAAAATTGTTACTCTTTATTTCCAGTCTGAATTTGTCTAGCTTCAACTTCCAGGCATGGGCTCATGTTACACCCTTCTCTGCTAGATTAAAGACCCATTATTAAATATTTGTTCCCCGTGTGGGTACTTACAGACTGTAATCAAGTCACCCCTTTGCCTTCTCTTTGTTAGGCTAAATCAGTGGTTCTCAAAATAGGGCCACCGCTTGTTCCGGGAAAGCCCCTGGTGGGCTGGGCCGGTTTGTTTACCTGCCGCGTCCACAGGTTCGGCCGATCGCGGCTCCCACTGACCGTGATTCGCCACTCCAGGCCAATGGGGGCTGCAGGAAGCGGCACGGGCTGAAGAATGTGCTGGCTTCCCTTCCTGCGGCCCCCACTGGCCTGGAGCGGTGAACAGCGGCCAGTGAGAGCCATTATCAGCTGAAACTGTGGACGTGGCAGGTAAACAAACCAGCCTGGCCCGCCAGGGGCTTTCCCTGAATGAGCGGCAGCCCTACTTTGAGAACCACTGGGCTAAATAGATTGAGTTTCTTGAGTCTATCACTATAAGACAGGGGTCTCAAATACACGGCCCTTGGGGTTATTTCCTGTGGCTCCTCCCCCCGCCCTCCTGGAGTTATTTCCTGTGGGCCGCCAAGTTCCCCTCCCCCTGGCTTACCCTCCCCACAGCGCGCTGCGTCCCCGCTCCTCTGCCTACCTCCAGGCACTTCCCGCCACCAAACAGCTGTTTGGTGGTGCTTAGCGTTTTCCAGGGGGGAGAAGCAGGAAGCTACACGCTCAGGGGAGGAGGTGGAGAAGAGGCAGGCCGGGGCGGGGAATTGGGGAAGGGGTTGGAATGGGGGCAGGGAAGGGGTGGGGACTTTGGGGAAGGGGTTGGAATGGGGGCAGGGAAGGGGTGGGAAGAGGTGGGGCAGGCCAGGGCCTCATGGAAGGGGTGGAGTGGGGCTTGGCCGGGGGATAGCAGGGGGAGGTGTCAGTGATGCAGCCCTCGGGCCAATGTACTAGTCCTCATATGGCCCTTGTGGTGATTCGAGTTTGAGATCCCTGCTATAAGAGAAGTTTTCTAATCATTCTTGTGACTTTTCTCTGAACCCTCTCCAATTTTTTAACATTGTTCTTGAATTAGGGACACCAGAACTGGACACAGGATTCCAGAAGCAGTTGCACCACTGCCAAACACAGAAGTAAAATGACCTCTCTATTCCTACTCAAGATTCCCCTGTTTGTGCATCTAAGGATCACATTAGTCCTTTTGGCTACAGCATCGCACTGGGAGCTCATGTTCAGCTGACTATTTACCACAACCCCCAAATCTCTTTCAGAGTCACGGCTTCCCTGGATACAGTCTCCCATCATGTAAGTATGGCCAACACTCTTTGTTCCTAGGTGTATACGTTTAGCCATATTAAAATACATATTGTTTACTTGTGCCTGGTCTACCAAGCAAACCAGATCACTCCGTATAAGTGACCCGTCTTCTTCATTATTTACCGTGTCCCCAATTTTTGTGTCAACCACAAACTTTATCAGTGATGATTTTATGTTTTCTTCCAGGTCATTGATAAAAATGTTAAATAGTGTAGGGCCAAGAACAGATCCCTGTGGGACTCCTCTGGAAACACATCCACTCAAAGATGATTTCCCATTTACAATTACATTTTGAGACCTATCAGTTAGCCAGCTTTTAATCCGTTTAATGTGTGCCATGTTAATTTTATATATGAGCACATCAATCTTCCATTAACATAATAGCAGTTAACTTATGCCATTTATCTGTGACTAAGGAAATGAAAAAGGCACCACTTTGTCATTAAATAAGGTGCTTTAAGTAACTTTTTCAAACAAAAAAAGTTAATTGAGGGCCTGATGCAAAGTCCATTGAAGTCAATGGAAGTCTTTCCTTTTTTTCTTTTTTTAATCAGACCCTAAGACAGAATTAAGGGTGTGAATAGACAACAATGAACTTAATACAGCTTTCTTACTCTGTAGTAATTTGTTTTAAAGGTAGGTAATGTAGCAATCGCCTTCAAAATTAGTTCAATAAAGTCTACAAAACTAGTCCAGGGCACCATTCCTCACTGAGGACAATGCAGTAAAACCAGGCCCAAACTATTTTTTTGGCAACGCCAGCCAGAGCTCTTTGGGAGAGATGACGTTAAAAAAAAATTAAGAAACTTTCATAGAAGTGAAACTCTCTGATAATCCAAACTAAGCCAGTTGACAAATGTCTTGTCCACTTACCACAAATTTTACAAAAAAATATTCCTTTGGCAAAGGCACCTGGTATCAATGCTGTTATTATTATTTAACATTTACGTTGAATGGTGCTCAAAGACCCAAGTCAGGATCAGAGCTCCATTCTAGTTGGTCTCGACAGCAGTAAGAGATAGGCCCTGCCTTGAAGAGTTTATGGTCTAAAAGCCTTGAAGCATACCGGAGAAATTTCAGGCAGATTGTACCATTTTGGCTAAATCAGCTCAAAGTCAGGGCTATTATGGAAAACTTGTTGCAAACAAATCCAGATCATACCATCCAGGCATAGACAGGCCCACAAAAGGGGCAACACAGAGCTGCTTTGCTCCTGGGAGAGCTCTGAGAGGCATTGTCCCTCAGCCTACAGTGACAGTATGTCTACTGCAGCACCCTTTAGGAGACTACCACCTCAGCTCATCCTCATCCCTCCCTACCCCGCTGGTATGGCTTACACCTCTTTTTGTGCCCTTCCATTCACCTTGAGCACCCACACATGGGTCAGAAACAATCTGGCCTTACCTATGGAGAAACAACCATTTCTTCATGATTCAGGCGGTGACACAAATGGACCACAGCCAGGAAGTTTCAAATTAGATTGATACTTGGTCTTTTAATTCCAGCTGTCATGGAGAAGGAAAAAGAAAATCAGCTTCACAGCACAGGTTGCACCAGCCTTAAATTCCAGTGTCCTGTTTTTTGTGGATTCTGTCCCAAGTATACCATTATTCAAACGATGGTGCGTATGGATTTTTGGTTTGTTTGTTGTTTTTATTTAACTTCTTTGCTTTTTAAAGGGAAATGAGAAGCAGAAACCTTAAAGAAATGTTCTCCATTGCATATTAATTATCTAAGACACCAGAGTGAATCCTTCGGTCAAATACATATTTATAAATCTTTTTAAAATGTACATTAGTTACCTAATAGACTAAACCTGCTCTGAAGTAGCCATTCCTATGTAATCAGGTAAATATGCATTTACAATTTTTAATTGAATCACATTATTTCTCTGATCACTAAGAATGACTGTAAGAAGCTGCCCTGGTCTATTGTGAAAGTCCACCGTACAAGCTTGATCCTGCATTCCTTACTCAAGCAAATCTCCCCAAAACTTCAGGACCAGGCTTCAAGTTATCCTCTGTCACTATCTCAGTGCAAAGCTACACATCACAGAAGTTGTAAAATAAGATACTGTCCATAGAAAGCCAGTGATCTTGAGACACTCAAGGGAAAGCTCCTTTCCCAGTCTCCACAATAGATCTCTACTCCATTTTCTGCTTTCTATTACCCTCAGAGTTGGGTAATGCCTACTGGTTTCAGAGGTTTCAGGAGTGTTGTAACTAACTTTTTTGCCATTTCTGCTCACTCCTACAGCTCTACATTAAGCAGAGATGGACCCAAACCAAAAATCTGGATCCAGGCATCTTTGATGAGGGTATATGGTGCTTGGAATCCAAACCCATACCTGGATCTAAACTTGATGTTATCATAATATGAATAATGGACATCCCATTCCACCTTGATCCCCCTCCACAAAAGATCTATATTCTATGAACTATCTGACCAGCTCCAGACTTAGTGAGATTCAAAATGGGGATAAAATTTTTGAGGTTCGAGTCCATCTCTAGTCTCAAGAGTCAGGGTTGTTCAAACCAACTGCAATATAAATGAAACTGCAAAGGTTTATCTAATCTAGATGACCTACCATGGGACCAGCTGAAACTAGAGTACAAAACCATAGTACTGAGTCTTGAAAAAATTATGCTTATATAGAAATAACAAGCTTTTCTATGAACATTTTTGGAGCTAAGAAAATTTCTGCATGGAACACTGCTTGTTTTGTTTCCCTGTTTGAACTCAAAATAGAGTTTTGCATAACTTCAGATTTTATTGTGAAAGGTTTACATAACTTTACTCTAAAACTCATACTGACATCAATGAATGATCTGTGCAGAGATCAAGGACAGAATATGCAGTTGAGATCTCCTTTGCAAATAAGCCAAAAGCAGAGTTTTGAGTTACAACTCAGCAAAGAAAATTAGCTATCAAGTAAGATATCAGTGGGTTAAAAATGTTCATCTCAAAACCTAGCAATGCTCAAAACTTTATTATTATACTGGGTTTATACCAGTTTTTGTTTCTTGCTGTCTTATAAGATTACTAAAAAAAAAAGATTTGTTTGAAAACCTATCAGACATAATGAGTCTGTATTTACATAGGCACCCAACCTGCTTTCCATTTTTGTGACAGCAATTCTGGGCCTACAAATATTGGTGGGTGCAAATTTCACACCCACAGTATGTGTGATGCATGTGATATCATTTGGATGTCTATGTCCCTGACATCCAAATACAAATAATTGTAGCTACGAACTGTAGTCTCAAAAAGAAAAACTGGATTTTCAAACACTGGCCCAGTATACACTCCCCATTTTAGGGATGCTTATTTACCAAGTTCCAACTCAGAACATTTTGGGAAGGATGGAGAGCACATTTTAAAAGCATATTTACTCACATTTGCCATGACTGCATCTAAAAAAATAATAATCCTTATGTATATTCATCTAGCCAGACTAGGTGGCAGGCTCTGCCCCCATGTACAAAAGGCATAGCTCTTACCCCAAAGAGCTTACAATATGAGATGCGTCAGCATCTACCACTTGGGCCATGTCTAAACTACACAGTTATGTCAACTTAAGTTACATCAATGATCATCTACCACTGTAATTAAACTGCTTTTGCACGGCCACACAATGCTCCTAGTGACGGTGCAGGGCGTTGACTGCTGGTGCTCTTGCATCGAGAGAGAGCAGTGCACTGTGGGTAGCTATCCCACTGTGCAACTTGCCACCATCTGCCGCTTGGAATTCTCGGAACAGAATGCGGTGCCTCATAGGGTGAGCTCACCATCCTATGATGCAGTTTTTTCCATCCTATCGTTCTATGGGCTTCCAACTATTTTTCACGCCACTTTTGAACAGCCCCTATAAATTGTGCGTCCGCCATCTCTGTCTGAAAACATGGATCCTGCACTGCTCTCCAGTTTTGTGATGAGCATGATGAACACAATGCAGCTGATCCTACAGTATTTCATGAGCTACAAATCTGATAATGACACCCTAGTGTCTGCCCTGCTGTGCGCCAGGGAAAGAAACAATTCAAGGTTGCTTTTGGAGCTCACAGGAGCAGCTGCGCATGGTGGACCATCAGTACTGGGCTCAGGAAACAAGCACTGAGTGGTGGGATCTCATCGTTATGCAGGTCTGGGATGACAAGCAGTGGCTGCAAAGCTTTTGGTGCACAAACCCACCTTCCTGGAACTGTGTGTGGAGCTCGCCCCCCTGCACTCCAGCACAGGGACAACAAATTGAGAGCTGCCCCCAAGGTGGAAAAGCAAGTGGCAATCACTTTGTAGAAGCTGGCAATGCCCTACTGCTACCAATCAGTTGCAAATCAGTGTGGAGTTGGGAAGTCCACCATGGGAGTTGCAGCCAGGCAAGTGTGTAGGGCCATTAATTGCCTCCTGCCACAAAGGACTGTGACTCTGGGCAATGTGCAGGAAATAGTGGATGGCTTTGCAGCAATGGGATTTCTTAACTGCAGCAGAGCGATAGATGGTATGGATATCCCCATTTTGTCCCCAGACCACCTTGCAATGGAGTACATCAACAGAAAGAGCTACTTTCCTATAGTATTGCAAGCACTGAGGTGTCACCGAAGTTGTTTCACCAACATCAACACAGGATGGTCAGAGAAGCATGACACACTCCTCTTCAGACACACTGGTCTGTATAGAAAGCTGCAAACAGGAACTTTCTTTCCAGACCAGAAGATTACAACTGGGGATGTGGAAATTCCAATTATGATCCCAGGGGACCCAGCCTATCCTGTGATTCATGAAGTCTTACACCAGAAACCTTAACAGCAGCAAGGAGCGCTTCAACAACAGGCACGGAAGGTGCAGGAGGAAAACCACAAGGTCACATCTGTAGAAGCTAAAGAAACAATAGACAGGGGCACTCTTGTGAGTGCACTCACAATATTGATTCACATAAGTTAGATAAACCACTTTCTCACTTTCCCTTGACAGGCACACAGCTCAGCGAGAGCCCTAACCACAGTGAGTTTGACTCGGGGGTGAGGGTGGGAAGGGGCAAGATGGGACGGGGTGGGGTGGGTGGGTGTCACAGAAGTATCAATACAAGCACCTAGGCCCACTATTCTGAATAATGCACTGTTTTCCACAGGCAGGATCGATAGCAGCTGATATCTTTCTCCTGAATGTAACCAGGCATGCAAGAGTACAGCTCCTGCATGCATGTGGCTATAGACTGAGTCCATATGCTGCTCAACTGTGTGCTGCTTTGGTGCCTGCAGAGATAATTGTGATTGGCAAATCAAAGTTTCCTACTGCAGGGGAAGAAACAAGGCTGCCCTCCCAAGGAACCTTCGGCAGAGGATTGCAGAATACCTCCAGGAAAGTTTCCTAGAGATCTCTATGCAGGATTCCCAGAACATTCCAGTGTGCATCAACAAACTTTTCCACAGGGCCCCCTCTGCCTATCTGCACAGGGGAATGAGAACCAGATACAAACTGTGCCTGTGTTGGTTATTTCTATCCCTCTCCTACATTCGGAACAAACAAATAAAGCAGACATCTAGCACCAATGAGTACTAACTGGAGCTCCCCTCTCCTGCGTCAGGTGCACCAGAGCTGAACTGCTGGGACTGGCTACCCCCTCCGGAATTAAAAAGAGGTCCTGTTTTCCCGCACCATTGGACGTCCCTGTTGCCCATCCTCCTCCAACTCCACCACTGTGTCCTTGGGGTTCACTCCACTAGCCAGTGCCCCCAAAGTATCCATGGGGCTCTTGGCAGTGGAGGTGGGGTCGCTGCCAAAGATGGCATACAGCTCCTTGTAGAAGTGGCAGATGACTTCTGCCACCAGACCAATGACTGGCCTTCTTTGCCTTCTCAGCTCCCGGATCTTAGCATGGAACTGCTACATGTCCCTTTAGTGCCCCTTCTCCTCCATGCCATCAGCAATCTGCCCATAAGCATAGGTGCCAACTCCATAGGTGCTCCGGGGCTAGAGCACCCACAGAAAAAAAATAGTGGGTGCTCAGCACCCACCAGCAGGGAGTGGAAGGGGCAGGACCAGCCCTTCCACCCCCTGGGATGCTGCTTTGCAACATGACAGGGTGGTGGCTGCCTGAGGGAGCCTGGCTGGGGAGGCAGATTCTGCTCACCCCCCCGGGCTCGGGTGCCAGAGACCGGGGCGAGCAAGCCAGAGCACCACCTTCCCAGCACGTTTCCAGCTCGCTCAGCCATGGTCAGGGAGCAGAAGCTATCTCCCCAGCCAGGCTCTCTCAGACTGCTGCCGGAATGCAGAGCAGCAATCGGCAGGGGCCAGTGTCCAGGCAAAGGGGGAGGAACAGCTCATGTCCATGGGGCAGCGTGGGAGGGAACAGCCCAGTGCACTGACAGGGCAGAGGGCCAGACCTTGGCCAAGGCAGCTGGGGAGCCAGACCACATAGCTGATCTGGTACTGGATGTCCCCAGCTTGGGCCCTGCCCCCACCTCCCGGCACAAAGATTTCTGGGTGTCCAAGTCCCGCAAGCCGGGCCCAGGAGCAGGGCAGTTTTGCCTGGTGAGGCACCTGGGCCGAGCAGGGGTTCCCAGGCCCTGGCGGGTGTCCTAGCCAGTAATTTCCAAACTGCCTCCCCTGGAGAACTGACCCTGGCCCTCTGAGCTACCAATAGCCCCTAGCACAAGGGTCATGCTCCCAAGGGGTGAATTTCACCAGCCCAGCAGCAAGTGCCACCTCCAGGTTTGAATTTTCTGGGAGAAGCCGGAAGCAGGAGGTGCTGGGGACGAGGGGGAGGAACAGGGGCGGGGCGCACTCGGGATTGGAGGCGGAACAGGGCGGTAAGAGGTGGGGCCTCGGGCGAAGGGGGAGAGTGGGGGTGGGGCCTGAGCCAGAGCAGGTGCTAAGCACGCCCAGGAAAATTAGAAAGTTGGCACCTGTCACGGTTCCTCCCCCACTCTGAACTCTAGGGTACAGATGTGGGGACCTGCATGAAAAACCTCCTAAGCTTATCTTTACCAGCTTAGGTCAAAACTTCCCCAAGGTACAAAATATTACCCCCGTTATCCTTGGACTGGCCGCTACCACCACCAAACTAATACTGGTTACTGGGGAAGAGCTGTTTGGACGCGTCCTTCCCCCAAAAATACTTCCCAAAACCTTGCACCCCACTTCCTGGACAAGGTTTGGTAAAAAGCCTCACCAATTTGCCTAGGTGACTACAGACCCAGACCCTTGGATCTTAAGAACAATGAACAATCCTCCCAACACTTGCACCCGCCCTTTCCTGGGAAATGTTGGATAAAAAGCCTCACCAATTTGCATAGGTGACCACAGACCCAAACCCTTGGATCTGAGAACAATGAAAAAGCATTCAGTGTTTTACAAGAAGACTTTTAATAAAAAATAGAAGTAAATAGAAATAAAGAAATCCCCCCTGTAAAATCAGGATGGTAAATATCTTACAGGGTAATTAGATTCAAAAACATAGAGAACCCCTCTAGGCAAAACCTTAAGTTACAAAAAAGATACACAGACAGAAATAAGAAAAGGAGTACTTGTGGCACCTTAGAGACTAACCAATTTATTTGAGCATGAGCTTTCGTGAGCTACAGCTCACTTCATCAGATGTTTACCGTGGAAACTGCAGCAGACTTTATATACACACAGAAATCATGAAACAATACCTCCTCCCACCCCACTGTCCTGCTGGTAATAGCTTATCTAAAGTGATCAACAGGTGGGCCATTTCCAGCACAAATCCAGGTTTTCTCACCCTCCACCCCCCCACACAAATTCACTCTCCTGCTGGTGCTAGCCCATCCAAAGTGACAACTCTTTACATAATCAAGTCGGGCTATTTCCTGCATAGATCAAGGTTTTCTCACATCCCCCCCACCCCCATACACACACAAACTCACTCTCCTGCTGGTAATAGCTCATCTAAACTGACCATTCTCCAGGTTTAAATCCAAGTTAAACCAGAACATCTGGGGGGGGGGGGTAGGAAAAAGCAAGAGGAAACAGGCTACCTTGCATAATGACTTAGCCACTCCCAGTCTCTATTTAAGCCTAAATTAATAGTATCCAATTTGCAAATGAATTCCAATTCAGCAGTTTCTCGCTGGAGTCTGGATTTGAAGTTTTTTTGTTTTAAGATAGCGACCTTCATGTCTGTGATTGCGTGACCAGAGAGATTGAAGTGTTCTCCGACTGGTTTATGAATGTTATAATTCTTGACATCTGATTTGTGTCCATTTATTCTTTTACGTAGAGACTGTCCAGTTTGACCAATGTACATGGCAGAGGGGCATTGCTGGCACATGATGGCATAGATCACATTGGTGGATGTGCAGGTGAACGAGCCTCTGATAGTGTGGCTGATGTTATTAGGCCCTGTGATGGTGTCCCCTGAATAGATATGTGGGCACAATTGGCAACGGGCTTTGTTGCAAGGATAAGTTCCTGGGTTAGTGGTTCTGTTGTGTGGTATGTGGTTGTTGGCTGATTTAGAACAACGCTTCCTCAGCTCTCGTCCCCTAAAGCCCCTACTCTACTTGCGCTATATTGATGACATCTTCATCATCTGGACCCATGGAAAAGAAGCCCTTGAGGAATTCCACCATGATTTCAACAATTTCCATCCCACCACCAACCTCAGCCTGGTCCAGTCCACACAAGAGATCCACTTCCTGGACACTACAGTGCTAATAAACAATGGCCACATAAACACCACCCTATACCGTAAACCTACTGACCGCTATTCCTACCTGCATGCCTCCAGCTTTCACCCTGACCACACCACACGATCCATCGTCTACAGCCAAGCTCTGCGATACAACCGCATTTGCTCCAACCCCTCAGACAGAGACAAACACCTACAAGATCTCTGTCAAGCTTTCTTACAACTACAATACCCACCTGCAGAAGTAAAGAAACAGATTGATAGAGCCAGAAGAGTTCCCAGAAGTTACCTACTACAGGACAGGCCTAACAAAGAAAATAACAGAACGCCACTAGCCGTCACCTTCAGCCCCCAACTAAAACCCCTCCAACGCATTATTAAGGATCTACAACCTATCCTAAAGGATGACCCAACACTCTCACAAGTCTTGGGAGACAGGCCAGTCCTTGCCTACAGACAGCCCCGCAACCTGAAGCAAATACTCACCAACAACCACATACCACACAACAGAACCACTAACCCAGGAACTTATCCTTGCAACAAAGCCCGTTGCCAATTGTGCCCACATATCTATTCAGGGGACACCATCACAGGGCCTAATAACATCAGCCACACTATCAGAGGCTCGTTCACCTGCACATCCACCAATGTGATCTATGCCATCATGTGCCAGCAATGCCCCTCTGCCATGTACATTGGTCAAACTGGACAGTCTCTACGTAAAAGAATAAATGGACACAAATCAGATGTCAAGAATTATAACATTCATAAACCAGTCGGAGAACACTTCAATCTCTCTGGTCACGCAATCACAGACATGAAGGTCGCTATCTTAAAACAAAAAAACTTCAAATCCAGACTCCAGCGAGAAACTGCTGAATTGGAATTCATTTGCAAATTGGATACTATTAATTTAGGCTTAAATAGAGACTGGGAGTGGCTAAGTCATTATGCAAGGTAGCCTGTTTCCTCTTGCTTTTTCCTACCCCCCCCCCCAGATGTTCTGGTTTAACTTGGATTTAAACCTGGAGAATGGTCAGTTTAGATGAGCTATTACCAGCAGGAGAGTGAGTTTGTGTGTGTATGGGGGTGGGGGGGATGTGAGAAAACCTTGATCTATGCAGGAAATAGCCCGACTTGATTATGTAAAGAGTTGTCACTTTGGATGGGCTAGCACCAGCAGGAGAGTGAATTTGTGTGGGGGGGTGGAGGGTGAGAAAACCTGGATTTGTGCTGGAAATGGCCCACCTGTTGATCACTTTAGATAAGCTATTACCAGCAGGACAGTGGGGTGGGAGGAGGTATTGTTTCATGATTTCTGTGTGTATATAAAGTCTGCTGCAGTTTCCACGGTAAACATCTGATGAAGTGAGCTGTAGCTCACGAAAGCTCATGCTCAAATAAATTGGTTAGTCTCTAAGGTGCCACAAGTACTCCTTTTCTTTTTGCGAATACAGACTAACACGGCTGTTCCTCTGAAACAGACAGAAATAGTTATTCTATTCAGCACAATTCTTTTCTCAGCCATTTAAAGAAATCATAATCTAACACATACCTAGCTAGATTACTTACTAAAAGTTCTAAGACTCCATTCCTGTTCTGTCCCCGGCCAAAACGACTACAGACAGACACAGACCCTTTGTTTCTCTCCCTCCTCCCAGCTTTTGAAAGTATCTTGTCTCCTCATTGGTCATTTTGGTCAGGTGCCAGCGAGGTTACCTTTAGCTTCTTAACCCTTTACAGGTGAGAGGAGCTTTCCCCTGGCCAGGAGGGATTTCAAAGGGGTTTACCCTTCCCTTTATATTTATGACAGCACCTCTGCCCGTAAGTATCAAAGTTCCTGCAGCTGGAGCAGAGCTGTGACTGCAGAGCCTCCTCTCCCCACAGACCCAGCAGATGCAACAACTCTGGAGTACTCCACGTGGAAGTGTGTTTGCTGCAGAGAGCCAGCATGGTCAGCTGGTAAGATGCTATGTGTCCTGTCCATGTCAAGCAAACAGGAAGTGGAATTTAAAAAATTTCCAGGGTTTTAAAGGGGATGGGACACACGCCTGCATACCTGGCTGCAAGGCAGCAGACTTCTTCCTAAAGACCTCCTAAGGCACCTGAGATAAAGTAGAACCTCAGAGTTACAAACACCAGAGTCATGAACTGACCCGTCAACCCCACCCCTAATTTAGAACCAGAAGTATGCAATCAGGCAGCAGCAGAGACAAAAAACCAAAACAAAACGAGCAAATGCAGTACAGTACTGTGTTAAACGTAAACTACTAAACAAATAAAGGGAAAGTTTATCGGAATTGGTCCTGCTTTGAGCAGGGGGTTGGACTAGATGACCTTCTGGGGTCCCTTCCAACCCTGATATTCTATGATTCTATGATTCTATGAAAGTTTAAAAAAAGGATTTGACAAGATCAGGAAACTGTTTCTGTTCTTGCTTCATTTAAATTAAGATGGTTAAAAGCAGCATTTTTCTTCTGCATAGTAAAGTTTCAAAGTTGTATTAAATCAATGTTCAGTTGTAAACTTTTGAAAGAACCACCATAATGTTTGGTTCAGAATTACGAACATTTCAGAGTTACGAACAACCTCCATTCCCGAGGTGTTCCTAACTCTGAGGTTCTACTGTAGTATGTTCCTGTGATATGTAGACAGTATTGGGTATGGAACTACTATTAAAGGAATGTTACCGTTGCACATTTGAGCATTCAAAAACCAAGATCTGTCACAACTAAGGCTGTATGCACAACTGTATCTCCGCCCTGTCCACATGCATTAGGACACCCTGGGAATTATTACTCCACAATGCTGGTTCTACATTAACTGTAACCACTCTGGAAAAAGACTTGAGCTTCACTGTGAGCATGTCAATGAAAAATCTCTGTTCAGTGTGCAGTGGCAGTCAACAAAGCAAACAAAATGTTTAGATATGCACATAATGGAATAGAAAATAATGCTGAAAGTACTATATTGCATTTATAACACACAATAATGGTATATCCTCACATGGAATACTATGTTCAGTTTGGGTCAGACTATCTCAAAGAAAAGATATAGCAGAAGCAGAAGGGCTTCAAAGATGGGGCAACAAAAATGTTTAGAAGCACAGCAAGACTGAGCATAGAGAGGAGACATACAAGAGGCATCATGACAAAAGTACACAAAATATGGTTTAGAGATGGTAAATTGGGATCTTCTCTTTACCCTTTTATATAATACAGGAACCAGAGGACAATCAATATAACTGATAAGAGAATTTATTTTATGACATGTGGAACTCATTGCCACGAGATATCGTTAACATAAGAACATAAGAACGGCCATAGTGGGTCAGACCAAAGGTCCATCAAGCCCAGTATCCTGTCTTCCGACAGTGGCCAATAGCAGGTGCCCCAAAGGGAATGAACAGACAGATTATCATCAAGTGAGCCATGCCCTGTCACCCAATCCCAGCTTCTGGCAACACAGGCTACGGACTCCATTTCTGCCCATCCTGGCTAATAGCCATTGATGGACCTATCTTCCATGAATCTATCTAGCTCCCTTGAGATCAAGAGATCAGTAGGAGTCAAAATAATTAGATATTTATAATGAATAGGCCTGGTTCTCAGTTACACTAAGGCTCCTTTACACTACTCCATTAGTTTAAAGGTGCCTTAGCACTCACTTTAAGGCATTTTCCACTGCCAGAGTGGTGTAAAGGGGCCTTTGTGTAACCAAGAATCAGGGCCAATGCGAACATCCACAGTTAAATTGGAAAGGATCATTTGGCTCAGATATAAACCCTCATCCTGTGAGATATAATCCAACAATAGGGGTTATGATGAAACTTCCCCTAATGGGCAACATAGTTAATAATTAATATTTGAGGATTTTCTTGGTCCTTCCTCGGAAACATCTGGTACTGGTCACTGTCATAATAAAACCACCTTGATGAGAGGCATAGCACTTTTTTCCAACATAGTTAAAGCGATGCAGTGTCAGTGTAGACACTGCATTGCTTATGTTGTCCTAAGGATATGTCTACACTACGGAATAAGGTTGAATTTATAGAAGTCGTTTTTTTAGAAATCGGTTTTATATATTCGAGTGTGTGTGTCCCCACAGAAAATGCTCTAAGTGCATTAAGTGCATTAACTCGGCGGAGTGCTTCCACAGTACCGAGGCTAGAGTCGACTTCCGTAGCTCACACATAGCTATCCCACAGTTCCCGCAGTCTCCGCTGTCCATTGGAATTCTGGGTTGAGATCCCAATGCCTGATGGGGATAAAACATTGTCACGGGTGGTTCTGGGTACATATCGTCAGGCCCCTCTTCCCTCCCTCCCTCCATGAAAGCAAGGGCAGACAATCGTTTCGTGCCTTTTTTCCTGAGTTACCTGTGCAGATGCCATACCACGGCAAGCACGGAGCCCGCTCAGGTAACCGTCACCGTATGTCTCCTGGGTGCTGGCAGACGCGGTACGGCATTGCTACACAGTAGCAGCAACCCACTGCCTTCTGGCAGCAGACAGTGCAGTACGACTGGTAGCTGTGCTCGTCGTGTCCGAGGTGCTCCTGGCCACGTCGGCTTGGAGCGCCTGGGCAGACATGGGCGCAGGGACTAAATTTGGAGTGACTTGACCAGGTCATTCTCTTTAGTCCTGCAGTCAGTCCTATTGAACCGTCTTATGGTGAGCAGGCAGGCGATACGGATTGCTAGCAGTCGTACTGTACCATCTTCTACCAAGCAGCCATGAGATGTGGATGGCATGCAGTCCTTCTGCACCGTCTGCTGCCAGCCAAAGATGTAAAAGATGGAGTGGATCAAAACAAGAAATAGAGCAGATTTGTTTTGTACTCATTTGCCTCCTCCCCCGTCTAGGGGACTCATTCCTCTAGGTCACACTGCAGTCACTCACAGAGAAGGTGCAGCGAGGTAAATCTAGCCATGTATCAATCAGAGGCCAGACTAACCTCCTTGTTCCAATAAGAACAATAACTTAGGTGCACCATTTCTTATTGGAACCCTCCGTGAAGTCCTGCCTGAAATACTCCTTGATGTAAAGCCATCCCCTTTCTTGATTTTAGCTCCCTGAAGCCAACCCTGTAAGCCGTGTCGTCAGTCGCCCCTCCCTCCGTCAGAGCAACAGCAGACAATTGTTCCGCGCCTTTTTTCTGTGCGGACACCATACCAAGGCAAGCATGGAGGCCGCTCAGCTCACTTTGGCAATTAGGAGCACATTAAACACCACACGCATTATCCAGCAGTATATGCAGCACCAGAACCTGGCAAAGTGATACCGGGCGAGGAGGCAACGTCAGCGCGGTCACGTGAGTGATCAGGACATGGACACAGATTTCTCTGAAAGCATGGGCCCTGCCAATACATGCATCATGGTGCTAATGGGGCAGGTTCATGCTGTGGAACGCCGATTCTGGGCTCGGGAAACAAGCACAGACTGGTGGGACCGCATAGTGTTGCAGGTCTGGGACGATTCCCAGTGGCTGCGAAACTTTCGCATGCATAAGGGCACTTTCATGGAACTTTGTGACTTGCTTTCCCCTGCCCTGAGGCGCATGAATACCAAGATGAGAGCAGCCCTCACAGTTGAGAAGCGAGTGGCGATAGCCCCGTGGAAGCTTGCAACGCCAGACAGCTACCCGTCAGTTGGGAATCAATTTGGAGTGGGCAAATCTACTGTTGGGGCTGCTGTGATGCAAGTAGCCCACACAATCAAAGATCTGCTGATATCAAGGGTAGTGACCCTGGGAAATGTGCAGGTCATAGTGGATGGCTTTGCTGCAATGGGATTTCCTAACTCTGGGGGGGCCATAGACGGAACCCATATCCCTATCTTGGCACCGGAGCACCAAGCCACCGAGTACATAAACCGCAAGGGGTACTTTTCAATAGTGCTGCAAGCTCTGGTGGATCACAAGGGACGTTTCACCAACATCAACGTGGGATGGCCAGGAAAGGTACATGACACTCGCATCTTCAGGAACTCTGGTCTGTTTCAAAAGCTGCAGGAAGGGACTTTATTCCCAGACCAGAAAATAACTGTTGGGGATGTTGAAATGCCTATAGTTATCCTTGGGGACCCAGCCTACCCCTTAATGCCATGGCTCATGAAGCCGTACACAGGCAGCCTGGACAGTAGTCAGGAGCTGTTCAACTACAGGCTGACCAAGTGCAGAATGGTGGTAGAATGTGCATTTGGATGTTTAAAGGCGCGCTGGCGCAGTTTACTGACTCGCTTAGACCTCAACGAAACCAATATTCCCACTGTTATTATTGCTTGCTGTGTGCTCCACAATATCTGTAAGAGTAAGGGGGAGATGTTTATGGCGGGGTGGGAGGTTGAGGCAAATCACCTGGCTGCTGGTTACGCGCAGCCAGACACCAGGGCGGTTAGAAGAGCACAGGAGGGCGCAGTACGCATCAGAGAAGCTTTGAAAACCAGTTTCATGACTGGCCAGGCTACGGTGTGAAAGTTCTGTTTGTTTCTCCTCGATGAAACCCCCCGCCCCTTGGTTCACTCTATTTCCCTGTAAGCTAACCCACCCTCCCCTCCTCCCTTCGATCACCGCTTGCAGAGGCAATAAAGTCATTGTTCCCTCACATTCATGCATTCTTTATTCATTCATCACACAAATAGGGGGATGACTACCAAGGTAGCCCAAGAGGGGTGGTGGAGGAGGGAAGGAAAATGTCACACAGCACTTTAAAAGTTTACAACTTTAAAATTTATTGAATGCCAGCCTTCTTTTTTTTGGGCAATCCTCTGTGGCGGAGTGGCTGGTTGGCAGGTGGCCCCCCCACCGCGTGCTTGGGCGTCTGGGTGTGGAGGCTATGGAACTTGGGGAGGAGGGCGGTTGGTTACAGAGGGGCTGCAGTGGCAGTCTGTGCTCCAGCTGCCTTTGCTGCAGCTCAACCATACACTGGAGCATACTGGTTTGGTCCTGCAGCAGCCTCAGCATTGAATCCTGCCTCCTCTCATCACGCTGCCACCACATTTGAGCTTCAGCCCTGTCTTCAGCCCGCCACCTCTCCTCCCGGTCATTTTGTACTTTCCTGCACTCTGACATTATTTGCCTCCACGCATTCGTCTGTGCTCTGTCAGTGTGGGAGGACAGCATGAGCTTGGAGAACATTTCATCTCGATGTCGTTTTTTTTTCTTTCTAAGCTTCACTAGCCTCTGGGAAGGAGAAGATCCTGTGATCATTGAAACACATGCAGCTGGTGGAGAAAAAAAAAGGGACAGCGGTATTTAAAAAGACACATTTTATAAAACAGTGGCTCCACTCTTTCAGGGTAAAGCTTGCTGTTAACATTACATACATAGCACATGTGCTTTCGTTACAAGGTCGCATTTTGCCTCCCCCCACCACGTGGCTACCCCCTCAACCTTCCCCCCTCCCTGTGGCTAACAGCGGGGAACATTTCTGTTTAGCCACAGGCAAACAGCCCAGCAAGAATGGGCTCCTCTGAGTGTCCCCTGAAGAAAAGCACTCTATTTCAACCAGGTGACCATGAATTATATCTCACTCTCCTGAGGATAACACAGAGAGATAAAGAACGGATGTTGTTTGAACGCCAGCAAACATACACTGCAATGCTTTGTTGTACAATGATTCCCGAGTACGTGTTACTGGCCTGGAGTGGTAAAGTGTCCTACCATGAAGGACGCAATAAGGCTGCCCTCCCCAGAAACCTTTTGCAAAGGCTTTGGGAGTACATCCAGGAGAGCAGCGAATGCCAGGGCAAAGTAATCCTTTCACATGCTTGCTTTTAAACCATGTATAGTATTTTAAAAGGTACACTCACCGGAGGTCCCTTCTCCACCTGCTGGGTCCAGGAGGCAGCCTTGGGTGAGTTTGGGGGGTACTGGTTCCAGGTCCAGGGTGAGAAACAGTTCCTGGCTGTCGGGAAAACCGGTTTCTCTGCTTGCTTGCTGTGAGCTATTTACAACCTCATCATCATCATCATCATCATCTTCTTCGTCCCCCAAACCTGCTTCCGTATTGCCTCCATCTCCATTGAAGGAGTCAAACAACACGGCTGGGGTAGTGGTGGCTGAACCCCCTAAAATGGCATGCAGCTCATCATAGAAGCGGCATGTTTGGGGCTCTGACCTGGAGCGGCCGTTCGCCTCTCTGGTTTTCTGGTCGGCTTGCCTCAGCTCCTTCAGTTTCACGTGGCACTGCTTCGGGTCCCTGTTATGGCCTCTGTCCTTCATGCCCTGGGAGATTTTGACAAAGGTTTTGGCGTTTTGAAAACTGGAACGGAGTTCTGATAGCACGGATTCCTCTCCCCATACAGCGATCAGATCCCGTACCTCCCGTTCGGTCCATGCTGGAGCTCTTTTGCTATTCTGGGACTCCATCATGGTCACCTCTGCTGATGAGCTCTGCATGGTCACCTGCAGCTTGCCACGCTGGCCAAACAGGAAATGAGATTCAAAAGTTCGCGGTTCTTTTCCTGTCTACCTGGCCAATGCATCTGAGTTGAGAGTGCTGTCCAGAGCGGTGACAATGGAGCACTCTGGGATAGCTCCCGGAGGCCAATACCGTCGAATTGTGTCCACAGTACGCCAAATTCGACCCAGCAAGGCCGATTTAAGCGCTAATCCACTTGTCAGGGGTGGAGTAAGGAAATCGATTTTAAGAGCCCTTTAAGTCGAAATAAAGGGCTTCATCGTGTGGACGGGTGCAGGTTTACATCGATTTAATGCTGCTAAATTCGACCTAAAGTCCTAGTGTAGACCAGGGCTAAGAGGCCTCCAGGAGGTGTCCCACAATGCTCATTGTGACTACTCTGGTCACCAGCTCCACAATACTGGAATGCACAAAGTTCATAAGGAGCATCAGAGTGGTACTTCTTTTTGTGAACCTTACAAAATGCAGAACAGCCATTCCCTGACTCCTTTGCACCTTGCAGTTTTTGCAGAGAATGAGCCAAGGGCTCAGCAGCGTGTAGCAACCCTCCCTAACCTTTTTGTAGCATCAGGAAACTGTTCACACTCACAGCTAAGTTAGCCACACATACATGCAGCACAACTTTCCTTAAGCGCACATTTTACAAGCTTAGCAAAAAGCCCTATGCAAACTGTACAGTACTACATGGGCAGAGCATGAGATATTCAAAGGGACATAACTCAGTCAACTGCAGACTAAAATTTCTGAACATGAAAAAGCACATCTCTTCAGTTACATCTATGTCCCTACCAAATGCCAACTTTCCACCCCCAGCCATTTTGGCTGTAATGCTCTTCGCCACAAAATGGTCCTGAGAATTGTCTTCCTTTTTAAACATGGGAAAACTACTTTCCCCACTCTTCTCAGAGTAACTCAAATTTCCCCTTACCACCCAGCCCCCAAATTACACGAATTACATTTCAGCCCAAGTGGTTCCATTTTCAGAAACTTGCCAGTTACTAAACAAGGAGTTTGAATAAAACCATTTAACAATCTTAGCTGTAGCAGCCTCTCTCACTTTAATACATGCACACACAGCATGCTGCAGAATATCAGTTCGGTTAGGTTTGTATTGACCTGACCAGATTGACTTTTATTGTGATTTGGCTTTTTTTTCCACTAGGGCAGAATAGTGTGACTACACAGATCCACGCCCCTCCCCTTCCCTCCCCCTCATCAAACTTTGGTACCAATTAGTGTTGTGGGGTGGAAACAACAACAACATAACATTGTCTAGAGTATCTAAAAGGCAAACTCATTTGCTGATATTGGACAGAGCTCAGCCACACCCTCCACAAAAAGCAAAGGACAAAACTCTGCAACATTGCAGCAGCATATGGGGTTGCAAGTACACTTAATCGTGACAGGGTTAAAAAAATCTTGCAGACATAGGTATCAGTTGTTATCCAGGCTCCTGTGGTTAGTGGGCTATTACACCTCTGCAGCAGCTTAAGCTTGCCAGAATTCAATGCACTTGGGTTCTCCACTTCCTTGAAGATTCAAGCTTCAGTCTCTCTCAAGAGTGAGGTATAAAGAGATTACTAGCAACATCATCTCATATCTTCTCCTATACAACCTTGTAAATCTGAAGCTGCCCTTGGTTAAAAGCACTGATGTTAAATACTAACACTGTTTCTCTCCTTGTGTCTTTCCCACTCTTCCCTTTTCTTTGCAAATTTCAAGGTGATGACAAAAGAGAGAACAGTCTTAGCATTTGTTAATACCCACTTGACCCACAAAAGAAATTCACTAGCATTCGCAGCTCCTAATTTAAAAACCATTAGACCGTTCCGCTTGGCAGACCAGATCTAAATATTCTTAAAGGGGTGGTTTAATTTAATCATTACCTTAACAAGCCCCCTTTTAAAATGATGATCCGCCAAATTCAAGGGATTTGTTTTGGAATCTGATCCAATAACTGGCTTTGTACAAAGAGAAGCATAGCCGCATCTGATTTGGTTCAGAACGGGGTGATAATCATGAAAATTACTTTGCATATTTAATCACTGTGAAAACATGAGTACAAAACTACTTTCTAGAGATTACCTTAAAAAAAATAGCAGCTTCAGGCTTTGCAGCAAGCATGCCAATTACTTTGATTTACAGAGAATTATTTGGATTTTATAGAAAGCTCAGTGTTTCAAAGACTTCAAGCTAGTCAGCCACCAGCAAAGAAACATTTTTAATAGTGAAAGCAAAAAGTTTTGTGTTTTTTAAATGATATTTAAGCCTATGTCATCCTTTAACATAGATCCAAAGCAAAATAAACCCCGTCAGAAATTACCAGACTTCTGAACATACGAAGAGAGCAAAGAGGTCATATTCTGTTTAGGTTTGATCCAGAGATGGACCACAGCTGCCAAGTTGGGATCTTGATCAAAACTTTCAGAAAGTTTTGAGGGAAGAGAGATGCCCGGAATCCATCTCTGCTAAAAACATGCATTCACTGTTGTTTGTCACAAGAAGAATCGCATTGTCCACTAGTCCCAGGCACGAAGGCAAAAATATTCTTTGAAAACTTTCCAATAATGAGTGAATCCAAAAAAATGACTAGAAGAGAAAGGCAGTAGCCTTCAGAAAGTGCTGGAACTGACACTATAGTTAAAACTGACTAGAGAATAAAGCATATATATTGATATAGAGAGATATATCTTTATTAGACATACAGACAGACTGGAAGCTTGTGGGGCAGTGGGAGAGACACGTATACAAAATTTGAAGCATATTCTCAAACTGTAAAAAGTGGACTCCAGATGATGACTTTGTGATACTTAGGATGACATTCACTGCTGATATAAATGGGCACATCTCCACTAAATTCAACTGAGTTGCACCTGTTTATGCCAGCCTTAAATTAAACTCACTCTTTATTGTCTGCTAAATAACCGACTATATTTAAATCCTTGCATTTGCAATTCAGAGATATTTGTAAATAGACCAGCATATGAGGGCTACAATGTATGCCCCTAGAAGATAAAAGCCATTGCCAGCTAATACGAAGAATGTTGTACTATAAAATGTTACCCAGGTATATTTATGTGTTTGCATGTATGTGTCTGTATGTATATACACATACACGTGCCTCAGATTTATTATATAGATCAGACAGGTATACTGTGTAAAGTCAAACAGAGACACATATACACATAAATACATATATACCTGTATCTTTAGTATACTTGTCATACAGAGTGGATATTCCTTGAAGCTTTACATGTTCCACAGCTTCAGCAGTCTAGAGGTTAATGAACAAGCTTTTCCTCACATATGCACAGAACAGATAATTTTCTTTACTGTTCACGATAAGTTGAAGGAGCATTTGAGTGACAGACCAATTTGTCAATCAACTACAAAGTGTTGAAGAAGCCTCCTCTGCATAATTGTACACACCGAGATCAAATGTGACCTTTGCTTGTACACTGGTATGGACAGCCAAGGTTACGAAGTCCAAAGGAGACAGGCAAATCAACCACCACTTCTGAGTGCTGTGCCTTTCTGGGGTTATCTATGCATTAAAATAATTACTGCTTTTATAGGAAAGATTAAAATAAAAAAGTCCTTTTTTATTTTTTAAGTGTGTGTGTGAGGACGACGTGTGTATAAATTTGTCACTAAGCCTCAATGTCTGTGTTTTTATTTTATTGTGTTTTTAGGTTTCAACACAGAGCCCTTGGTACTGACATCTCATGCAGTTTTTCTTGAAAGCAACGTTTTAATAGCAGCTCCCTTCATTTAATGTTAGCCACTTCAGATGATTTCTTTGCTAAAACCTGAATTATGAAAATCACTTGTCAATTACCCAGGGTAGCTGTGTAAAAGAATTATTGCACATTCACAGTGAAAAGAAAACTTTATTTTCACCACTTTCCAGTAAAAGCTAATTCAGAATAACTCCATTTAACAGTTATTTCATGCTGAAATACTGAATACCTCAGGGAGTCTTTTAGGGATTTTAAAGTCTCTTTATTTATAAATGATTCATGCTGCATTTTCAGAAAAACCTACAATTAGTGTGGGTAGCATAGAGACTCCTTTGGGAAAGGTAAAAAAAATATATAAAAAAATATACATGCATTATATACAGCCTTTTTATCTATTGTTGTTTTGCAGTGGACTATAAAAAGAAAAGAACTGGAAAAAATGGCAAGGAGATATTTTATCTAACCTTTTAAATATACGCCTCAGTTGACAGTATTTTGTGAAGTACTTACCCTTATGATTTGTACAGCCCACAAAATTCTTTTAATGCAGGTTACATTTTGGTTTGCACTTTCCAGCCCCAGTTACAAATGATCAAGCTAGCAAAGAGGAGATACTTTCCATGGTGATACAGTAGGACAACCCCTCCTACCCTCATGGACATGAGGGTCCCTAACGTTTCTATATTGTTTGCTGTCTGGAGTGGTGGTATAATTGTAGGGCCTATTGAATTTCTTAAATTTACACAGTCTAAGAGGACTTAAATCCCTTATGCTCCATCATTAGCCTTCCTGCTAAGGATAATAGTGCAGGGGGGAGGCATAAGGAGTTCCTTATGGACTACTAGCATTGTCAGAGCTTACATGATGAAAGCAGCCACCACCAAGCTGTTACTCTCCCTCCCATGTCGCTTCGCAGGAAGTGGGCAGGCAGGGACTGGGAGATGGCAGAGTTTTGGTTCTACCCCTTAACACACGAGCCTACGTACCAGCTCCACCACAGAGTGAGATGTGGCACAGATTGCTTCTCTGCCAAAACGAGGGGGCAGAAGGAAGCAGATTGTGATCCTCAGAGTCACAGTCTGGTTCTTGTCCTGTCCCTAGGGCATCCCAGCTATGTGCTGCCCCATATTCAGGCAGGACGGTAGAGTTAGAATCCAATCCAAAGAGATTTTTTGGCTCAAGATTTCATGGTTTTAAGGAGCAGGGCTATAGGCTGCTCTTGTGTATTTATTTTCCTTAATGAGATTTTTGCTCAGGGGTGGAGCTCCTTTATCATTGCTACCTCAGGATGGCAAGGATATACTCCTAACATACAAAAAACCTAAACTCAAACCTCCATTTAAGACACCAGCTCTTGTCTATATTGGCATGTTGCCCCAATTTTAGCAATCAGTGGCAAGTCTCTGATGTAGCTGCACCTGGGTAACCCCTAGCAATTCCACAACTATGGGTCGCAACCCTGAGTGGGGTCATGCCATCAGTGAATGGGGTTGTGGCAGTCCTGACTGTGCAGAGGATGCCAAATTTCTCTGCACAGCACAACCTTGCACGTACAGTGCTCTACAAAATGGTGTCCTTCTTGTTGTCTGGGGCCACAGGAAGCAATAAGTCTGAAAATAGGGTCATTCAAGCAAAAAATTTGGGAACTCCTAAGTGTAGACCTTGATATGTGCAAATGGAGCTCACTTTGGTTTCAGACAGGAGGTGCTCCATCAGCATTAATCCTAGTTTTCTCTGTCTTCCCTTGGGATTTGCGTTATTGCAGCTACATAAAAGGCTGACTATCAATGGCAGAAATTGTGTCAAATTCCCAATGCAGACAAAGCCTTGTGTTTTGGGAGAAAGGCAAGATTTCAAGTGTTACCCAGTTACTGCAGCATCATTTATCGTGTGGCTACTGAGGCAAACATACAACTAAATCTTACAGCTATAGAAGATCTTCCAACCAAGTGGTACTCGTAAGTGAAGAAGAATCCTGGAGCTTGTAAAAGGTGTGTCAGGGGAAAGAAATGTGAGTGAGGAAAAGTCTGATCTTCTATCATATGATGTACAGCTTTATGAATGACGCTTCTACTACAAATGGAAAACCTTGGAGCTGACAGGCCTCAAACTTTGAACTGCACAAAATCTGGATCATAATTGTGTTTGCTTGAGCCCATCTTGATAGCTTTCCAAATTCCTAGAAACATGGCTGTACCAACTAGAAGTGAAAACTCTTAATTTGGAGTTTGATGATGTTTCTTATTAAACTACCATAAACAATAAAGAATAGTAGCAGTGACTCTGCAACATATAGCAGTATGTGCTTTGGCATTGTCACGGTTGCTTGGATACCAACAGGTGGAAGACAAGAAGGAACCATTTGAATAAAGAGAATTATCATCAAGGCTGTCACTAGATGGTGGATAAAACAGAATCACTAGCATAGTGGAATTTGCTTTGTTTTAATGCTTTTGAAAGGGGAGAAAAGGTGCCTTGGCATAACTATTGACATCTTAACTTGTTGATCTTCATTTTTTAATCTTTTGCCTAATCTTACATTATAGTATGAGGAGATTCACAATATGCAACTTGTTCAGCACCATTTTCAATGCAGCATCAATTCAGTGAGCACTGACAAGGTTACAGTAGGTTTTATGAAGAGGGAAAATGAAAGGATTTTTCTTTTCTTTGAAACCAGGGACATGACAAAATTATATCTTGAACTTAATTCTCTCTAGTACTTCAACATAATCAGATCAATTGGTTCTAAATCTGTCCTTTTGAGGATATTCTCAATCTCTGCAGAACTAGAGCAATTAAAAGTTAATTGTCTAACTTTCATAAGAAACCAAATAACTTTAGATAAATAAAAATAGAGGTGTGTGAGGGGGAGAGTATTTTAAAATATTATTTCCTACTACTAAATATAATGGCCTCATGAACATCATGGGAGTGAAAAGAAGTGGCAGAAAGTCTCCAGGCAGTTAAAGGGCCATAACTTTTGCTCCATTCATGTTGCCAAAATCCCACCTTTATGGAGGGGGAAAGTGTGTGACAGACTCTCTGTTGTTTTCAAGCCAGGGAGATTTCAGGGGGCTATTTTTCTACCCACAGGTTTTCCCATAGAAAGGAGCACATAACCTAAAAGCTTTAATAGCAGAGTAAGATAACTAGGCATTAGAGCTGACTGAAAAATGGAATTTCCATCCCAAGGGAAATTCTGATATTTAACATATGTGTTCATTCTGACACAGGACAAAACGTCAAAATATTTAAACTTTTTGCAGACATTCAGAAATTGAAACAGAACCTTTCAGTTTCTCAACTACAAACTAAACATTTTGTTTCAGGTAGGTTTGACATTGGCCTCCGCATCCACCTGAGCAGCTGAAGTACCTCATGGGAGTTGGAGTTCTGGTCTCTTGCGGCCCCATTCACCCATATGAGTCTTGCTCCTCAGCTGGACGACATGTGCTGCAGTCTCTATTCACGGCTAGGCTGCTGCGGTGCATCGTGGGAGCCTCAAGAGAGACCCAGAACTTCCCATGAGTATCCCAGCAGCTCAGGCAGATGTGGAGATTAATGTCAACCTGAAACAAAACATTTCATTTCAATTTTCCTAACGGAAAATTCCATCAAAATGGATCTTTTCCAGGAGAATATTTCCATTTTCTACAAAATCCCATTTCTTACCAGAAAATGTTTCATTCAAAACTTTTCAACTAAGTCTATTTTTTCTGGATGTCATATTAAGGTGGAATGTCTGGGAAACTCCACTGTATTTATGCTGAGGTAAAAATAGGCACATTTAATAAAATCCCTTGAGGCATGGAAAGAAATATTTTTTAAAAAATTGGAAAATCTGATTATAAAGCCACAAAAATTGGCAGGGGACTTGAGCAGATGTAGTACCTAAAACTGCTTTTAATCCATTTTTTTAAAATATGATTGGATTTCAAGTTGATGGTGTCCCTGTGAGACCCAGAAAAAGAAAGGTTTAACATTTAGAGGTGTTTCGCTACCCTGTTCTTTTGCTGCCTACGAGAATAAAACTCCAGTGAATGAATTATAAGGCCTGCCCCCAGATTGTAAGAATTATGGTCCTCCAACCAGGGAAAAAGCAGTACCAAATGACTGACCAATCACAACAGCTCATATTCTGAATACTGAGCATCGAACATTCACATTGAACTTTTTGCAATTAATTTATGGAGTAAAAGACTCTCAGAATTATTTGCCCAATAAATTGGAATGGGAAGTAAATCAGAATCTGCTTGTTCACACTGTATAAGCAGAAAGCTCTCTGTATCTCTTTGGATGTAACATGGTAATTTTTGAAAGCTGCATCTGATCAATTCCAAAATTTCAGTAGATGTTCTATGCATCAGTGGGCAGAAAATGGCCCATTAAAACCATATTCTATAGCAGGACATTTTTGTTTCTTTGCCCTGCCCAGCTATTAGTAAATTAACAAGAATCCGAATTAGGCTGACCACACTCAGTTATGCCTTGATCTCTTTGGTGTCTAGTTGCTGTGTGGACATACCTATGGCTTGCCTGTGCCAGAGAAGTTGGGCTTGCGGCACTCGGGCTGCAGGGCTGTTTCACTGCTGTGTAGACTTCTGGGCTCAGGCTGGAGCCTGGGCTCTAGGACCCTGCAAAGTGGGAGAGTTTACACAGAAGCCTACACAGCCCCACAAGCTCAAGTCAGTTGGCATGGGCCAGCCGCAGGTTTTTCTTTGCTATGTAGACATACCCTTATAGGCTGCACTTTTGTTCGTGCGGGTCAGTATTTGCAATGGCAATTCTGTCTTGCTGCAGTATATTGCAGTCTGTTGGGAGACTTTGCATGAAACTTCTGCAAGATCTCCAGAGCAATTCATGTAAATCTGTCATGTAAATATATATTTATAGAGGCTTTAAAGCTTGGATTGCTGCCACACAGACAGCTCCCTATCATCTAAATATATATTTAAGGACTTAAAAATAAAGAGTGTTGACCTGACCTGTTATGGTAGATCTCATCACTCCCAAGGCTGCTGTGCAGGCACAGTTAGGGCTATTGTATCTCTCTCTTCTCCAAGCACAGATGTAATTTAGAACCAAATCCTGTCCTATGAGACACTAGCGCAAGTGGCTTAGGGACTTGCTCCCCCTAGCACACAGAAATGCAGAATTTCTACCTCTTGATAGGACCTCACTACTGCATCCACTAGTGTATCACATCCTCTTGGGAGCCTGGCTTGCCCTCTGAGAACCATGGTCAGGCCCAGCCCAATCAATTCATATACTATGATTGGCAGCATATACTATCGAGGGGAGTGGGTGCATGCTGCTCCCTTTCAGAGCAGTAATGAGGTAGTTTCCACTGCCCATCAGGTAATCTTGGCTGTCACATGCAGCTGGCATAGCACTAATCTACTCCAGCCTCATCTGTGTCAGCACTGCTCTGGGGTAGCATGTGGTAATTAACACTTGCAGTGAGTCCACCATAGGAACACACACTATTCCTTTTAGGTGCAAGTCCTGCAAAAATAATAGCAATTGGGGGAAAAAAGTCCTCTTGTGTTGCAGTATTTCCATTTTCCCTATAGTTAAAACCAGTTGGAATCCCAAGGATTCTCCCCAACCTCCACAAACTTCCAGGCACTGTAAATTTAGGGCCTAAACTACTTGGCAAAGTCCTTTCTTATCCTGCATTGTAGAATTCCCCCGAACTCCCATGCAGCGTGTTAATGGATTGCAGGTGACATAGGGTTGCCAGGTATCTGGTTTTCAACCAGAATGCTCAGTCGAAAAGGGACCCTGGCATCTCTGGTCAGTGGCGCAGCAGGGGCCCGGGGTGAAGGCAGGCTCCCTACCTGCCTCAGTTCCACTCGGCTCCCGGAAGCAGCCACCCGGTCCCTGTGGCCCCTAGGCGCATGGGCGGCCAGGGAGGCTCCATGCACTGCCCGCACCCCAAGTGCCGGCTAAGAAGCCCCCGTTGGTCAGCAACCATGTGCCGGGAGCCCGCACTCCGGACCCTCTCCCACACCCCAACCCCCTGCCCCATCCCAGAGTCCCCTCTGGCACCCAAACTCCCTGCCAGAGCCCGCACCCCACACCCCCCTTACAGCCCAACTCCCTGCCCCAGCCCTGAGCCCCCTCCTATACCCCAAACTACTAATCTCTGGCCCCACCCCATAGCCTGCACCCCCAGACAGAACCTCCACCCCCCCACACACCCCAACCCCCTGCCACAGCTGGAGGAGCCCTCTCCCAGACTCTGAACTCCTCATTTCTGGCCCTACCTGGAGTCTGCATCCTCAGCCCAGAGCCATAACTCCACCACACACACCCCAACCCCCTGGCCCAGCCCAGAGCCCTCTCCCCCACCCCAAACCCTGCATCCCCAGCCTCACCCCAGAGCCCACACCCCCAGTTGGAGCCCTCACCCCCCTCCCACATCCCATTTCCCTCCTCAGCCCAGTGATAGTGAAGGAGGGAGGGGGGTGTAGTGAGCAGGGGGTGGGGCCTTGGAGAAGGGGCAGGGCCTCAGGGAAGGGGTGGGGTGCAGGGCAGGGGTGTTTGGTTTTGTGTGATTAGAAAGTTGGCAACCCTAAGGTGAAAGCATCTGATACTGTGACTGTGTATGTGGACGGAAATGATTACAAGGAGAAAATCCTATATTTATCTTAAAGGAAAAAATAATACTATATATTGAAGTCCTACTTTTTTATTCTCTTTTTATATTTATTTAAACATCCTTTCAAATATAGTCCTATTTCTTAGAGCTGAATTAGTCCCCAGATGCCTCCATTCATGTACTGTGCACCTATATCTCAGAAGTACCTGCTTTTGCAGATATCCAAACCCACTAATTAATAACAAGAACTCACAATGGGAGTTTTCTAGCTGAAACCACAGCAGAAACCAGATAAGAGGAGGCTATATGCTTCTTTTTTTTTTTTAATTTGCTATACTGCATGCTGCCAGTTCTGCTATGTCATATAATATCCGTCAGGAGTTGCGAAATAATGAAACATGACATGATGTAACCACTGTGATGACCCAACACGGCATAACCAAATGCAAAATGATTCATTCTGACTAAGCATGTCAGAATTTTTTTTATGTCAGCCTCGATAACCTTCTATTAACTGGTTAAATCCTTTCAGGGATCAGATACAGGACTAGACCATAGTTCATCTATCAATAATAATGTCAGCTACAGATATACAAAGAATACACAAACCATGTTCAAGTTCTCCTAAGGTTATGATGTAAGCTAATGCCTCAGTTTTGCTTTGAGAACTATGTAGGCAAGATTGTGTAGAATATGGCTCTAAATACAGAACTGGGGCATAAAAAAGTGTTTGCTTATGAACAAATAAATTTATGCGTATATACACATATACACACACACACACACACATTTGTTGTTTGTTCATAAGCAAAGACTACATAGCAAGTTTAGGATGAAACTGTCCCCTAAGGAATGAATATTAGGAAGAAAGCATGAGGTGCAGAGAAGGAGGACTTTGAATCACCACAGTATTGGGAAAGGTTTAAGACACTAACATGGTCTCAGAATCAGTAAAATGTGTCCGTTTTGTACCCCGGTCTGGTAGATTGGTTATGGAGTTCAGTTATTCTGTACAACAGTACAAAACGAAAGCATCCTCCTGTTAATTTAAAGAGCTGATACTGTGTCCCCAACTTCCACGCCCTATCCTGAAGCACTAGTACACAATGTGTCATGTAACATTGTTCTCAGCCCCAGTACTAGTCAGGTACAATAGCAAGGCTTAAGGACTGAGTGTCAGGTTTAACTTCCTCTCATTACCATTGAGAAAAATAGCATTTAATATTAAGGTAATTGTAACACAAGGGTATGTGTCATGTCCTTATGTTACAATTACCTTTAATATTAAATAATAGTTTCTGTAAATGTAGTTTCCTTTGGGGATTTTCTTTTTATGTTAGGTATTTCTAGCTGCTCTCTCTCCATATACAGATATCTCTATCAGCCACGAAAATCTGTCCTATAAATAGGAATTCATGTTTACAAACATGCCAGGCCAGATTCTCAGCTGATGTCCATTAGTGTAGTTCCATTGAAGTCATTGCACTTTATAGTGGATTCCTCTTTTATCTATTAACAATTTTGTTATTTGACTGTTACTCAAATTGCATCTTGCACATTGGATGGAAGAAACATAGGTTTCTCATTCTACTATGCTGTAAACAGAGTTTCACTCTATCCATGTTCTCAGCTGTACATTAGCTTCAATGGAGGAACACCAATTTACACCAGCTAAGGATCTGGCCGGAATGGTTTACCTTATAGCATGCAGCACTCTTGGTTGTTGTTGGATTTTTTAATCAAGGTTTCACGAACTATTATAGATTCAAAGGCATTATTAAGAGTAGTTTTAAAACTTCTAATTAATCAGGGTTTAAAAAAGTAATCCCCCTGTGCAAAATTGTGATGGTATATGCTCAGAAATCACTTTCTAGGGGTAAAGTCATGCAGCCCCCTTTAGTGGACTCCTCTTTGACCTATTAACAGCTTTACTATTTGACTGTTACTGGAATTAGCAGTAGGTTTTTCATTTTACTATGCTATAACCAGAGTTTCACTCTATCTCTGTTCACGGCTTTCACTAAACAAGTCATTTCCAGAAAGATGTTTTTGTTTTAAAAGACAGAGACACTAAAAGCAATTAGATTATAATGTAGACTAACTTATGAGAGAAAAATTATTGTTCAATAGAGTCCTAATTTTCCCATTGACTGTATATGGGCAGATCCCTGCATGGAGCCTGCTGCACACCAGAAGTTGTAGGCTCAGGTCCTAAGCCACTAGGGGACAGATCCTGTCCCTTCCCAGGCCAAAGACTACACAAAGGGCATTAACCTCAGCTGAACTAATACAGTTTTGCTGCACAAGAGAGAGGGAGAACAACGATTGTGCACTACAGTTGTGCTCTCTGGAAGTCCTTGGGTCACAGAGCACCTAGGAGTTTTGCAAACAGGCCAAGGTAGGAATAGGGTGAGGGCTGGAGGGTCTGTGACTATGTAATTCCACCAGCCATTCCTTCCACCCACAGATGGAGAAGGATAGAGAAATGTGAGGAGTACTGCAGTCCTCCTACCTATGTTACAATAGCTGTGATGGAAGGGCTTTGCTGTCAATCTAAAATGTGGGCATGGCAGGAAAGTGGATTTTGGCTTCTCCAGCATAAAGCCCAGCTTGCAGCGCTGCACAATGGGAACAAGTTTTAGCCTTTAATGCCTATTAGTTTTCAGTTAATTTTTGGATAACTTGTAAGTTCCCCCTTCCTGATTAATACCTTATACCATATGTCAAGCTTCAGCCAGTAGCAGATTTATATGGCAGATATAAATTCTTGAGAAATTGGGTCTTATAATGGAAACGCTATATGAAATGACCATAACTTCAGTGTGAAAGAAGTATAAAGCATGTTGTATTCTTTCTTCAGTCTTGCTTGCCCTTGTCAGTGGTGACCTTCCTTACTCGCTTTCTTGTCGGTCTCTTGCAGTAGTGTGGGGGGTGGGAGGGAATGGGGGAAGGATGAATTATTAGTGTCGTTTTTAAAAAAAACTATAAACTTTCGCCCAGAGCAAGCAAGCGTTGGCACCTTCACTATGCTACCTTCTTAATAATACAGGTAAAGAAATAGTGGTGCTCCAGATCATTCACTGAGTAATTAGGGTTTTTGTTTGTTTGTGTTTAATTAAAACTAAACTTCTATTACAAAAAGAGGTGCTTACTGAACAACTGAAACATAGTAACTTTCAGTGAGCAAACACAGACCCTCCACTCCTACACCTCAACCTAGAAAAGCAACACCTAGCTCTGACATAGCGCTTTTCATCTGTAGAGCTCAAAGCGCTTTCCAGAGGAGATCAGCACAATTATCCCCACCTGGGGTAACTGAGGCACACAGCAGGAAAGTTACTTGCCCAAGATCACCGATTAGGCCAGTGGCAGAGGCAGGAGTAGCATCCAGGTCTTGTGAGTCCCACTCTAGTGTCCTTGCTACTAGCCCACACTGAAGTTACTTTGGATATACCACAGGATCACTCACTGGTATTTCAATACATGCACATATTTCCATACGTAGGGTCAGATACTCAGCTGGTGTAAATCAGTGTAGCTCCATTGAAGTCAATGGAATTACAGCTATTTATAGCAGCTAAGGATCTGGCCCATATTTTTCAGAAGTCACCCTGTTCATTTTTTATGAACTTTTTGTTCCCCAGTGCCATCCTGTATATATTCATAGCAGAGAAACTGAAAAACAGCAAACAAAGTCTGATAACACATTCATCTTTAATCTGATGAATGCATAACCACATGCTAGGATCTGTGTTCCAAGGTATATTGTTTGAGAGATCAGTTCTCAGAAATCATGGTGCGGGGGTTTTCAAAAAGAAATATTCAGAAATGCTAACAAAGTGTAACTAAAAGCTGATTGGCCTGTGTATGTGATATATACAGAACAAGACAAGAGTATTGCTGTAAATTTCCATACTGTAGCATTATCCTCACCAATTTCCAGGACGCAATGTAACATGGCAAAAATAGGGGGAAACAATGGGCTTCCTTGTTCATTAGGGGCCTGATCCAAAGTCAGTGAATGGCTTTCCATTGACTCTAGTGGGCTCTGGATCAGGCCCCAATGCCTAGGATTTATCCTTCAGTATAGAAACAAAAAGATCCGAAACCACATATAAGCATTTTATATGGAATAATATGATCGCTAGGTGAGAACTCTATACAGTATACTGCTGGATAGAGTCTAAACAAATCATTTCTCCGCTACTATTAGTTCTTTTATGATAATAGAAGGTTCCAAATCCAATATTCAACACAAAAATAAGCTTTAGGGAGGGCAAGGGGAAAAAACAAAAACACTGTGACATTAATGTTCAAATGATAAAAACTTTGCAGAAGTCTCTATATTTATTTATTTATTGTAATTCTAAATCCCTGCTGCCACACAACAATGTCACATTTTAATGTAATATCATGTCCAATGCATATTCATGAAATAAAAATCTTGGCAGTGGCACAAGAAAAGTGGGATGAAGTGTGTTTGGTGGAGTGCGTCACGTTTCCAGACCAGCGGATTTTTTGATTAAAGTCCCTTATCCGTTTTATCATGCATATCCACTCTCTGATTAAAGTGATCTGGAGCTGACACTCACAATGTCAGTATGCACTGAGACCCTTCACACAAAACATGGTTGGAATTTATATCCTTTAAAAAAAAAAAAGAAAAAGAAAAGAAAGAAAGAAAGAAAGAAAGAAAGAAAGAAAGAAAGAAAGAAAGAAAGAAAGAAAGAAAGAAAGAAAGAAAGAAAGAAAGAAAATAGATCAACTAAACTGGCTACATTATGTGTGTGTCTATGTATTTGAGAGAGCCAGACTTTGGAGTCTTTATTTTAACCTTAAGTATCTTTTTTAACGTTGCCAGACTAAAGAGACAGTGAGTTTTTATTTCCATTTCAAAAAGTACACATGGACTAAGTTTCTCTCTATTATGTTGGGCTTACTATCAAAACATCTCCACTTTGTGGTAGGGGACGGAACATAGCTAGGGACTCCCACGGCAATATATAAATAATGAATTCCCCTTCTCTCCCATATATGCTTTTTTTCCCTTTTTTATTCCAGGTGATCATTTTTCTAGCTTTCCTAATTCCGGTGTATGCATGCATTTGGGGCCTGATGCAAAGGCCACTGAAGTCACCGGAAAGACTACCACTGAATTCAGTGGGTTTTGGATCAGGCCCTTGGCCCGGATTCAGGAAAGTACTTCAGCATGTGCTCAGTGTTACTTAAGGGCTTTCCTGAATTGGGGCCTCAGAAATATTCGTTTCTCTCTAGGAATAAACAAAATTTTGCAGTACCTTCACATTTCTAAGTGTTGGGAACTGTACATGAAATATATATGGTAGTGTGTCATTATCATTCTTAAATGCCAGTTCTTCACATAGGAGCTCCCATTGTGCCTACTGCTTCCAAGAGTCTGGCTCACTTGCTCTAATCCAAAGAAATCTGGATCTTGAAAGAAGCAGCGAAAACCTATTTATAGGTTACTTGGAAACCAACATTTTGTTAACAGCTGCTTTAATTTTTCCACTCTAATATTATTTAAAATATTCACCTAAGTTCTGGTTTCCTCTGAGTTTTGCTCATGGTTATCTGTTCTTTTATTTTTTTCTGATTTGGGTATTTAACTAGTAAATGCAAGTGCTTATGGTGGCAATTGATACATTGGGAAGTGCAAGGCACGGTGCTGTATAAATTCTCTGGCACTGAAATACATAAGCAGGGCATTGTGAAAGAGCAAACATTGTACTATTCCAATCCAGATCTTTTCCTGAGCAGAGACGGCCAGTCATGCTGAATTGTGTTTCTACATTGTGAAGGTGACAGACATTCAGTTAGAATTAGTCTGAGTGTGTCAAACTCATTTCACTTGTGAATTAAGCCTTTCACTTCTTGACAAATGTAACTCTAATAAGTAGACAGACAGAGAAAAGTAAATTAATTTCTTTTGTTCATTAAGGCAATGGCTTAAAAATAATAAACTGAGACTAAGGGCTTTTTGCACAATGAAAACAAGCAAGGCAGGTGGACCTGCACGAAAATAGATAGTACTTGTATTCATTGCTCAGCAACAAGCCATGCTTTCACTATTCTGATTCAGCAAGGAGACTTGGGTCATACTGGAGAATTAAAGAGAAAACAAGTGGCAACATGAGGAAAAAATCACCTTTTTGGAAATACCACTGGGAATGGATGGATTTTCACCAGCCTGCACATAAACTTACGCAGGTGGGAGATTTTACAGTCAGAACAGCCCATGAACACTGTTCCTGTGCCTATATGATACACACACACAGTCACAGTGGCAATTTGTAAGCACGTAGCTGGCATTGTTCCTTCCATACAGTAGGACTAACACTGTCCTTCATTTGCACTGTATGTGGAGAAATTAACTGTATGTAGGCCATTGCAATGAATATTTCCTGAATGGAGGCTTTTCTAATCTGACAGGAACCATTGGTTCTAGCAGAATAAACATTAACTGATGACCTGTATGAAAATAGTCAGGTAGGGAAATTCAGCTAATAACTACCAAAGCCCTAAAAGGAGTCTTAGTCATTCTACACAAAGAGGGTACAAAAGAGTGATTAGTCTCAGGTTATACACTGCTTTGTGCATTTGCTTCCTCATTGTATTGCTTTTCTTCTGGTGTGGGAGACCTATCCAGCCTCTTGGTTCAAAACATATGGCATAACATAAGGACCATACTTAGGGTGATCATCCATCTTGTAGGTCATCCCATGCTGCCATCTCATGACCTGTACCATATACAGAGATACGGAGAAGCATCTGATTAAGCAAAGTCAACAAAAATTGTAAACTTTGGATGTTTGAAGTTAAGAACCTAAAACCATACAGAGGCACCTAATAATGGTAACACCCATTGTTTCATGTTCTCTGTGTATATAAAATCTCCCCACTGTGTTTTCCACTGCATGCATCCGATGAAGTGAGCTGTAGCTCACAAAAGCTTATGCTCAAATAAATTTGTTAGTCTCTAAGATGCCACAAGTACTCCTTTTCTTTTTGCGAATACAGACTGACACAGCTGCTACTCTGAAACTAATAATTTTTTAGGCATCCAAGTTTCAAACTTTTGGCCTAAGTTTTCAAGCAATAGTCCATTAAAGGTATATTCACTAAGGGTGAAACACATTCCTATGAAGAACATCAGAGCAAGGCTTGTACCAGTCAGTCCAATTTATGTCCTGTTTTGAGGGCTTAACTGGTCTGGCTTGCTATAAAGGAGTGGCACTGACATTGTGAGTGTCAGCCTGAAAGTGAATTGTATAATCACTTGTAAAATTTTCATCTTGTGCTGGGTAGCTTAGTTACAAGAGGTGAATGCAGGAGAGTTGTTGCCGTCACATCACACTAAACATTTTCACACTCCTGCCTTGGATTTTTATTTACCTACACCCTGATGGGTCAACTCATTCCATAATGCTGATAGAAAACGGAAAGTTTAAAAAAATGCCCCCAAAGTTTTTTAGTAGACTGCAGATTGATTTGTGCCACATCTATCATGATTAGAGCTGGATGAGAAATGGTTTTCCCATTTTGTGAAAAGTTTCAAGATTTGAACTTTTTCCCCCATCCCACTGGGATGAAAATTCAAAATCTAAAAAATGTTCATGAACCAAAAATCTAAACAAACATACATTTGTTCTGGTAAATTGAAATGTTTTACAGAGTTTTGATCATTTTGAATATATTTCATTGTGATTTCCACCATATATTCTTTTAAAAAATACTATAATTTGCTTAAATTTTGGTTAAAAGTGTTTTCTTCTAGAAAATGTCAGTATGAAACATTGATAATTTTGAAACTTTTTTCAAAAAAATATTCAAATCAGTTTGTCAAAACATGAAAAGTTTCAGTTTCAACAAATTAGCTTGTCTGACCAAAAAAACAAAAATTTTGTAGAAAAATTGGCAACCACCTTTAGTGATGATCCACACAACTCTTCTTTCTTTCCACACATAATCATGAATATTTCCATGACCCTCACACTCACTCACGCTTACCACAGTTCCTCATACATGAGCTATCCCAAACAGGGAATATAAACAAAACCATATAACCAAAAAGCCTTCTCTATGCTGAGGGGTTTTTCAGGGTTTTGTACCAACCCCTACAATGCACGTGTGCGGCCACAATGTTAAGTGTGTGTGGTGGTGGTGGGGCATCTGTAATGTTGTGCTTTACACTGGTAAACTGCAAGGTTAAACCCCGTTTTGGGCTAGTACAGTGTGTCTACATTAGAGCTTTACACTGGTGAAATTCCACTGATTTAGATACACTGGTGAGAATGTCTATAGTCTAGACAAAATCCAGCACAGCATGAGATACAAATCTTTAACTGCAATCAGCTGTTTGTGAACAATCTGCAAACTAATGATTAGTCCCTGACAATATTCACAAATAAGCCTGGTAACAAATACATTTGAGGATTTTAAAATCTGCTCACAGACTATTCCGAAACAAAATACAGGCAAAATTTATCAAAACCATTACTGGATACGGATTATTCACTCCGCTCTAATTATTATTATTACTGATGACCCTTATTAATCCACATGCTTTGTCATTTGTGCCCAAAAATGGCTGAGCTGTCCCCACTTCTGAGCCAAGATTTAATAGCCGAGGCAGTGCTGTAGTGGCTCATGTCGCTTAGTGTCTCATATTACTACTTCCGTACTTTTACAAAATACTCTGCAGTGGAGTCACTAGTACATGAAGCATTATGAATAATTAATCATTACATTATAATTGTCAATGTGCTTTATTCATTTACAACCTGTGTTCCAGCGCCCTTGCTTTTCAAATTAAGTTTGTTTACTTACTGGAGGAAAAAACTATGACAAGGGTGGGAGAAGGATGCAAAGGGAACAGGGAGGCAGGACTCTTGAGTGGAACAAAGGGTGCAGGAAAAGATTAGAGCAGAGGTGGACGTAGGAGTGAGGTGAGCAGAGCCTTAAAATGGCAAGTGAGAAGCTGAACCTGATGTGCAGGAAAAGGTAAAGCCCGTGAAAAGATTCAAACGGTGAGTGATGGGTGGCATGGGCTAAGGGGTGAGAGTGGAACAAGATTTGTGAGGCTGCCCTGTGATAGACCGGAAGAGAGAGACATTGGCACGGAGTGCTTTTTTTCCCTCTACATTTGGATAGGAGCTTCCTCCCTAATTTAGTCTGTTATTTGGTGACCTCCTCAATGGATAACTGCAGGAAGCATTGCATGGGACTACCTTGGAAGTCTACTCAGACCATAGCTAAGGTGCACAGCCCACCTATTTTATTTAACATTTACCAACAGACGTATTGGAGCATAAGCTTTCATGGGTGAATTCCCACTTCATTGAAAACTTATGCTCCAATACGTCTGCTAGTCTATAAGGTGCCACAGGAGACTCTGTTTCAGAGTAGCAGCCGTGTTAGTCTGTATTCGCAAAAAGAAAAGGAGGACTTGTGGCACCTTAGCGACTAACCAATTTATTTAAGCATAAGCTTTCATGAGCTACAGCTCACTGCATCCAATGAAGTGAGCTGTAGCTCACGAAAAATTATGCTCAAATAAATGTGTTAGTCTCTAAGGTGCCACACGTCCTCCTTTTCTTTTTACAGGCGACTCTGCCACTTTTACAGATCCAGACTAACACGGTACCCCTCTGATACTTGACACATTATACCATTCTTCTGAAGACTGCACTGACTTCCTATTTGCTCACAAATTCAATATTTGTGAAGCTGTGAGCTTGGGGCTGAGACCACTGCTCTCCTTTTTGCACCATCCACACAGATCAGACAGCTTTTGCTTACAGTTCCTAAGGGTTTGTCAACATTTGAAATGCTACAGTGGTACGGATGAGATGCTTCATCACCTATGCCGACAGGAGGGGTTCTCCCATGGGTGTAGGTAATCCACTGCCCTGAGAGGCAGTGTACTAGGCCAACAGAAAAATTCTTCCATTTACCTAGTACTATTTACACTGGGAATTAGGTCAGCTTAACTGCACCACTCAGGGGTGTGAATTTCTCACACCTGTGAGCGAAGCAGTTAAGCCAACTTAATTTTCTAGCATAGACCAGGCCTAAATTTGAAGAATAGAGGGCTGCAGATAGGGGCCTTGATTCTGAGCTAAAGCCCAGGGTTGGGAAGCAAATGTGACTATAAGTCATCTTTACACCCCCTGAATTCTGTGACAAACTAGACATCTTCCCAGCCCCCTAAGCAAGTTAGAAGAGCCGTTCTAACTCATGCCAGCTTTCAACTGTCACCTACAGGGCTGTCTGTAAGCCCAGAACAGTTGGAGTGCAGATATGCCAGCCACATAAATTTTCCAAACCCAACATGCCTCCACACTGGCTCTGTGTTGGGTACTAAGGAGGCCCTATGTACTGGAGGTATTCATCAGGGATGCTCTGAAACATCAGTCCTCTGCAGCAGCATAAAGGGCGTTGGATCCTCCTGGAAAACCAGAGCCACGGTGTTGTCAGTAGCGGGTTGGAAGCTTTGGCACACCATTCCTCTATTGGATCCTCAGAGCTCAAATCTATTTGTTGACCCTCCGAGCACACCTGTCTGCAGGGGATGTGATATCTTACACTCAAGTGTGTCTATATGCTGTGTGCGGTTAAGGCTGAGGGGATGCAGGCAATTCTGCTTTTGTCTCAGAATATATATTTTTCTTCCAATTTTTAAAATACATTCAATGGTCTGGGCGGCTGCCTCATACATGAACAATTACAACATAGTCAAAAGATTACCCATAAATATTGCCACCTCATCCCCATAACAACATTATTACGCACATTGCTTAACATTGCTGGAGACTATGTGATAAGTAGCTGTTAAGAATGTAAATAAAATACTATTTTCCAGTTAACAGTCGAAATGGAGATTTTGACCTGACTTCCATAGTTTCCTTTTAAACATTTAAATGTATTTTCCTTTTTTTTTTTTTTGAGGGGGGGATGGTATAAATACTGTTTGAATGTTTTACTCTTTAAGCAAATTTCCAAATATAAGGGCATATGGTGGTAAAGTGGCACTAACAATCTACTTTCACCACATCTCTCTTTGCTACATTACAAGGAAAGAGGGACTGATGGAAAAATGAACAAACATACAAATTGACACTCTGTATTAGTATAGCATCGGTTCATATTTCTTAGCTAATTCTTGAGCTCTGATTCCACTAATTGCTGTACTGGTTCCTGTAGAGCAGGGGTGGATGGGCTCTCATGTTGTAAAGCTAGAGTGGGTGCTCAGGTCTGTAATAATAGTTTTAAATTAGGAGGGAGTGGAGAGGGAGAAAGAACTTTTAAACCAGAGGTGCCCCTCACAATAGCAGCCTTACTGTGTGGGTTTCAAGTATCCAGTTTGCATTTTGTCTGATAATGTACCATGCACATCACACTATTCTAAAACAGCAGGATTATTTTCTCCATTCTAATTGATGAACAGCTGTGCTGTAATAGACTACAAAGCACAGCTTCGCGGATCTCTCCTCAGGCCACCCTAGGAACTGAAGGCTCCACAGGGAACCAGAAAAGAATTAAAGTTTAAAAAAATACGTTTTGAAACGTCCTATTTTGTTTTTATTTTTTTTTCCATTTTGTAGCAGCAATAATGAACTCCAATTTCTCCTTTGTGCTCCCACAGCAGCTCCAGTTCATGGCCTAACCCTAAATGCAGCATGTTTTGTGCTAGCCAAACACTGCTGTTTAGAAATATGGGAGTTCATGAGTGACTGTTCGCTGTACTTCAGTGTTTGCTTCAGTCAAGTCACTTTTGGGATCACTTGTTCCCTGTAATTATTCTGAGTCCCAATAAATCCCTAGTAGCCATTAATTAATCTGCTGAAGCTCACAGTATTTCTCTCCATTCTACTTTATGAAGGTTCTTATTGCCCACACACCCACCACCCTGGATTCTTAGCTCCTCTCAGTCTCCTCTTGTTTATGTCTAATACACAACCATATTATAGCAAAGTTTACAAAAATCTCACCACCATTATTGATAACTTTTGGCTATTGGGTACAGCTTGGGCTACCCAATGTATTTGCATGGGCTGAAGAGATAGTTTTCAGACCTGGATCCTGATCTAAATTAGCTTTGGGCACAGTTTGGGCTTCAACTGAAGGTCAGCTCAGTGCAAGGGTTTCAGTTCTGGATTAGGTAGAACTGAAATTTCACAGTCCATTTTGTGGAGATTTTGGCCCCAAATGGTGGAAAGCTCATGAGATCTTCTGACCAATGGAGATGTCTGCCATCTTAAATGGTAGAAAGCTCATAAGAAGAAGTGCTAAGAACATAAGAACGGCCATACTGGGTCAGACCAAAGGTCCATCCAGCCAGTATCCTGTCTACCGACAGTGGCCAATGCCAGGTGCTCCAGAGGGAGTGAACCTAACAGGTAATGGTCAAGTGATCTCTCTCCTGCCATCCATCTCCACCATCTGACAAACAAATGCTCTCCTGCATTTTCCACTGTGTTGGCCTGAAATCTTATAAAAATGATTGTTTTCAAAAGATTTTGTCTGCATCCAAACTGCAAAAGGAAAATAGACTCCTCTGAGTTTTGGAAATGACCCAGAATCAAACATGCAGGGCGAGCCGATATCTTAAGAATCCAATCTGACCCACTACCCCCACTAAATTCAAAGCAGAAAAAGGTCAGAATGAAGTTCTGACTTTGAGGCCCTCTCTAATTTTCATGTACTGTGTTTTTCTGTGCCCAAACGTGCAAGAAATAGTTAAATGTTACCGCTTGTTGTATCAGTGACCCACTTCAGAAAGTGCAGACTCAATTAAATCAAATTTAGTGACAAGAGAGCAATTTTCCCATTCTGTTCAAAGAAGGAAGGTTTTTGTTTTATTTTACTGATGACTATTCACTGTATCTTTTCTATACATAAGTTTTATGCTTATGTCTCCTTTTGTCTAGATAAGTGTTATCCAGTAAAATGAACACAAGGAGACTTCTGTTTACCTTAATGTTGTTTAAAAAAACCCTTATAGATTCAAGAAATCAATAACTATCCAAAACAATTTACCAAGGATTCAGTCTGGGTAGAAAAATGCAAATTTGCACTGATATTTTTTAAAGGAAAAGAAAAAAGCTTGTTGATAATAAGCCTTAAGTAGCAAAATGTCATGTGGAAAAATAAACAAATTAAAATGATTAGGAGGTTAGCGTTTCCAGTAGCCATTAAAGACATTAGAGCGTAAAACCAATGTTTTAAATTGCACCCAGAATGCAACTGGAAACCAGTGCAGACTGGGGGAACACAGTTGTTATATATTCTGTGGAAAAAAAACCCACTAAACACCCGTACAGTGGCATACTGCACAAGATGAAGCTTCTGAGTGGAATGTAGCACTTAAATAAGAAGCACTTTTCACCTTTGTAGCACTTTACAGTCATTAACACACTCACAATGTCTCTGTGAGGCAAGTATTGTTATCTCAATTTTATAGATGGAGAACTGAGGCAGACAAGGGACTTGCCCAAGGCCAAACTCAGGGTTGTCATCAGTGTTCATTGACATCCGAGTTTTTAGATCATTGGCTTTCTTGGTTTCTTCCAGTTTCTTACATGTCATTGGCAATCCTGAGTCTGGCATATGGCCTTGGGCAAGTCACTTAACATGTCTGTCTTGGTTTTTCCATCTGTAAAACTCAGGTAACTATATTTACCTCACAGGGACATTGTGATTGTGTTAATACTTGTAAAGAGCTCTGAAGAAGAAAAGTGCTTGTATATTTAAGTGCTACATTCCACTACATTCCATTCATTCATCTATTGCAGTATGCCACGGCTCACTTAGTGGGGGGATTTTTCTCCATAGAGAGAATATAACAGTGCTCTCCCAGTTTGCACTGGTCTCCAGTTGGTTTCTGGGTTCTATTTCAAACATTGGTTTTATCCTATAAAGCCCTTAATGGTCCTGGCTACTCAAAATACTAACCTCCTCATCATCTTGTTTCACAACTGCTAAGATCAGCTAATGTGTACAAGGTAACAGGCTGCAGATTTAAAGGTCAAAGGACTACCAGCCAAAAATTCTCAATGAAGAGTTCTTGACTGGCTTTCACTTCCCCAAAACTTGTCTGAAAGAGGTAAAGGACCTTAGACCCCAGAGCACGCTGATAGGCCCTTTGGGTTTTTTATGAGGTGGTGTGTTGACAGGGATTGCCGTCTTTATAACAGCTTGAAAATTGGGTTGACTCCTGCATGTGCTGGCTAGTGAGGAAGGATAATATCATTTAAGGCAACCAGGGCTTTACTTTTAAGTTCCTAGAACCAGAAGTGTGAATAAGTTTCTAGGTGGGGGCTCAAAGCAATGGTTTTGTTTACTTCCAAAGGCAACTCCTGCCTATAAACTGGACAATCATGTTCTATTAAACCTGGCCTTTTTGACTGCTCTTAACAACTGAGTTACACTAGTGTCACAGAACAGATTTTTAAACAAGGTGGATTTCCCTAAATACATTTCCCAGATCTCTAGGTTTCAGCTGAAGTTCACAACAAATAAACGCAATTACCTTAGTGAAGCCGAATAAATGAGAGAAAGAGGGAAAGTTTCTCCACAGTATTAAGCTGACTCATGTCCTCATTGCAATGTCCAATATTTTGACAGCGGCGTAGTAATTAATCTTGCAAGACGATTGCACTCTTCCTGGTATCACTGCATTTCTGCTGTGACCACTATGAAATGCTCTTTTGTAAGGGGAAAGAATGAATCTAAGTGGGAAAATTACTGGAACTGGAGAGAAGCTTTAATGGCAACCTTGGCATCCTGCAATTTCACACATTAAAACATATTTAAAAAAAAAAACACTACTACAGTGCTTATTGTACAAGGCTAAGCTTTCCACTCTTCAAACTATTAATAAGGGCTTCCCATTGAGAAGACAAATACATGCTTGATGCATTTTTAATCCTGTGCCAATACATTTGACTAAAGCTGTTTACTGTTTCAATGACAGGATTTAACTTGCCCTTCTGTAGTCAACATTTCTGATTATTAATGACATTAAAAAAACCCACTGATAAAGGCCATCAAAGTTATATTCTTGTCAATTTTGCAAAGAATGGCAACTAAGGGCCAAATCCTGATCACTCTATAAACACGAGTAATCCTCCTCGAAATCACTCGGCTGAGTGCAATGGGACCACTCATGTACATAAGAAAGGCAGGTTTGGTCCATTATTTAGGTTAAATATTAGAGATGTTACTGATTCTCCCTGTTTCACATACACCCCAGGAACCAGAAAGTGCAGAAAATCATCCTCATGTTCAGCCTACATTGGCTAGTCTACACTAGTCCACTGTACTTCAAGATCCCTTTCTGTAAATGCACACCTTAGACAGTGATTTATACTGTAAATGTGTCCCACAGTCAGGGAGATAACATCCTGGGAACTGAAACAATTATTTGCTGAAGAACTTTAGACCATTCAAGAATTTCTCTCATAAATTTACCAGCAGTGTTTCTTTGAAGGAAGACAACATGACATTGGTCGCTCTGGCACAGGAACAGGGGGATCAAGGAGGACTCACATTGAGTTATTTTTAATGCAAAAACAAAAAAGAAAAACCCTTCCCCCAGCCTGATTGTTATTTTGTTACTTAAGCAATAAAGTAAACCTAAGCTTAAAATGAAATTACATGTGCTGATGATCTCCTAGTGACCTCCATTGTGCAGTTCCATTACATTACATGTTAATAATAGCATTAAAAAAATGCACACACTTATGGCACTGGCAAGCACCAATGCAAATCAAAAGACACAGGAGGTACTTTACTTTTGTTTTAAGCATTAAAGGCTCTTATGAAACGCAATATGACAGGCAGAAGAAAGCAAGGCCGGATTTTCAAAAGGTACCCAGAGTAGCATTGATTTGCATTCTGCTTGGTGTCGTTTTTACAGGGCCTTTCGCTCTGCTGTGATAGTGCATTCAAGTCCTGACCTTTTCCTATGCAAAGAAGATATTCTGTATCTCTTACTGTATAAACTAGGAAATCAAGACTGTATTTTACTAAATTGGAGTTAATTTTACATATTTCAACCTTGGGATGGAAAAGCCTGCTCTGAAAACTAGAATTCTTTTTTATTTTTGCCACCAGTCTGTGGGTTTCAGGTTTGGAAAACCCTATCGCTGTTTAAAAAAGGTTTTGAGAGATTTTAATAGCTAATAATAGGAGGAAACATAAAAGCACAAATCCAATTTAAGTGAAAGGGTTCCTGTGTAAGCATTACTTGTCAGTCTTTGGTCGTACTGTATAGGGACCAGCTAGAGAGCAGTGGCAGCAAAGAAATATAAAGTCCAGATTTAATTCTGATACAGAGAAATACAATTTCAAAACCGGACGTCTTATCATAGGCATGTCCCATTGGAGAACTCATTTCCCTAGCAAAAGGCTGTCACTGCCATTATGTTGTACAAGGAACCAATTTACTACTACAGCTAAACAGGGTGACTGGTGCTGTTGGAACTTAAGCATTTGAAGTTATCGCTAGAAAAAAATAGCATTTCAAATGTCAGTGAAATGGGAAGGTATAATTGAAAAGTATCAATCAGAGAAGCAAAAGGGTTTAGAAGGCTAAGACTGCAGTTTTAGTACAGGCCTTTTTTTCCCCCCTCTCCCTTCTCTTTTTTTCCCAGCTTCTCTCTCTCTCTCTCTCTCTCGTTTTTTCCCTTCACATGCAAATTCAGATTTAGCTCCATACAATAAAAGATTTTGGCTTGATACTCATTCTGTGTCAGACATGAAATATATTTTGATGGTTTTCTTCTACACTCCAGCGAGCGTAATTTCACTATACAAAGTTGCTCACCCCACCCCAGATCCAAAGCTACCAATCTGTAGTGCATCTAAATTCACGAAACCAAAGCTGATTTGGTTTTTACAAGTCCCATTAATCTATCCATTTACCTGAACCTCCATCATTTTGGGATGACTTTTTCCTGCCCCACATTTATCTTCTAGAGAATAAAACTATTAGCTAAGATAACCTTCTGTCTGAGAATTCAGGGGTAGGAAAACATTGAGGAAAAAGAAGAACTGAATATACAATTAATTGGATCAATGTAGTTTCACGGTATTACTATTCATGCCACTATAGTAAAACTTGTGTAACATTATCCAGGTTCAACTCGTCTTCATTAATTAGTACTTTTTTATTTTCCTACACAGAACAAAAATGGTGGTTTTGTTTTCTTTTCAAAACCTAAAAATGTTCAGCTAATGTAGCGAATGGCTAGGCAGGTGGTGTCGGAGAGAAGGCTTTGGATTCTTTGACCATGGGATGGTGTTCCGAGAAGGAGGAGTGCGAGGCAGAGACAGGCGCAACCTAACAAAGAGAGGAAAGAGCATCTTCGCAAGCAGGCTGGCTAACCTAGTGAGGAGGGCTTTAAAGTTGGTTCACTGGGGGAAGGAGACCAAAGCTCTGAGGTAAGTGGGGAAGTAGGATACCGGGAGGAAGCACGATCTGGAGAGTGCAAGAGGGGAAGGCTCCTGCCTCATACTGAGAAAGCGAGATGATCAGCGAGTTATCTCAAGTGCCTATACACAATGCAAGAAGCCTGGGAAACAAGCAGGGAGAACTGGAAGTCCTGGAACAGTCAAGGAATTATGATGTGATTGGAATAACAGAGACTTGGTGGGATAGCTCACATGACTGGAGTACTGTCATGGATGGATATAAACTGTTCAGGAAGGATAGACAAGGCAGAAAAGGTGGGGGAGTTGCACTGTATGTAAGAGAGCAGTATGACTGCTCAGAGCTCTGGTATAAAACTGCAGAAAAACCTGAGTGTCTCTGGATTAAGTTTCAGAGAACTTAATCCAGAGACACATCCGATGAAGTGAGCTGTAGCTCACGAAAGCTTATGCTCAAATAAATTGGTTAGTCTCTAAGGTGCTACTAGTACTCCTTTTCTTTTTGGATTAAGTTTAGAAGCATGAGCAACAAGGGTGATGTCACGGTGGGAGTCTGCTATAGACCTCCGGACCAGGGGGATGAGGTGGACGAGGCTTTCTTCCGACGACTAACGGAAGTTACTAGATCGCAGGCCCTGGTTCTCATGGGAGACTTCAATCACCCTGATATCTGCTGGGAGAGCAATACAGCGGTGCACAGACAATCCAGGAAGTTTTTGGAAAGTGTAGGGGACAATGTCCTGGTGCAAGTGCTGGAGGAACCAACTAGGGGCAGAGCTCTTCTTGACCTGTTGCTCACAAACATGGAAGAATTAGTAGGGCAAGCAAAAGTGGATGGGAACCTGGGAGGCAGTGATCATGAGATGTTCAGGATCCTGACACAAGGAAGAAAGGAGAGCAGCAAAATACAGTCCAGGGATTGTTTAGTCTGCAGAAGAGAAGAATGAGGGGGGATTTGATAGCTGCTTTCAAATACCTGAAAAGGGGTTCCAAAGAGGATGGATCTAGACTGTTCTCAGTGGTAGCAGATGACAGAACGAGGAGTAATGGTCTCAAGTTGCAGTGGGGGATATTAGGAAATGTAGGTTAGATATTAGGATATTTAGGCTGGATATTAGGAAAAACTTTTTCACTAGGGGGGTGGTGAAGCACTGGAATGCATTACCTAGGGAGGTGGTGGAATCTCCTTCCTTTGAGGTTTTTAAGATCAGGCTTGACAAAAAGCCCTGGCTGGGATGATTTAGTAGGGGATTGGTCCTGCTTTGAGCAGGGGGTTGGACTAGATGACCTCCTGAGGTCTCTTCCAACCCTGTTATTCTATGATTCTAAGCCATAATGTATCTTTAAACAAAATGAAAATTATGGCCCATGAGCTATTTGCATTGTATTCTCAAGTCATCCATTACTGTTGAGTCCAGGCCAGGACTTATGTACACTCTGTGTAGTAAGATTAGGCCATGTTTAGTTAGTCTGCAAGCCGGAGAACTACAAAATATAATCTGTGTTCCACTTCCAGAATAAAAATCTAGGTATATTAGCAGGAGCGTTGTAAGCAAGACACAGGAAGTCATTCTTCCACTCTACTCCGTGATGATTAGGCCTCAACTGGAGTATTGTGTCCAGTTCTGGGCACCACATTTCAGGAAAGATGTGGACAAAATTGAGAAAGTCCAGAGAAGAGCAACAAAAGTGATTAAAGGTCTAGAAAGCATGATCTATCAGGGAAGATTGAAAAAAAAATAAAAATTTGTTTAGTCTGGAAAAGAGAAGACAGAGGGGACATGATAACAGTTTTCAAGTACATAAAAGAATGTTACAAGGAGAAGGGAGAAAAATTGTTCTTCTTAAGCTCTGAAGATAGGACAAGAAGCAATGGGCTTAAATTGCAGCAAGGGAGGTTTAGGTTGAACATTAGGAAAAACTTCCTAACTGTCTGGATGGTTAAGCACCGGAATAAATTGCCTAGGGAGGTTGTGGAATCTCTGTCACTGGAGATTTTTAAGAGCAGGTTAGACAAACACCTGTCAGGAATGGTCAAGATAATACTTAGTCCTGCCATGAGTGCAGAGGACTGGACTAGATGACCTCTCGAGGTCCCTTCCAGTTCTATGATCCCCATCTTTATAGTCATTATTATTGCCCCTTTGCTGAGCAGTAGCAGATGTCACGATCTTGCATGTCATCTTCCTGATGGAAGAGAAATCAGTGACATGCAGTCATGGTTGTTACAATGAGGAAGGAGAAAAAATTGCTTTCTTTAACCTCTGAAGATAGGACAAGAAGCAATGGGCTTAAATTGCAGTAAGAGAGGTTTAGGTTGGACATTGGGAAAAACTTCCTAACTCTCAGAATAGTTAAACACTGGAGTAAATTGCCTAGGGAGGTTGTGGAATCTCTGTCACTGGAAATTTTTAAGAGCAGGTTAGACAAACACCTGTCAAGGATGGTCTAGATAATACTTAGTCCTGCCATGAGTGCAGGGGATGGGACTAGATGACCTCTCGAGATCCCTTCCAGTCCTATGATTCTATGGTTACACGCTTAGTGGAATTCATTTTATTTTACACTATATAAACCAGTCTTTGAACAGAGATGGTTACAAACACTGTGCAGGCAATACTCTCTTTTAGTAAGCACAGCTAACATGAATGCCCATTTCCCAGGGAGCAATTCTACTCAAAGAATTGACTCTAATTAGAGAGATTAAGGGACAGAGTCAACTCTCCTGAATCTCCCAAAAAAAAAAAACATTACAAACATTTCTTCAAAGACTGAACAGCTCTCATATGCTAAGAAAAAGAACTTGTAAGTCTGTGTGAGAGATCATCATTTGGTATCTCTGCCAAAACATTGTAATCAAGCCCTGTCTTTTTACTGCAAAGGGTACTACATTCCCCTGCTTCACAGTATGGAGGGGAGCAAATCTATGCAAATCATCATGGTGGTGATTTGGGGAGGGAAAAGTTTCTATATAGGATCCTCCATGTAGATATCTCCTCCCTTCCACAAAATATTGATGCACCCCTTCCCCACTCCATGCCTACCTGTTGTCCGAAGGACTGGAAAGGGAAAGCTTGCACTCTTCCTTTTGAATAGAATCACAATGTCATTGCACAGAGAGGATCATAAAAAATAGTGCTATTTGGAGGACTGGAAGGCTTAGAAAATGTGCAGAGGGATGTGGAGACCCACCCTAGTTCACTGGTCCTAATCTGTAGTTACTAAAATTTGTTACATCTGAGAGTTGTTTTGGGGTCCTATGTGAAAATAATTGGAGGTCTCGATCCAGCCTATAGAAAGGTAGCCCCATCACAAACCTGCCACACTTCTCTTATGCAGTGACACGTACAGTATTTTAAACTTCTCTTCCTTCTAAAGTAATTTTACCTCACACACAAAATCCTCTACCTACATTAGAGTGTAGATATATTCCTCCTCCACCACCTTTTTGATGGATTTCAAATTCAAATAACTTAATGGCTAACAGCCCGCAATTGTTCTTTATATTAATAGCAATCCATGCTCTCTTTTGAAGATTAAGGTAGTAATTCAGTTCTCAAAATTCTTCTGCTGTTTATAAATTATTTGAGCAGAGATGTCATAGCTTTTGATGTGTCATCAGAACCCTTATGTTCAACTAGACTCTCTTATTCAACTCTTCTGTGCTTGATAGTCAAGCTAAAAGTTGTGAGTAACTTGAACTCCTGTGATTTTCAGTTGATGTGGACTTCACTGTAATCCCAAGGTATCATTTAAAATCACATGTGCATCACAAAAAGCTGCCTGAAATCAGTTTCTAATGAAAATGGGCTTTTTGGTTAAATGGAAATTTTCACCAACAAAAATTGGAGGTTGTAAAAAATATATATATATAAGCACTAAAGTCTCTAAACTTCAACATTTTCAGTTGATTAAAATTGAAAAAAAATTAGTTTAGGGATTTTCAATAAGAAAATAATTCAAAGAAAAATTTTTTTAAATGAAAAATCAAATAAATTTTGTCAACAATTTTAATGGGAAAATAAAGTAATTTCCCAAACTGTTCTGATATTGAATGTGGGTTATATGTAAATTACAATCTGCCATATATATATTGTTGTCGAGATACAGCATCTTCAGAGCAACCTGATTCTTCCACCAGAGGGGATAAGTAATTCCTAATGACTTCAGTGGGGATTACTTGCCGTGGTTAAAGTAGATTGAAACAGGAGGAGGTATTTCTTACTACACAGCCAAAGAAAAGAGGAACTGTGGGAGAGCAATGCTATCCTAAACCGGGGAGAGAAGAGGAACTTCAACAGAGGGGGAGGAGCTACACTCCCTGTTACTTTAATCTGACCCTAGACAATAATAGTATTAAAATATATATTTAAACAAGTTTTGGATGACCCTTGAAGGAAAAAAGTTTGGGGTGTCCTAAAGTCCCCTGCCCCTAGTAACCTTGCTTCTGCTGCACCTCTCAATACGAGAAGGAGAAGCAAAAGCCTCATTATTTGTTCAAGCCCTCCTAGTTACAAAAGTTTCAGACATCCAATCAATGAACGGAAAAAATACCATGTGACTTAGGTGTCCAATCACAGCTCAGTTAGCAAGTTCCGAATACTGATTTTTCACCGTGGCCACCATTTAAAATAAACTCACAGGGTTCAATATGCTCACATAAAACATCTGAACAACAAATAAAAGGAAAAAAATTCAGTCTGTTCACACGCAAATGACAAATAGAAAAAAGGGCTACATTTGTCAAACTATTTCGTTATAAACCATCAGCCCAGCTCTGAGCTCAGGTCGAAAGCATTTCCTAAATATGATATTCAAACACTTTGTTAAAGCAAAGCCAACATTTCTCAGATACAATATAATCAAAAAGGGAAGACAATAATACTTTTATAGTATGGCACTTTCCCTTTAAAGAGGCAGAGGGGGAGAGAAATCCGGTGTAGAAATACTGTCTCATCACAAAGAATCCCTAGCCACCTCTTGAGTCCAGCAGTAATACTGGACAGTTTACTCCAGAAAGCAAAAATAAAGTATGCGTGAATTGAATACAACCACGCATTAAAAAAAACAACCTAGGAATGATGTATTTATTTATAGGACAAAAAGCACCAATCATTTCCCCTCTCGCTGTTCAATCAGAGGAAAAACTAGCAGGACTAATATTGATGCAGCAATGGCAAAAGCAGACAGACAGGCAGGGACAAGATTGCATCCAGCCTCCAAAACACATGTAAAGTTGAGCTAAACTGTCTTATGCATATGTAATTTATATGCAAAAATCTTTTACAGAAAGCCACCAACTGCCAAGTCGCCTTTCGCAACTGTTTGAGGCTTGCAGAAATTATGGAATTTTATATGATGCATCACCCTACCAAAGGCACGACTGTGAGAAGAACATGTAAACTTTCTTAAGACCAAGGTATTAAATTCTTCCTTACATTGCTGTGTTGGTGGCTCAGCTGGAAGACCTATTTTTTGCTTGTGTTCAGGCAACTTCCCTGGCAGTTACTGCCTGCAACAGACTGTAGGGAAGCTGCCAACATTCCAAAGCTCTGATGATGTGAGCCAACCTTAGACTAATAATTTTATATCTCAATATAAGTGGAAGAATTACATAAAAATAGACAATTTTAACAGTATGGTATTCTGTTATGAGAGAAGGCTAAATAACATGGGTGCCATATGAACATCTTTCTCCTATCTACAGTACCTAACTTTAGCATAGTCCATATGTCTATTTGTCTGATAGCTGAACTTATTTTGAAACAACACTAAATTACAAAAGGGAGCTCTTAAAGCCCAGTGTCTCAAAACCTTTGGAGGTGAAACACCTGTCAGTGGTCTTTCTACTGTAACGATGAAAATGAAAAGTCAAATTAGCAGTAGTACTGGAATAGTCGTGGGAAACCCAAATATATCATTTTTAGAGCCCCAATCAGGACCGGGGGAGGGGGTGAAAGTAGGCATTTACAACTACTTTGTGTCTGTATCTTGACTCATACAATGAACTCCTGCAAGCAGCTCTTTAGAGCCTGGAGGAGGATGGTGTAGGTTGGGGATGGAAGTTACTAAAATCTCAGCAGTTGCACACAAATGAGTGAGTGGCCAAATACTGGGGTGATTTATGGAGGAGTTGGCAGTGATTATACAGTTTTCAAGTTGCTTCAAGCCCAGCCATAGTGGCTCCATTCAGACAGGAGGAATGGGTGAGGGTAGTCAGAAGCAGATAGAGAGACAGACAATGGCCACATGCACATTTTGCTTTCTCTTTTAGTCTCTGTTGGATACTTTACATTGGCAGAATGTTTAGTAAGAACACATGAGCTTTTCAAGAGCAGAGGCTCTGACATCTCTGCTCCCAGCAAAGAGTTGAAATGTTGGCTTTAAATTCCTTAACAGATTCCAGACCATCATCTTTTTTAATTAAATGCAAAAAAAACTATGTTAATGCAACGTTAATGCTGAGGTTGTCATTGGACTGATGTCAAGAAATTCAAAGTTATAGTTCCCACAGCAACCATAACTTAGAGACTCCCCTCCCCCCACAACCCTCCTGGAACAAACTGGGCTCAGTTATGCACAATAGACACCACACTGAGGGGAAGCTCTGAGAGGGAGAAATTGTGCGCAGTCCCTCTTGGAATGTCTCACTGCTTAGTGGGAGTGTGCCTGCTGCTTCAGGGGGTGTAATATTCTCCCCTCTGTTCTTCCAGCCAGTTCTGCTAGCTAATGTAGCAGGGCCCGGGTGCAGAACTAGAGCCATGCCTCTTCTCTGCCTGCCCTTCCTGGAGTAGGTAGCAACTGTGGAAGCACTAGAAGGAACAGTCCTTGCCTGCACTAAGGTGAGCACAATGAGTGGTTGTACTTGGGGTCACATGTACCACATGCTGGATAATAATATGAAAACACTCCCATTCTCTAAAACTAAACTGGCTGTTTATTAGGATAACTATGCACAGAGATGCTGCAACTGCAGCTAGCATTTCAGCCACATGCACACAGACTAGCTTGCTGGGGCCTCTTCTGAACTCTACCTCCTGCAGTCTGTGCTCCTCCCTCCATGTTCCATGCAGAAGCCTGTTGTATTTGGGGTACATTGGTGGAAGGCCTCTTGTGCCCTTCTCCATTTGGACACCAGCACGCTGGCCACGAACAAGCTGATCCACAACATGTAGTTACTGGGACACAGACAATGGGTTCATTTTAGTATTAGAATTCCAAGCTGCATGTTGCATTTGTATCACTTTGCTTTTGTTTTTCTTGCATTTTTCTGGCTGATTATTAAGTGCTTTTAGAAACATTTATAAATATGCATTCATCAGTGGTTCCAGGAGTGGCGGGATAGAATTCAATAGAATGGGATTTGCACCCACCCAACCATCCAAATTTAACTTCAGTGGCTTAATACATTCCTTGTTGGTACTTGGGTAGTTTTGATATATGCACAGCGGTAGCCAGACTTACACACCACAGTACTTGTTCTTCATAACACTTTGGTAGTGCTTGGTCACTCTTCCTAATTGCTATCTTTATCTTCTGCATAGTAGAGGATGAGGAAGGCACACACCATGAAACATTGTCTAAACTCATTCTGAGAACATATTGTTCTGCTTAACTGTTTTAAGGTTTCCTTTACCACCCATCATCACCATAGTATTGAAGCATTACACAGGTAAATTAGATTGGCCTTCCAAGGTTGCTAGTGGACGCAACAGAAACTTCTACTTTTCTCTCTGTTTATGGAAGATTCTGCTTGGGGTACTTTATTAATTTAATTTCAGTGGGAGAACTTTATCAAAGAGGAAGTTTTGATAGCATGTCCTAACTGTGGTCACATACTTAGATTAATCTCATCTGGTCTAGTTCCTTAGCCATATGCCATCAACAGAAGGCACTTTGCCTCCAGACTCTCATGTAATTCATCATAGGTTTTGTGAGCTGCTTTTCCCAGAGGAAACCCAGCAGTCTTGGTGGGTCCTGGATGGAGTTGAGACTTGATTCAGGAGTTACTTTAAAGATCAAGAGCAGGGTTTAAACTGGCAGCAGAGGCAGATCGGTAGCTGGAGCAGGAACCAGAGCAAAGGGACCCACCTTGCTAAACCATCACGTTCTGGGGCAGATGGCTGCCTATTGCACAAGCTGGAGCTTTTGAATTGATTCTATATTCAGCCCTAGATTGAGTGACATACAGTAATCCAGCGAGGAAATAATCACTGTAGCCAACTTTTCATCTGAGAGGAAGGAACAAATTTCTTAGCAAACTGCAGACTGAAGACAGAAGAACACATTATTGCCACTGATGCTGCAACTAGATTTAATTGGGATATTGAGAGTTTGCAACATTTTGATAAAGGTGAAGGTTTGTTGGAATAGGAAGGCCGTGACTTAGTTAGCTCTTCAGAGCATTTACCACTTGCTCAGCTGAATTTGAGCCAACTACACCTTCATCCAGGTACTAATCTTGTAGGCACTGTGACATCCTTCTGATGACCCAGCCTTTCCTGTGAAATGCACACAGGAGTTTATTTTGGCACCAGAGCAATGACATTTTACTACATTGCCAGGTGGTCTCAGGAAGATGTGGAAGAGAAGGGGAGGCAAAATGGACCCAATAAAGGAGAACTTTCAGGGAAGAGTAACAATTACCTATCACCATTCTCTTGGTCCTGTATTATGGGCACTGAGACATGGCCTCTATTAAACTCCCAAGAAGAGGTCATCTTTTAGTGCTACTAGGGCTATTTCAATACTGTACCCTGGTTTGAAGCCTAATTATAAGGCATCCAGGGTGCTGGCAGATGTCACAGGTTGTGGAAGCTTGTCTGTCATTATTCTCTCAATTATTTTGCCAAGGAACTGGAAAGTTGGAGAGGTGGTGAAAGAAAAACATTTTCAGGACAAATTTTCAATGAGGAAAGAGGCAATTTTTCATCAAAAATATTTTTCAAACAAAAATTTTCTACCCCGTCTAACAGAGAGCCTCAAGAGTTTTCGTGTTTGGTTTTGTTTGTTTTTCCCACGTCACTCTAGCGGATGCCACTGTTACTTTGTCATGTCTTTTGTCCCTTTTTTGCTAGCCTTTTTGTTCTTTATGAGACTTGCCCAGAGGCTCTTTTCAAAAGGGGCTCTTTTCAAAAGGGGCCCTTTGCCTAAGAAGTACTTGACCTACATATGGAAAGGGAGGAGAAGGTGACAGAAAAAGAGGAGAAGAAAATCATAACCTGTAGGACATCCATCAAGTAATTTAAGTCTATACATATGGCTGCAATTTTGCCTTTGAGAAATGAATCAAGTAATACTGCCGACAGTCATTCGTTTCTGTCAGATGCTTCTTTTACTCTCAAGTATGTGGATAGCTTAAAAGTTACATTATATCTTCTCCAGTGTTAGTGCAGCAGTTTCCCATTTGATTTCATATTCAGTTCATATTTGTGGAAGCAGAAGTGGCTCTTTACTTTACTTGATAAATGGTAACATCTGGCTTTGTAATGGGCCATCACCAGCATGTTTAAAGAGCTGCTGACGCTTCATGGAAAACTTAGTAAAACATTTCATTTAGAGGCAATTCTAGTTATTTATTCTATTTTCTGTATTTTTCTTCCTCTCATTTATGTTCCTAGAAACATTTGTATGAAAATAGAATTACTGTTGCCTAAGAATTCCTCTGCATATTCTTCACCTGAGGTCATAATCATGTTTGTGACTCTGTAATCATTTCCATAGCAACCATTTATGATGTCATTGAAAATTATGGATTCTGGTGAGGAATGAACAGTACACACAGGTGCACTCTTAAGAAATAAAGACTCGGGGCCAAATTCTGTGCTTGTTGTAAATCTAGAGCTACTCTATAGCAGAAAATCGAATTATTCTACATTTACGCAGTAGTAATTAAGTGCAGAATTTGACCGTCTCTTTTTATTAGAGACCAGCACAGCTAAAAATCATGGATTCAAGCACTCCCAAACATTGGAATGTTCATAATTCTGGTCCAAATTTGGTGGCTTCCACCCATGTCCACAACTATCATTAACTGATTAAAAATTGGCAGGAAAAAAACCCACACCCATGCAGGCAGCTCCTAAAAAACCACCCAGACAGGCAGCTTCTGAATAAAATATTTGCATAGCCTCCCAGGAGGCTCTTCTTTTCTTTGAAGAGACAGCATCAGGTCAGATTTGGCCAGAAACTTAGGTATTGTACAGATAAGTTTTTTGCAAGACCAAAAAAAAAAAATGTTTTCATGGATTTTGTTTAAATGCAATGGAAACAGTTTGATAATTTTTAGGCCCTCTCTTTGTACTTCATCCTTGTCAGTGAGGGCTCAACCTAGTAGAGGGGAGGGCGGAACGTAGACTTATGGCTCATGTAACTTCGAGAGCACATAAGTTCCAGAAAGTCTCATATTGGGCTTACAGAGAGTACTGGCCTATCCCGGGAAAATAATGGTGACGCAATCTGGAAGAGCTGAGGCACTGACCTACTGTACAAGAGCTACTTGGAGAAAGAGTAATCTATGTAAATGGGGTCTGTACTTCTGAACAGCCAGCTCACCCCTTTCTGCCTCCTGCCGTAGTTGCATAGGGAAAAGGGGTTATGGAGGGATAGAGAAGTCAGCAGGTGATGTTCAGCCCCTCGCACAACTGGGTCTTCAGGCTCTTAGGCCTTTGCAAATATAAGGAAACTTCTGTGATGGAAGACCATTCTGTCACAATTTTGCTACAAGTAAATGCCTCAAGTGCTCTGCCTTGCCTGAAGTTGGATATACACTGCAACTCCCTCATTTCTGCTTCCAACCCACATTCTAGAAAAGTCCATTTATACACTTCTATACATTGTTATAATGTGCAAAAACTTGGAATTGAAAAGAAGGTAAATAGTGTATCTTTAGGCTATGTTACATTTTCTAGTAGTGCAATTGAAATATCAATCATTCTATTCCAGCCGCATTGATCGGTAATTTTCATCTTGTAATTTCAAATAAAACCTCTCTCTGCAGCAGCTACGGCAGCACTTTCCAGCATATAACTTCACAGTTCATTTTAGCTTCATGACTTAAAGATATTCTCTCCCATCGTTCTTGCACATCCTTTAAGTGGTAATTCCACTCTTCCAATTAGATTACTGGAACGCACCAAAGAAATGGGCCCCTTTTCCCAGAGCCAAAATATCAAGCTAACAACTGGGATTAGTAGCCAATGGCCTGGGCCAAATCTCCTCCCTTGTGTTGGTGCATTTCTTCTAAGATCAAGTCCTTTTGAAAATTATATTTAATATTTGGTGCTAATCAGGGTGACAGTTGACCATCCAAATGCTAAATGTACACCAGTTTTCAAGAGAACAAACACATAAAATAGAGACAGACAATGATATGTAAGGAAGGATAAAAAAGAATAAATCTGTCCTATTAGTGAAAGTACACGATGTGGGGGCAAGCTATCGGTGTTCTATTCCTGGCTCTGGCACAGATTTGTATGAGCAAGTCACTTCATCTCTTTGTGCTTCAGTTTCCCAATACGTAAAATGGGGATGATAATAATAGGGCTGGTCAGAACCCAAAATTCCCATTCCGTGGACAATTCAGCAATAAAAACATATAATCATTCCGCACAGAAAAAAAACTCAACATGTTGAGATTTCCTGCAGGAATTCCGATATTTCGGTTTAAAAAAAAAAACCTCAAAATGACTTTTCGTTTGAACTTTTTGAAATGATATTGATGAAGTTCCCTGAGCTGTCCAGAAACTCAGCAGTCCTGCTTCTTAGACTCCCTGCCATGCAGCCAAGAGCCTGGTAGCCCTGTAGCACCAGCTTGACCTGGAGCTCTCAGGCCTCTAGCTGCATGACAGGGAATCTGGAAGACCTGAGCGCCCTGGCTCCAGATGGGCTCCCTGCCCCAGAGTGGGGCAGTGTGTTCAAATTGGCCTGAAACTGATTTTTTTGGAACTGTCAATGCACCAAAAAAAATTTTATTCGTACAGCTGCTTGTGAGCTTCGTCAAGTCACTTCACCTCTCTTGCCTCTCTCATGTCTTGTCTATTCATACTTCTCTTCAGGCTGGAACTCTGACTCAGTTGCGGCCTCTATTGTAGTACAAATAATACTACACTTTTTTAAAAAGAAAATAACCAGTATTCCAGGTTTGAAGAACACTGCAAGCCAGAGAAATTCCCCACCACTAAGAGTTGGACTGGGCTGGCCATGGGTGAACAGCCACTCACCTCTATGTTTTTCTTTCCAACCCACTTCAATTTCCCAGTCCGCATGATTGTGTTGGAATGGCTGTGTGAAAAGATGACTTAAGGAGGGCTGATTCCTCACACTTTGATCACCCAAAAGTTTGGGATGCGTAAGAAATGCAGGATCAGTTCTTTAGTGGCCTGTGCCCCTAACTCTGTTGATCTCTTCCCATAGCATCTCTGACACTGGTGAAAATACTAATAAGAGCTGCACGTTTCCTTGCGTACCATGTTTCCCAGGCTTCAATAATTTAACTATCTATGGCTTTTTATGCCTCCATGAAAATGTGGAAAGCATGCTGGCCCATAGTGCAGATATTTATTTACAGCCCATCACATTTTGTGAGAATTGCAGATAGAAAACAGCATGCCCAAGACCCCAGCTCAGATAAGAGACACTGCCCAGGTGTTTTATCCATTGCTGCACAACAGAAACAACTTAACAGGGTTATCATGCAATGTGACTATAAAACACAGAACTGAAAAGAGATCCACCTTGAGGGACAAAGAACAGAGGCTGATGAGCAATGGAGGTCTAGCTTCTTATTCACTGTGAATTGCAGAAGGGATGGGAAAAGGCCAACAACCCTCATAGCAGTATTCAATTATAAGGATGAGACATAACACCTGAGAGGGAAGCCAGAACAAGGTGTCCACACTCTTCCTCTTATTCACACAATATGGCTAAAGGTACTTCCTGCAGTGGCAGTGAAGACTAAACATTGATTAAAACATGAGTCATTATTGGCACAGAAGTCACAACCTGTGGCCCTGTCTGCAAGTGCCCCTGCAGCACCCAAAGTCAGTAGGATTTGGAAACAAATGAACACCACAAAATAATGACAGGTTTCAGAGTAGCAGCCATGTTAGCCTGTATTCGCAAAAAGAAAAGGAGTACTTGTGGCATCTTAGAGGCTAACCAATTTATTTGAGCATGAGCTTTCGTGAGCTACAGCTCACTTCATCGGATGCACATCAGCCACACCATCAGAGGCTCGTTCACCTGCACATCTACCAATGTGATGTATTCCATCATGTGCCAGCAATGCCCCTCTGCCATGTACATTGGTCAAACTGGACAGACTCTATGTAAACGAATAAATGGACACAAATCAGATGTCAAGAATTATAATATTCAAAAACTTTATTGAACACTTCAATCTCTCTGGTCACTTGATTACACACCTAAAAGTAGCAATACTTCAACAAAAAAACTTCAAAAACAGACTCCAACGAGAGACTGCTGAATTGGAATTAATTTGCAAACTGGATACAATTAACTTAGGCTTGAATTGAGACTGGGAGTGGATGGGTCATTACACAAAGTAAAACTATTTCCACATGTTTATTTCCATCCCCCCCACCTCCCACTGTTCCTCAGACATTCTTGTCAACTGCTGGAAATGGCCCACCTTGATTATCACTACAAAAGGTCCCCCCCCCCCCCCCCCGGCTCTCCTGCTGGTAATAGCTCACCTTAAGTGATCACTCTGGTTACAGTGTGTATGGTAACACCCATTGTTTCATGTTCTGTGTGTATATAAATCTCCCCACTGTATTTTCCACTGAATGCATCCGATGAAGTGAGCTGTAGCTCACGAAAGCTTATTCTCAAATAAATTTGTTAGTCTCTAAGGTGCCACAAATACTCCTTTTCTTTTCACAAAATAATACAATTCTCAAAGCACAAAAAACATGCATCTGGCTCCCCTACATGTATCTGCAAACCTATCACTACCACCAAAACAAGCTGGCCAATGTCACTGTGGCAACAGCCCTCTGCTTTTCCTGAGGCCTGTTTGCTGCAGAAACCACACCCAGACTAGAACCTCTGAAAAATATAGAACCAGATTCTTGGAATAAAGGGGATGGAAACTGCCCCCTCTCCCCAGGAATTCGCTGTGTGTGTTGAAGTCAATGAAACTATTGAAGTCAGTGGGACTGAAGTACAAGCTTAAATGCTTTGGTAAATAGGGATGGGATTGCTCATGTGCTTAAAGATAAGCATGAGTTTAAGTGCTTTGCTGAATTAGGGTCTTATTCACCAAAAAGTCCTACCCGATGCCTGAACAAAAAAATAAGCAAATTTCTTGTGAAATCCCAGCTGTTTATGTTATACCATGAGAAAAGTATTTGCTGGTGAGCTCCAAATTTCTTCAACTTTTTTCATTTTAATTTTGTTTGAACAGATATTCAGTCTGGCAGTAATTGCAGTGGGTGAATGGGAAAAACAACTGTATGCTCAGTTCAAACACAGGATAAGTATTGTCAGCTCTGTGTTACAGATGGGGAAAGCTGAGATGCAGAGATGTTAAGGGGCTTGCCCGGGTCACAAATCAATAGAAGAAAGGAACAGACCCTAGATTCCTTGCATCCCAGTCCTATATTCTTCTAAACACGGGACTACAGATTCCCATCCCACCTCCTCCACACCCATCCCTCTGACTTTTAGCCTAAATTTCAATAGAAGTGATGCACTGACATGAACTGAGCTGAGGAACAAATAAAACATGCCCAAAGCAACAGAAAGCTTTTCCCCCCCCTCCCCCCCAGGTTTCCGTCTCTGTGGTGTCTGTCTGCAATGATTAAGGTGACAAATGAAGTTCTGAGTACTAATTAAACTGAAAATAGCAGATACGCCATGACAGTGATCTCTCTCCAGCAATGATCCTGCGTGACTTTTACTGCTCTGCTAGCTCAGGGCTGGTCTTCACTACCGGGCTAACCTGCACCACTGCCATCCATGCAGCGGTACCGATTCTGTGTATCCGGTGAAGACGCATTATCTCGATGGGAAAGCGCTCTCCCGTCGACGTAATTACTCCACCTCAAGGAGAGGCAGAAGCTATGTCAGCAGGATAGTGTCTCCTGCCAACATAGCATGGTGTAGACACTGCTTTAAGTTGATGCAACTTTCATCGCTCGGGGGGGGCGTGATTTTTTCACACCCCTGAGCGATGTAACTTACATCGACTTAAGTGATAGTGTAGGCAAGGGTGCAATAGCACCCTGAGCAGAAGCTAATTCACCGGGGGTAGAAGATGATGGATGGCCACTCACACACACGAAAGAGTAAGATTGTGGGGAGTTTGGTGCATAAACATCAAGGTCTAGATTCATCATTGCACTGGTGCAGACGCCAGCACAGATACTGACTGATCAGGAGACAATTTATGCCTTCCCTGTTCTGGATGGGCAGAGGCTGCTTTCAGCCTCCAGCGCAAGCGAGGACACACCTGGAGCTGCTCTATGTTCTCCCTGCTGCCATAAACCCCACCAAAGCCCCACCTTCTCCCACGCCAACCTGTCTAGTCTACCCCTGCCCTGCCTCCACGCTATCCAAGCCTGCTGCATAATGCCCCATGCACTCCCCCAGCTCTGCACTAGGCAAGGGGTGTGCAGCACCAGAGGAATTAACTTGTGAGGAGGCTGTGGAACATCTTTGCAAACCTGGCCATAGCTCAATGATGATTTTCTCCCACCCACCACAGAAGCGAAGGGGGAATAAGCCCATGCTGCTTCCATGACCACCTCTGGCTCATGTCTCTTACAAACTTTGAATGCTTTATGGGGTTGGGTAATTCCCTCCTGCTACCCTACCCATTTCATTTCCCCATTTTGTGGGGTTTCCTCTCCTCTCCCTTTCTACAGTCCCTTTGATCCACAGGTCCAACAGCCATTTTAAAAGTCAATGAACTTTATGGTGTGTCTCAGCGCATTGAGTTTACAGAAACACCTACTATGTATCACTTTGGGGTATGATCTGTGAAAATTCTAGGCCAAATTCCCACCTGATGCCTGTGGAATTCATTTGGCTCTGTATGTTCATTTGCTCGCAAAATGTCTCCTTCCTTGATGGTGTGGCTTATGCATTGGGATATAGAACATAACGCATATAAGGACACACACATAATCAAAGAAGTCCTTCTTCACTTCACTTACAATATACAAGTGGCTCTTTACCTGGCAACTCAATATTCATTTCTTCTCATTCATACCTTGTACATTTAGGAGAAGACAAACAGATGCTACTTGCACAGATAGAGGAGAACAGAGAAGCCATGCAACTACTGTGGACAAGACAGGGAATTCACATGAGAGGGATAAAAGATACAAAGGTTGGGTCTGTAAGTCTCACACCACAAGCAGTAGATATATACTATATATAAGAGGTAAAACTGGGATTGGGAAGATGTGATGTTAGCTCCAATCCTGTAGTCCAATCCATGACAAATTCTTCCCTAAGTTCACCCACGTACCTGTTATATTTAGGTCATTTTAGAAACATAGGGATTGCTACTATACCCAATCAAATCAGTGGTCCATCTAGTCCACTATCTTGTCTCTGAAAGTCGCCAATACCAGATATTCCAGAGGAAGATTAAAGAAATCCCATAGTGGACAGCCGTAGCCATAGTGGAAGTTTCTTCCTAACCCCTATCAACAGCTGTTTGGCTTGTGCCCTGAAGCATGAGTATTGATCGCTTCTAAAAATAACCCCCAAAACAAAAACAAATTATTTCCTTGTTTAAAGTTGCTGTTCTCATTGTCCAGATATATGCCCAATCATTTAGATGATTAGCTCCTGGAGGCAGGAGCTGTCTTGCTGCTGTTTTGCATAGCACCTAGCACTATGGCATCATGGGCTATCTTTGGGGCTTCTAGGCACTCTCACAATACAAATAGTTAATAATAATAATAATGCCCACATCTCATGTGGAGCTGTACAGTGACTGGGATGCTATCAGAGAAGATAACAGCAGACAGCTTGGAAAGCTGATTGATGAGTAAACTACCTATTCCTCCCTTCCTTTCAGACTCCCACTGTAATGAGTGACTCCATTCACTTGAGAAGAACTTTTGCTGGTATTAAGGATGGAAAGGAGTCAAACAGCATAACCCATCCGTGGCAGGTTAGAAAAGCGGTCATGGAGTAAAATACTCCAACCTACACTCAGAGCTCTTCCTAACTGATTTAGCCTGCCTCGGTCCTATGCATAGCAATGTACTTTGTCCTTTATTCACCCAATTTCAAGGTTATACTCAAACACGTACTGAAAGATAAAAGCTTTAAATAATGTACGTTCTCTTGTTGTCCTTTTCATCAGGAGCACAGGTGCATGACCTCGTCCCACAGCACAAAAAAGCTGTTGTCATGGAAACTGCTCAGGATGCCAACTTGACAACAAGTGACATTCAAACCAATAGGGACACCATTTCTTTCCCCCTCCCCCACCAATTTGACCGGGGCCAAATCTGCTATATTCCTTCCTCCCTGGAAATTGAGTGCATGATATTTTGGGGGAATATGGATGCACTGGGGAGGGTTTGTCCTTCTAGGATTCCCTCTGGAAAATTACAGTTGACAATAGATTCTAAATAAATGGTGCTGAGACGAGCATGATTGTTTTTTTAATTTTAGAGAAAATGGGGTGAGGGAATAGGCAACCTCTCCTAATGGGTAGAACAGAGGACAACATGTCAGGTTCCCTGGCTTTTATTCCAGATTGCCTCTGAAGCACTGCTTTACTATAGGGAAATCACTTCACCTCTCTGTGTTTCAGTTTCCCCACCTGTAAAATGGGAATAAGCTCACGGAGATCCTCAGATGAAGATCACAAAGCCCCTAATATTGTTAATCATTTCTTTTATGAGTTTCTTGCCAGTTGTACCAATACACTGTGGTAATTACCCAAACATCTATTCCTTCTCATTGTATGTGTCGTACACTACAAAGTCAAGGGAGCAGCAAATACACATATGTTCATATATGTAGGAGCAGCGAATACACATTTTCTATACAGGAGTAAACTCAAGTAGAAAGCTCCCTTATTAATTTTAATGTTATACCTAAGGGACATAGCTGTGAGAAAAATATACGGTTAAAGCACACACATTGGCTCACCCTTCCCACTAGAGGTTTGGAGAACCAGTGAAACGCTGATGATACACAGCTCTACAGTTTAAGAAAAAGTATCGTGGGGGGAAAATATACACAATGGCATTTGCTTTTCTGTGGACTGGTGTGTATTTTCATGTCTGAATGCTGTCTTGTGATCTCTACATAACCTTTGAAACACAAGTGCATATTTCACCCTTCCAGACTAGCCCTACCATGTTTTTGTCATTCCAATTTCATTTCCAGTGCTATGTGGACTGCGGGCTCAGCAGTCACTGGAGTCTGAAGTGACTCTTGGGACCTCCTCACTGTTCTATATGCAAATGTCCCTGCACCTGGGCAGCAGAGCGGGCTTGCCGACAGTTTAGTTATGCAAATCTGATTGATCGAGAGCATATTGCAGAAGAACACACGCAGGCCTGAGACACTGGCAGCTATATTTCACTGGCTAAATTCCCGAAGAAAAAAAAAAAATTAAATGCCAAGCATTTTGATGCATATTCCTTTCAACCCCTGAAGTGCAATAGTGTTTATTTCAGTCTGTTTTCAACACTTTGGTTAAATGTTGTTAATGTAATTTCTTGCGCTATTGCTGAATTAACAGAAGGGCTTGTTTTCTCCGGGAAAGAAAAAAAAAAAGAGTTGCTGTGATGTCACAGCACAATAGGTCTGTCAGTTTATTTGAAATAATTCTCCAGGCAAATGGAGTAAATGCAGTGTTAAAATATAATTAGGTCCTACAGTACAGAGGAGTGCAAAGAAACTGATGTACTAGCACAAGTTGCTCAGACTTTATTCTTTCTGTAACAAAAGGTAAAACAAACAGTGGGGATGTAGATTACATACTGTCACCCCACGTCTAAAGCACTTCTTTCTATTTACCAAACAAGCTGTATAAAAAGGCAGAGAAGCTAAAAAGAAGGGGAAGATAAAAGAATCATCTGGGATCAGCTTAAAATAATAAATGCAGTGTTATTTTAAAAAAAGAGCCACCTACATGTATGCACGTGGAACCCTCTAATGCTGAACAAGCTTCAGGCATCAGGTTACTCTTGGTTTATTTCATGCAACTGATTTATCCTCACTTATAAATGAGTGGTCTGCCCGGTTTCTAGTATTTGCATTCTTGTAGCTGTGCTTATGTATTTTAATGCGTCAGAGAGCCATTTATGGGGTTGAAATAACATGCGATTTTTCAATTCCTGGATAGAGAGGACACAAAGTACTTCAGTGCCTGGACAGAGGAAATATCACACTGAAAAGACCAGGAGTCACATTTTCAAAAGCACCTCAGGGTATGTCCGCACAGCAAAGAAAAATCCACGGCTGGCCCTGCCAGCTCACCCGGATTCCTGGGGCTGTTTCACTGCTGTGTAGATTTCCAGACTTGGGCTGGAGCCCAGGATCTAGGACCCTGTGAGGTGGGAGGGTTCCAGCCCAAGCCTGAAAGTTTACACAGCAGTAAAAGAGCTCCACAGCCTGAGCCCTGTGAGCCCAGTCAACCGGCATGGACTAGCCATGGGTTTTTCTTTGCTGTGTAGACATAGGTTCCTAAGGTCACACAGGGTGAGTCCCATTGTCATAAGCAACTTGGGGGTTGATTTTCAAAGGCACAAACAGCAAGTGGGCACCTTGGTCCCACTGCAAATCTGTCCAAGTTAGGGCCCTAGCTGCCATTTGTGTGTGAAAATATATCCCACACAGACACTTAGGAGCCTGAAACTCATTGAAAGTCAATAGGCTTTAGGATCCTAAGTACATAAGTTGCTTTTGGAAATGAGATTTAGGCACTTTTGAAAATTTTAAAAGAGATCTTAAGTTATTTGAGCTCATAAATGGCTCCCCAAAGCACCAAGAGACAGATTCTGTCTCTTTCTGTGTTTATGTTGAATGCTTAACACAGTGGGATCCTGATCTTGTTTGGAGGTTCTAGGTACTACCGTAATACAGATAAATAATAAAACCCCAAAAGGCCATGAGAAACAAACTCAAAGACCTATATAGTTTGGTGCCTGCAAATCCTGAATTCACAACCATGCTCTAAATAAAATACACCTCCGATGTAGATCAATGCCCCAAAACATGTATATGGAGACATTTTTAGATAAATAGAAATTAAATATAAATGATCAGGGTTAACTTGGTAGGGGGAAGCCCACACAGTGTTAGATTGTCATTCTCTAGAGCTCTGTATGTCAAACACAATTTCTTAATAATATGAAAAATTCCAAAACCATTCGAAAGCAATTAGAAATACAATTAGAATTTGTACAAATAAGCACTCGTTATCAGATACTCTTAAAAACAAAAAGCAACCTCCTGGAGTGTTGTTAGAGCATAACATACTAAACAGGAAACTATTTCCTATTCCTTCAGTTGTGTCACCCTAGGCACAGATTCATACTCTGAAAATGTTGTCCAAAAACACATACAATATACACCAGAAAAGTACTAAAGGAAACTGGTTTAAATGGACACTTTACAGCTGACAGGGAGTTGATTCTGAGCATTGTCCGCTGTTTTGGGATGGGGGGGAGAAGAGAGAGAGAGCGTCTTTGTCTGTCCCTCCAACCTCTGCTTCTCCCTCTTTTAAAAAGAAATGACCATCTGACAAGCAAAGCCTAGCCAGAGGGTCAAAAATGAAGATCCTGGGAAAGGTCAAGTTTAATCTCTACCCACGATGCCCTAGTGCATCCCTCACAACAGCTGACTAACAAAAGGGGCTCTGCACTGTGACTGACAGAATTCTTAATTGTATCCACTCATTCATGACAATTTGATTAAAATATTACGCCAAAGTCTCACCCCCTGTTTGCTTCGATCCTCCAAATCTAATTTTGAATTTTCAGAAAGGAGATTACCTCCACAAGCATGACTGGGATGCTATTAACTTCTACTTAATCTTTATTACTGATGTGAATTTAACATATGTATGGCTTCGTCTCGCTCCTGTTGTTTTCTCTCTAAAGTAACGTCTAGGCAATATACAAGTGGCGGACATTAATTTTCACTTTGATATCCTGTCATACCAAAGCTCATACTTTCATATGAAAACTTAAAAACATATTGTCTTAATACCATAGCCCAATTAGGCTGCATAACAAAAAAAAATGTTGAAAAGCCTTCAGGCTTCAAGGTTTTATAACCTTCTGGAGTTATATCTATCTAGATCCTCTTCATTACCGTCTGTTTCAAGGACTGACTAAAACTGGCAAATTCCAGTGAGTGCCAATAGTGCAATCACAAAGAAGTGAAACAGGCATCTGAACATTCCAGTCAATTTAGATTATTCCCAAATTCATGAAACTGGTATTTGGATATGGTCATTGTTACCCTTGATCTTATTTTAAAAGCTTTGATTTGATTTTCAAAGTAACTTAATTTTCCCCCTTTGCAAATAATGCAAAGCAAATCAACATTGCAACTGCATGCACATGTGGGCATATACATATGCATCTTACATGAGACATCACTAATAGGTAGATCTGGTTAGAAAGCTCCATCGATTTTTTTTCCAATGAAAAACATTTTTCTACTACATTTTCACAAAGCATTTCCCCCAGTTTCTGACCAGTTCCAGTAGTATGTTATTGTACAATGGGAAGCAATACATTAATCTTTCCAAATTGAGATTCAGTGGCTTTCTTATTTGCCTGTCCAATTGTTACTACCACTGAATGCATCCGATGAAATGAACTGTAGCTCACGAAAGCTTATGCTCAAATAAATTGGTTAGTCTCTAAGGTGCCACAAGTCCTCCTTTTCTTTTTACCACCAGGAGGACATTTGAATTTAATCCAAACTTCTATAATAAAAAAAATATTCACCTACAGGCTCAGCCTCCAAGATTAATATCACCTCACAAGAAGTTGTCCAACTGATGTGAGCTCTCTCAAATCCCATGTTATTTGGGCACTGGAAAGTGGATTGATTTACAATGCCTTCAGGTGTTCTGGTCATTCTCTTTTTCTCAGGCTCCTCAGCCTTCCTCTCTGTCAGACAGTAGGTGAGTTTCATGCTCAACTTTGATCAAAGAAATGTTTTCAAAAGAATGTATTGTCTGATCAAGGAAACAATCCACACACCTCTTACACCAATCATCCTTGCCCAGCTCCCAGAATAATGTTATGAATCTAGCTCAGGTACTTGGGTAAATCACTAAATCATTTCACTGCCGTTGCAGGGGCTTCAGGCACCGATTCACCTTAGTCCCTCCTGGTCTCTAGCTGTGGCACACAACAGTTTACTCTTCTGAAAGTGGTAATAGTACAGTCTACTCCCGGTTATAGGACTCAGTGCAAGAGTAAATAGGCGGTGGTTAGTGGTCTGTGATAAACAGATGATCTGGTGGACCTCTCTGGCTTTGAACTCTATGACTCTATTTATGAGGTGCCTTTCATCTTAGTATATAGAAATAAATGCACATTTTCTCTAGCCTGTGCTTACTGGTGGCCAGCACTGGGCTGCTGCTGCATTTGTACTAAGAGTAGTTCTAATGCCATTAGGGCAAACTTCTCCATACTGTGATCCCATGTTATGACATTAAAAACAAGTTCCAGGAGCTTCCCTCCCATCTAGCCATAAAAAAAAAGTTTCAGGGGGTCACGTTCATCCTCCCTGAGCGATGTGAGTCCCAGATTGAGAACCTATGGCATTAGGGCAATTAACTAGAGCTGGCTGCAAAAGCATGGTGAAAATGAAATTGGGACCAAAGGAGGAAAAAAATTAGAAAATTTTCAGAATGTTCCCCCCCCCCCCCAATTCTCTGACTAACTCAGAAATAAACACTGCTATTGTACCAATAGAAGGCACACCCAAAGGAGGGTTGGAGGGCTACTGCAGAGAATGATCCTACCAGGAATGTGGCCTAAAGCCCCCACAATCCATCTGGTATCACTGGAGTACTTGGAAACTATCCTTTCCTGGACTGCAGCTAGAGATAGTTGGAAAAACATCTGATTCAGTAATGGCCCAGACGGTCTCTGAAAATACAGCGCGGTCTAATGCACTGCCACTGTGATGAATCCGTGATTGATAACAGCGGCACATAACTCTCTTTAAACTGTTACAGTTGCTCCCTTGCATGCGCCATAGAAAATTAGAGGGCAAAATTGCTGGGCCAATGCATTTTCTCACCAATTTTGCCTGTTTTTTAAAGAAGTACAAAGATTGGCATGAAGCACACCACACAGTTGCGAGGATAAGGAACTCTGAGAAGCATGAATCATGCTTTGCATTGTTATTTTACCTCATCTAATCTGTCTCACTATATTTAATATGGTTGAAAATTGAATCTTACCTAGTTACCTTTAGGCCCAAGCAGAGGCCATCTTTTACAATCAGGGACTTGTACATTTATAAAACAAGCCCATTACAATTGTCGTTGGGCACACGCACATTAAAAAGGACAACAGTACTGTAATCCTTCTGCCAGGTGATGTTGGCAGCAATGAGGGCTGGGTTCAATATCTAGGGGTTCTTCTTAACATTACAAAACAGAACCCACTGGGCACTTCTAACTGGCAATACTTCCCCACTCATAAGCACTGAGTCTGTGTTTAACAGAAGAAAATGTGTATTAAAAGGGAAAGAAACCCAGCATTAATTTGGGAAAATACAACCACAATTCAAAAGCATGTAACCATAACCAATCACCTCACAGTATGTCAGGCAGTGCCCTTTGCCTCAGTTCCATATTGCAGTGTGAAAGTCTGACAAACAAATGTTCTTTTAACATGCCACTTACCTTTCCTTCCACTGCACCCCACTCATAGTCAGCTGTCCTTGGTCAGCAAAGACCCAGAGTTCAGGGGTGTGTTCAGGGGTGGGTTCACATGAATCTTAGTGATTTCACTGGGTAGTGGGGAATCTCTCTGCTAGCACTGTCTCTGCATTGTCTTTCATTGCAAACAATCCCTACACCAGGTCTAAGTTTTAGCCCCTAAATGTGCTCATCAGTGGTTTCATCTCTCGTAATCACTGAATAGAAACAAGGACTTCCAACTGAGTTCAATCAGCTCTGACTTTAAATACCGAAATAGGGAGGGTCAAATGGTGCCCAGGACTCTTTAAACAGAGTCCACACCATCAAGTGGAAACACCTGTCCCCACCCTCTTCTCTTTCACTTGAATTTGACATCCCTAACCCTTGATTAGTGAGTGAGGTTCAATTTAGGGCATGCTAAATACAGTTCTGCTGCCCTTTATTCATACAGTAAGGTAAAAATATTTCTTAACTCCTGCTTTCAATACTAAAGTGAATTGTAACCCAAAACCAGCCAAATTGATCACTTTGGCAAAACAATTCTGTCTTCTGAACACCTAGGCAGAATAGGTGTGTCTATGCAAATACATTCTGCTCCTGAAGCTTTTCCCCCCCCAGTTCTTCACTAGATGTCAGGGGAATGCTCATTTAGACCCTGCTTACAATATGTTAACCACAGGCACAAAGTTCAGATCTCAGTCAAAGTTCAGAGCTGGACTTCCCCCAAGTTTTGGGTTGGACCTCTCTTGAATCAATCCATATCAGGTACTGTTTACTTAACAGCCATTTAATATTTCAAATAAAAACCCAAGAAAAAGACTGAACCTTAGTTAGGGTACCAGGTTGAGCTGTACCTTTGATCCCTGAGGGTATCTCTTCCCCATGAGAGGCCCAGGTGTATTCTTCTCTCAAGGTGGAACCCTGAATTTCATCACACTGCCCCTAGATGGCAGCATCCTGTTCAGCATCTGTGGTTCCTCAGAAGATCCAGCTGGGTTTTGGGCTCTGCTCTAGACTTTCCTATGGAGGTCTAAGATCAGTGTAAAAATGCAGTGACGCGGAACAATCTCTTCAAAACAAAGATTTATTTATCCATAGGAACATAACAAAGAGAGGAAAAGGCTGAGAACAACAAAAGGACAATGTGTGTATTATATTATCTAAACCCTTAGCCTTTCCTTGCACGTTTAGATAGGTCCCATTTGTTCCAGGCACACACCCCTCCCAGCATTGTGGTTGAGTGAGACAATCTGCGACCACTGCATCTGTCACAGGCTGACCCACGCTGAATTTTGATGAACTGCACAATAAATAATGGCCCTTGCTTTGATTATTAAAGTGGTATTGCTTGGCTTGTTAGCCTATATAATTACAGGTTTCCTTTCATCTCCCACTAATTTTAACACAATTGCTATAAACCACCAGACTCTCTGTTTCGAGCAGAACTCTAGTAAAAAGAAGTTAAGCTGATCTCAACTGTATTTCATCCCCTTCATCCATAGTGAACATTAACACAATTCAGCATAATGGGCAGCCTCCTCAGAGCAGCTCTGGGACTGAACAATCTGTAGACTGAATTAGCTCCTAGCTTTGGTTAAGGCTGGAGACACCAGGTCAGGGTGATAAGGTGACTGAGAAGTTACACAGCAACTCAGTTTCCAGCACTGTCACTCTCATACATTTGAAAAAAAGTCTATTGGCACAAAGGGAAACAAGTCATCTTCATTTCATCATGTGATATGTGCAGCTGTTGTTGTTCCCTCACCATTCCCAGACCAAAAAGCTCTTCAATAATAAAGTTAATGCTCCTTTTGGGGCCTGATCCAGAGCTCATTGAAGCCAATAGACTTAAATAGACTTTGGATCAGGTCCATAACTTACAAAACTACATGTGTCAAGGAAGTTACTTTAAAAATAAATCCTACATTGAAAATAGTATGGCAAGTCTCCATGGTATGGAGGCACACTGCTCCAAGCCAGCTACTCCCTTGGCTCGATGGATGGAGTCGGGAGCCAGAGGCAAGCAGCCCTAGAGAGAGATGTGAGATGCACAGTTTCAGCATGTCTCCTAGAAAGCTCTAGCCAGAGTTTAAAGGAGACTTTCAAAGAAGCAGGGTTTGTGCACTTTTTACTTTTTTACACTATAGCAAGAAGACCTGATTACCCCCACCATCATCCCTCCAAAACTAAAAAGAGAATTTTCCTTCCTGTTTTTAATTCTTGTCTTTTCTACCCTGGAAGACTCTATGGAGAACTACAGAACTTGTAGAATTATGACAACAGATACCAAGAAGTGAAACCTGATTAAGGACTCAATCCTGCAAGGTGTGCTGAAGCCCATACCTGCCATGGTAATAGGTGGCTTGCGCTAACATACCACCACTCCAAGCAGACTTTCCACACTAGGGGCCTGCAGTTTATGGAGCAAATATTGAAAAAAGACAGTTATTTCAGTGGGAATTAAGGGGAGTCAGCAGCTTGCAGAGGTGGGGGGAAGGCCAGATCCTCAGTTGGCATAAATCAACACAAATCCATTGACATAAAAGGAGCTACTCCGGTATACATCCGCTGAGGAGCTGGCCCCTTATTTTTTGTTAACACATATTTCTCTAAAAACCCCTTTCCAATCTTCAGTTTGTAGTTACCACACACTATCAAACAAACCTTTCACAGGCCATGCCACCTTTGCCTTTCCTACCACAAACACACTCCCGAGTCAGGGGCAAGTGCAACTTTCCTCACATTGTACCCACAGGAGTGAATCAAGCCAGTTAACGCACATAAAAATATGTAAATAAATGCAAAAAAATATTACTTAACATGTGACTTTTGTTTTTAAGGAGGCAATTTACTGTTCTGTGAAGCTTATGAGCCATGTTTTTCAACCTGATGGGGAGCATGCAAACAAATGCATTGATCCATATTTTCATGCATATCTGCATATGTGCATTCAACCTGTGAAAGTGTGCATTCAAATGGGTAGTCAGAATCTTGTGTAGGTGTTCATGTAGGTGAAGAGTGTAGGATAAGACCCTATAAGGAAGTTGTCATTTGCATGTGTAATTCCCCCCATTTTCATGGCTAACTAGCTGAGCCAATGGGTGGTGCATACTGAAACTTACATTTGCCTCATAAGTGGACCTTGCCCTGTTGGAATTGTAAACGTAAAAATAAGACTGTGGTATGATGTGTTTCAGTGATATAACAAATTTGAAATCAAATGCAAAAAAAAAAAAAAAAATCCAAAAGCCCCAAGTCAAATCTGGCAGCTGCTTAAGGATTCAGCCAATGTTTGAATAAAACAACCCTGCTTTCTGCTAGATGTATGCCAAATGGTTTGCTGTTATTTTCAGCAGTGGCAATATTTTATATATTTATTTAATTGTTGCCTGTTCACAACTGCTTTCTATTGTCAACGTCGTGAATAGCCAACAACGATATAAAGTAGTGGGCTCCTATCAGCATTGTTCTCCTGTTCAGAGGCACAGTGAACAAGAATACAGCTATGTTTTCCATACAGTGCAGAAAAATGTAATTCTCTGTTTAGTGTCATATCAAGAACTCTTGTTCCAATTCACCGCCATGGGCAACGAATGACAGGCTGAGCTGTCCATTCTGACAATGTGACCGTGATATCTGTGGTCAAGGCCACTATGTCATTTTTTCTCACACACAAAAAATGTCTGAAAAACTCCTATTTTTACATCTTTGTTTCTTTATCTACATAAACACAGATAAAATGAAACTGAGTTCATTAAATAATGTCTTGATAGCATAGGAAATGTTACATTCTCTAGCACTGCGGCATGTACACTGGGTAGAATGGGATTTCTTTATAATACTAATAAAAAAATAGCTGTATTCCCCTTCTTCCCACAAAGACAACCTCTTGCCCCCTTCTTCCTTCTCAGGAATCTTGTGCAATTTTTCCCCCAGTATAAACCAGGGGAATTTCCCCCTCCACAGTTAAGTAGACACATCAGAGCAAACAATATGTATCCAAAGGGTGATTAACTTTGGGTACCAAAGGACTGGAACTAGCAATAAAGGGGTTGCTTGGAGCTCAGCACAGAAAACAGCATCTATTCAAGGGAACAAAACAAGACTTCGGCAATGCTGGAAAATGGTAGGAAGCAATAGGTTTCGGCAGCTACAGCACAGCAATGATTTACATGCCATTAACGTACACTGGCTGTATGTTGCTTTTAGGCCAGTATTTAAATAAAAGCAGCGTTAGCCTTGGCAGCCTGTGTATTATCACACTGAATTTATGTTGCCTCCAAGGTAAAGAGCATCATCTTATTGTAACACACACAGGTAGTCTACTGTGTCAAGTGCACTTTTGGCTGCTTGTTCAGGAAAAAATGTTCTGTACGACGCGTCGTTTGCTTGGTTTTTATTTATTTATTTTCCTCTCCCCTTGCTTTTATGGCTGGCTTAGAATGATTTTCATTTGTTCATAAGATTATTTTTCTTCTTAGATGTTCTTTTTATTGCTTGAAACTTAAAGCATTTCCACCAAGAGGGGTTGGAGGGGAGAAATAAATGAGAGAAATGGTTATTGTACAGGAAAAGAGAGATTTCAGTGCAGTGGACAATGGGTGTATACTTTAACATGTGAGATGCAGCAGCTGTATTTGATGCTGCTGTTGAGTTGCACAAGGTCTTATAACATGATGGTTGGAAATTAACTTCTTGAGGTTTGCGGGGTAGGTACATAGGAGAGCAGCTAGAAGTCTGATGTCTCTGAGCAGGCCTTCTGACATTTTGCCAGTGTCAGTGTCATCCTAGTGCTGATCTTCCTTCACTTCCTACGTGGCCCTCCCAAAGCCATCCAAGCTGCCAGGTAGTGTCTGTCATAGGGGGATCTTAGTAGCTGGCTGTTTTGTGACAAATGACACAGTATCAACAATAGGTTTCAGAGTAACAGCCGTGTTAGTCTGTATTCGCAAAAAGAAAAGGAGTACTTGTGGCACCTTAGAGACTAACCAATTTATTTGAGCATGAGCTTTCGTGAGCTACAGCTCACTTCATTGGCTGCAGTTTCCACGGTATGCATCTGATGAAGTGAGCTGTAGCTCACGAAAGCTCATGCTCAAATAAATTGGTTAGTCTCTATAGTATCAACAATAGCATATGACTTTTACGGATTCTGGCTGTAGCTAGAAGTGTGTGAAATATTCACAATGAAATGCAACACCTACTTGAAATTCAAGTTGTTCCTCAGACAATTAATATGGAACCAAAACACCTAACTGCCTTATAATGGTAGGATATTTATATTGCTGCTTCTCTGTCTTGTGCATCGCTATACAAAGTAACTGCGAGTCAGAGTTTTTGAAGTACAAGGCCAGTGCTGGATGACTTTCTACGGTGCAGATGAATGAAAGTGAGAAAGAGCAAACCCACTAGCAGCAACATGATCTGGAAGGTACACTGTGGGAGCTGAAGACATGAAACACTTCAGTCGCAGTTAAAATAAGCCATTGCTACTAAAAAATGTCAGGGTAAGATTCAACCTTCGGCTCAGAAAAGCAATGAAAATTTTTGCTAGAAATATTTAAACACAGACTGTATCAATAGCCAATGTGAATCACAACATCCTTCCCACCCAGCCAGCCCAAGACAACTAAGGGCTTGTCTCCACTTACTGTGGATCGATGCTGCAGTGGTCAATCGACCAGGAGTTGATTTAGTGGGTCTAGTGAAGACTCACTAAGTCAACTGCCAATCACTCTCCCGTCGACTCTGGTACTCCACTGAAACGAGAAGCATAAGGTAAGTCGACAGGAGAGTTTCTCACATCCACCCAGCACGGTGTAGACACCGCAATAAGTCGACCTAAGGTACGTCGACTCCAGCTACGTTATTCACGTAGCTAGAGTTGCATAAATTAGGTCAACTTAACCCTGTATGTTAGACCTGCCCTACAACTGTTTAGCTGCCAGTCCCACCAACAGAAATTCTGGGCCCCAGGGCCAGGGCCGTACCTAGGGGGGCGGGGCCCAGGGCAGAAATGACTAATATGTCACTTCTGGGACCGCCCATGCTGGCCAATCACGCCGGCACGTGGGGCCCGGAGCCGTCTCGCACACCTGGGAGCCCTGCAGCCCGCCTGGGCAATTGGCCCCTTTGCACCCCCCCCCCCCGTTTCAGTGGGCCTGTTAGCTGCCGTTGAATCACCCTTCATCTTTGGAAACCAGGTGAACTTGGCAGCATGCTCTGAAGATCAACAGACTCACACCATATGTGAGGAAGCAAACTCCACTGTTGAAGCCAACACTATACGCCACGCCACACTGGGAGACCTTGCCTGCCTACCTACCTCATAGTAAAGTTATAATGTCTTGTCTGCACTAGGATTTTATGGCAGAATAGCTAATGTGTATTCATTTTCCCACAAGTCACCTTTTTTGCACTAAGAAAAGGAGTACTTGTGGCACCTTAGAGACTAACCAATTTATTTGAGCATGAGCTTTCGTGAGCTACAGCTCACTTCACAGACTAACACAGCTGTTACTCTGAAACCTTTTTTGCACTGAAGACATAGCCCAAAGCTCACATCATCCTGAGCATCCCAATCCCAGCTCAACAGTTCAGATGCTCAGGTCTTCTCATCAGAGCACTGGAACATCTGTTCCTCCTGCCATTATCTCCAGACCTTTTGTCTCAAACACCGATAGGTCTTCCATCCTGTTTCAGGCTCACACCACCCAGCAGTCAGATGTAGATTTTGAGTGCTCAGATAAAGTATAAGGAATTCTGCTAGAAAAATGCAAGTGTTGTACTCAGAAAAAAATACATGCTCTAGCAGGGGAATAAGTAGCTCTTTGAACAAAACTGACCTTGCTTAATTCCGCTTTCATTATATTTGCTGTCCGTACAGAAGTCTGGGCTTCTTTTGCCACCAATAGGGTGCACTTGGCACCTATACCAGGCCATACATCAAAGAGTTTCAAGTTTCAGAGTAGCAGCTGTGTTAGTCTGTATTCACAAAAAGAAAAGGAGTACTTGTGGCACCTTAGAGACTAACAAATTTATTTGAGCATAAGCTTTCGTGAACTACAACTCACTTCATCAGATGCATTCAGTTTTTCTCATCTGACAGTATAACGCAGTGGTTCTCAACCTTTTATACTGGTGACCCCTTTCACATACTGCATGTGACTCCCCTTATAAATTAAAAGCACATTTTTGTATATTTAACACCATTATAACTGCTGGAGGCAAAGCGGGGTTTGGGGTGGGGCTGACAGCTCGCAACCCCCCATGTAATAACTTCGTGACCCCTCTTGGGGTCCCGACCACCAGTTTGAGAACCCCCAGTATAAAGGTTGCTTAAGTGCCTAGCCCATGTTTAACCTCCAGCATGGGATCCACTCCCTATAAGGAATTTAACTTTGTGCTGATAAGACCCTTGGAATTAGCTGGGGACTGGTTCCCTCAGCACTTTTGAAAGGACATGCCACAGGAACAGAGCTGCATAATTAACATAGGCAAATAATTAATTATTTCATCATATTTTTTCATATTTAACAGAGAACTCCATTTACCTCCATTATTATTATTAAATAAAATAATAAATAAATAAATAATAATACTACCTAGCTCTTATATAGCACTTTTCATCCATAGATTTCAAAGCACTATATCCAGTTCAGTGTCCAGATTCATAGCCTGGAAAACCTGCCTTACACTGAGAGCGTAAAGAAGCTCAATCTTTAGTTTATCCAAGAGAAGGTTAATATGTGACTTACGTCAGTTTATAATTACATACATGGAAATAGGATTTCTGATAGCGGAGAGTTCTTGAATTTAGCAGACAAAGGCATTGCACAATCCAGTGGCTGGAAGCTGAAGCTAGTCTAGAAATAAAGTAAAAAATTTTAATAATAAGGATAATTAACCACTGGAACAATTTACCCAGGGATGTGAGTATACTCTATCACTCGAAGTCTTCAAATCAAAATTATCCAATCAGTCTTTCTAAAAGTTATCCCCTAGCTCAACCAGAAGTTGTAAGCATGATGCAGAAATGACAGGAATTAAATTCTCTGGCCTGTGTTATGCAGGAGGTCAGATTAGTTGATCATAATGGTTCTTTCTGGCCTTAAAAATCTTTAAATCTACAAATTATCACAATGACCTTCCTTGGCACGAAGTATCAGAAGGGTAGCTGTGTTAGTCTGGATCTGTAAAAGTGTGTATTCACCCACGAAAGCTTATGCTCCAATAAGTCTGTTAGTCTATAAGGTGCCACAGGACTCTTTGCCGTTTTTCCTTGGCACTGGAGATCTTGATAGCTCATTGCTCAGCAAAAGATGCTGCTCTGGGAAAATATGACATGAAACTGAATAAAGTTATACGAAATTATAGTATGGAATGGGGTTGCATCAAGAAAAGTTTATGCAGATAAGTGATTCCTAGAGTGGAACACTAATGTTAGGGAAAACTAATATCTGATGAGCTAATGCAAAAGAAAATGAAGTTACTACACAGATACAAAGTCCACATTGATTATAATGCAATCTGATTTAAAATGTTCCTTGGGGGATGGTTTTAATTATAGTTAAAAAGGCTTGACAGCCCCATGTCATAGCATGTCCATGTTATTAAGCCATAAAGCAACTGTCTTGCTCAGAAAACAGTCCAAACTGCAAAACACATGCTGGACAAAGCCAAGGACAATGGCAAAAATCCCTACTGAACCTCAGTCTGCTTAAGTATTAGAACACATCTACAGAGAACTTGCCTAACTCTTGACAAGTCAACATCTTCGCACAAATCTGCCCTGTTCTGAGAAACAGCTGAAACATGAAGTAATGAATCCCAGCCAAATGTAAGCTTGACTGAGAGGTAACAAGGTCAGTAGTATCACTAGGACAAATTTTCTAAGCCACGCTCAGGCCAGACCTACACTACAGAGTTAGGTTGACATAAGGCAGCTTATGTCGAACTAACTCTGTGTCTACACTATGGCGTCGTTCCCGCCGATGTAAGCCCCCCACTATACTGACCTAATAACTTCCATCTCCACGAGAGGTGTAGCGCTTAGGTCAATGTAGTTAGGATGGTGCAGTGTCTGTGTAGACACTATGTTACTTACATTGCCTGTCAGCACCGCACTGCCTGGTGCTAATAGCCCGTGCTATCAACTCCATGCAGAGCTCACATCTGGGAGACCTGCTGCTGTGCATGGAGACCCCAGGCCATCAGCTGGGAATCCCGGATAGGGCTGACAGCTCGGGCTGTCATACCCCCCTCCCCACTGCCCCACTTAAGTCGGTGGAAGCACTTCTGGTGAGGATGCGCACACCAGGAGAAGGAGGGTAGTTAGGGATCTGGGGCAAAAATTGGGGATTGGTCCTGCTTTGAGCAGGGATTTGGACTAGATGACCTCCTGAGGTCCCTTCCAACCCTGATAGTCTATGATTCTACATGAAAAACTGCAGTAATTACTGCAGTGGCTGTAAGTTGACCTAACATAGGTTGACTTAATTGCATAGTGTGGACAAGACCACAGTGTTGAACGCTGGTACTTCACTATGAGACACACTGTATGACAATCAGTGGAAACCTTTATCATTATGACAAGCAAATGCTGAAAAATCATTTCATGCTTACACCCTGGTGGGTGCGATTATTTTCACAGTCATTGTCCATTGTTATCTCTACCCTCATATGGTCTGAACTTTGGGTCCTATGATTTGTCCTCAATCTCCTTTTTTCTCCATATATCATTTATGTTCACTTGCCTTGTTGTTCTTATCCCATTACAGTCAATGTTCTTTTCCATGAGCTTCTTTTTGCTTTTTTTGTTTATCTTACTGTATTATTAATCCCCTCATTCTTTCAGTGATTTCTATTATTACATGCATTTTTTATCTAATTTTTATACTTGATAACTTTCTTTATGCTTTTGCTGATAGAACTTGAAATCTGTGGTGCATTGGAAACGATTTCTGCTTTTCACAAGTTCTTTTTTCATAAGATCATCATTATCTTTGCTAATTAACTTTGCTCTCTCCAGCTCAATGTTTACATGGCTCCTATATTTCACCATCCTGTACTGTCTTCCTTTAACAGGCTGAACATAGTAATATCTTGCTAAATTTGGCCTAATCAGTCAGAACAACATCAACCACATTGTTCCACATGTTATTATCTGTGCAACCTACTGGATTCTTTTCATGTAAGTCATATCTATGCATAATTCACATTATTAGTACATTCCATCAACCTGTCTTCTTCTAAACCTATTGTAACATCTCTTCCAACATAACTTGTTGAGGCTTTGGGCCCTGTACTACTGTCTGTGTTTGACATCAATATCTCCATGACCTCATGGAGATACATTTTCTTCATCAGCTAAATACTTAGCATTTGCATCACGCATTCTATCTTCAGAGGTATATGTAACTATTAACCCTCAGAACACTTCTGAAAGGCAGTGTCATACCCATTTTCCATCTAGGGAACAGAAAAGGCAAGTAACCTGCCAAATATAGAGTCCCACTCCAGAGTTCCTAACTCTCAATCTCGTGCTCAAACCAGACTTATCTTTTAATTGTTCATTATTATTTGTATTATAGAAGTACCTAAAGGCCCCAACCAAGATCCATGCCTCATTTTTCTAGGTACTCTATGTACACACTGTGAGACAGACCATATTGTGAAGCGTTTACAAGATAGGGCTGGGATTCTCAAAGGAGCCTATGAAAGTCAATGGGACTGAGGCACCCAACTCCATAGACAAAGAAAGCTCCATTTTATGGACAAAGACACAAGGACCCGATTTAATACAGATATTTAGTAGGTGCCTAGTGGGTTACCCACACTGAAATCATTGGGAGTTAGGCTTTAAAGTACTTTTGAAAATCCCACTATGTGCCTATTTACACACCTAAATACCTGTCCAAAAAGATCACACAGCAAGTTTCTGGCTGAGCTGAGAATTGAACCCAAGTCTTCCTGAGCCTCAGACTAACAGCCTAACCACTGGATCATCCCTCCTTTACAGAAGGCTTTGTTAATAGATGTAGATGGGTAACATGACTGTACGCTTTCACAGTAGGAGACAAAATACCACCAACATCCAATCTGGATAGTACTTACTTCCAGAAGGCATTCAATAACAATGATTAATCAGACAGGAGAGAAAGGTAAGACAGGAAAAGTTCTGTCATTTGAGTTCATCTAAACTGTCCGCACGTGGAACTGACAAAAGCCTTAAAAATAAGGGCCACTTTAGAAATTCACACGAAAGACACAAAGAAGATGTAAGTAAATCATAGACAGCTGGACTGGCATGAAGGCTTTCAAAACTAACCCTGGCAATGTCAAGCTCCCCATGGTGGCTGTTACTTTATCGTCCTGGAAGTCACTTTTATTCTTAATAATACATTTATTGATGAGAGTACTGCTAACGTAGCATGAAGAAAAGGACAGATAAGAATGCAATTTATTTGTCGATAACCTGTCACTATCACCTCAATTTGGAGATGTTACCTAAAATTAACAATTGCCTGATTGTCAGAGGCGTCACCTGAAATTGTGGGTGCTCAACATGTTTGAAAATCAGACCACTTTTGTTTAGGTACTCAGGTTTGGAAAGTGTTGTCAATGTGTGTATTTGTTAAATGCTTTGGGATCCATTGGAATAAAAGGTATATAGATGTAACAATTTTTCCAATTTTCATGATTTTATTATGAATCTCATGTTATTGGGTATTTTTCTTATAACCGCAACGTCTTAGCATGTTATTAGGTGAGTATTTTGGTTTTCATTTAAAAATAAGTAAATTTCAAATCATCACAGTAGCAGAGAAAAGCCTGAAGATATGAACCTCTAAAGACTCAGAAACCAGAAGACAAATAAAAAGACCCAATATTTATTATTTGAAATCTCATGATCTTAAGCCAATCTCATGATTTTGGGGGGCTTTTTCTTTTTTAAAAATTGGGGTTGGCAACACGTTGTATGTGATTATTTTTAATACTCTATAGTTTAGTAGAACAACCTCAGACTGAAAAAAATATTTTTTGCTGATTCTAACAAGATAGAGACTTACATAAATTACTTCAGGACTATCAATTTAGTGAAAAAAACAAGGAGTTCCTGTGGCACCTTCGAGACTAACCAATTTATTTGAGCATAAGCTTTCGTGGAAGTTGCCTTAACCAAGTGAGGGGTCAGTGCTAATGAGGCAATTCAATTAGGGTGGATGTGGCCCATTCCCAACAGTTGACAAGAAGGGGTGAATATCAACAGATGGAAAATTATTTTTGTAGGGCTATATTCACTTTTTCTTGTCAATTGTTGGGAATGGGCCACATCCACCCTAATTGGTAAAGCAACTCCCATCTTTTCATGTGCTATATATTTATACCTGCTTACTGTATTTTCCACTCCATGCATCTGATGAAGTAGGTTCTAGCCCACGAAAGCTTATGCCCAAATAAATTTGTTAGTCTCTAAGGTGCCACAGGGACTCCTCGTTGTTTTTACTGATACAGACTAAAAGAGCTACCCCCCTGAAACCTATCAGTTTAGTGGTTTTTAATAACCTGAAATTGTAAAACAAGCACAGTGTATTCCCTCACTTCAACAATAGCCCAAAAGTGCCGAAATCACTTGTATTTATTTTCAGTCACTGAAGTAGATGGCAGGACCAGAAGGAATCTTTATCTATTGATAGCTCTGGTGCTTTGCAATTGTCTTAAATATTTCAGCAAAGAGATACCTCAGTGTATTTTCCTGGCTACTGATGAGTTGCCAAAGGTCAACAATTTTAGCTTCAAACATTGAGAGGGATCTCTAAAGCTTTCCTTGCAGCTGAGAGATTAAGGCAGACTCTTATAAACATATTTATAAAATAAGAGCAAGGGACTTCAGCTTGGCAGCTTGGAATCTAACACCATTCTGTATCTATATTATTTTCAGGATTAGAAGCCATTAATTCCTAAAATTGTGCTCTGGAGCATAAGTGGCAACAGCTGTAGCTATCTGTTCACTGTCTTTCCACATGGGCTGCTTTCTGTGCAAGATATGCATGAAAAACACAATAAAATGAGGTGCTACCCATTTAGACAGTGTTTGGCAAAATAAAATAAAAAACTGAAAAGCAGAACCATGTTTGCTATAGAATGATGAACTTAGGTGTTAATAAAAATGGCATCTTAAGGCAAGTGCTTACACACTTCCTGTTCTGTAATCCATTCTTCTTGCATGCACAAACTAATAAACTGCCTCTTCTTATTATGTCACTACTGTACATGAAACATTTCATGCATGAAATATTAATCCCATACACAGGTCTTTGAGGGACTGATTGCACTGGCTAAAGGAAGAGAGGAGGATGGTTTCTGAACACAGCTCTGATAATGCATTTCAATCCTGACTCAGAGCATCTCAGCTTTTCAAGTCCTTGGCTTTTCCACAGCACAGACAAACCAACTCTGTGACAGTTTTGTGGTGCAGACAAACGTGCATAGGTAACCGGAATGAGACATCCAATGCATTTCACTTGGAAGTTGAAATTTGGTCTACAAAGATGAATGGTTAGTGCATTTGCCTGCTTTGTCATTTACCTCCCACTAAACCTAACTTCTTAAAGAACTTACTTACAAATACATTTAGGAAGCAAAAAATTCAATTCTCCCTATGTCCTGCCCACCCAAAAAATAAAAAAATTAAAGTTTTTCAAAACTGAGTAATAACAGAATTTTCTCCTGATAAAAATGAAATGAGGGCTCTTATTGGTCACTAATATTTCACAAGTTTAGAATTCCATGTTAAAGGTAACCTACTATCTATGAAATTAAATAACCATTACTGTCATTTATAGCTTTTAGCCATGTTTGATCTGAGATTCCCACATGTTCTACTCATAGACAGTTACAGCTCGGGAAAAAGAAATCTAATCCATTCTTCCACCATCAAAATTTTCTCTTCTCTCCGGGGCTTTGTCCATTCTGGTTTTAAATAACTTAAGTTACAGACCCCTACCACTTTTCTTGCAAGACTGTTCCACAGTGTAAGAGGCCTGATCCTGCAAATTCTTACCACATGATCAGGCCTTGTTCAAACAAATAGTCTAATCGTCTCCAATGAAACTACTCACCTGAGCATAGGGTTGTGGGGTCAGTCCATAATAGATTTCAACTTTAGGAAGTCTCTCCCTATAGCTAATTAAAATTTTCTTCCAGGTCACTCCCAATAATACCCTCTTGGAGCAACCTAACCAACTGTTTAGTACTAAGGTCCCCAAATTATTGTAGATAATTTTGCTCTTTCCTTTTCAGTAATTCTTCCAGCCCCATCCTTCTCTCCATCTCTGTTATTCTTCTCTGCACTCCCTTCAGCTTACTGACCTCTGTTGTGGCACGGAAGCGCCTAGAACAGTTTGTAGTATTGTAGTTGAGCTCTCACCTCTGGTCCTTGACTTGATGCCTCTGCGCATACAGGCCATGGGTTCAACATAATAAACAGAAATCAGACTGCCTTACAGTAAAAGTAGACTCACATTAGGAAAAGCCTAGCTGGGCCTGGATAAAAACAACCACTTCTGCATATGATTTCTTCTGTATTGGGTGGGAACAATGTCCAATTATAGGCTTTTCTGAGGAAATAAATTAGAACTTCAATGGGGTATTGACTAATTATCTCCTAGGAAAAAAGCTTTAATCTGATGTTAATAGAGCTAATGGAATATTTAGCTCTGTCATTTATGTATGAAATGGAGCTATAAGCCCTACCATATAGAAGTGCTAAAAGTATTTAAATCAGTAGTCTTTGGTGCCACACAGTAACCTTGCCACCTTTTCCCATGTGGAATGATGTTCTGGAAATTGCAGCACAGGATTAATTACAGGCTCATCATGGAATTCTAAAACCGCAATAGTTAGTCAGCTAAACAAGTACAGTTCTCTTAATAGATTTAATCAACTGTTGGGTAAGCCCTCAGCTTGTGTTAGGAGACTTGACATACAGTAGAGATGATATCAATGAATTTTAACTGGCAAAAGTGCAAGTTCATGTGGATAAGAGAAAAAATGTACCAGCCAGTTAAAAACATGTTATTCAAATATAGTTAAATAGTATTTAGAAACTATGGAGCTCGTGTTGACTCAATATGAAAAGAATCAATCAGTTTTGAACCTATTCTATGGAATCTCATTCCCTTAAAGGTGATCTTCCTTTCCAGAAGGACTCCAACCAGGGAAATGTAAGGGTGACTTATCTGAAGGTTTTGCAACTATTAGGCTCTACAAATGTCATCCCCTACTGTTGGCAACAGATTGCCATTTAGCTCTCAGCATATAGAACAAGGAGTACCCTTTCTTAAATCTGTTGTAACGCCCAGGTTATGGCCTGTATTTCTCACATAGCATATTATTTTATAACACAGACACACTTGAATTCTTATAACCAATTAAAAATAAATTACACCTGAACAAACTCATTGTCATATTTTCATTTAGCAAGTAGTTGAATGTTTTGCTAATCGCCTCACATAGGGATTATCAGTAGAAATACAGTTGATCAAAAATCAAGGTATTCTGATGCACAGGCTGATAAATACAACGTGGAATTATAGAGCCATAGGAAGGTTATTATTATTACTATTTAAAAGAAAGGGAGATGGAATCTAGCCATTTTCCTTTTAACATGCTAAAGCTTTCAACAGCTTTCAGGCAGTTTAGAAGCAGTAGTGTATGTAGTGTTTGCTTGCCACTTTCAATTAAACATGGTACAACAGTCTGATGGCACCAGTATTTGCTAACAGGAAGAATTTATTTAAGAGCGTTCAAACCCTATAATTTCTTGTTTGGCTGTCTGCATTTTCTGGGTAAACAGGATGGTATTCTCTCAAGATGGGAAAAACACCAGAACCATTTACCTGCCCATACTCAAGCTGCCCCAAACATGGGGGCCAGATAAATTAGAACCTAGAGCCAAAAATATTTGACTCTTGTGTTTCTGCAAACCTAGTTTTTCCCATCTTGGCTTGAGCAGTAAATATCAAAATAGTGCTGAGCAAAGTTGTTTCAAAAATAAAGATTTACCCTTAATCTCATCCCAAGCTATTACTTTAAGTAGGTTCAAATAGTCTTCCCTCCAATTTCCAATCAGTGGTCTTTCTTCATGGCCTAGCTCATGTTCTCAGAAGGTTCCCCTGAAACAGACATGTACATATGAGATGCTTCTGATATGGGAAGGTCTCAGAGAAACCTAAATTTGAATGCAGCCTCCTTCTAGGTCCATTAGGACCTAGATGGCCAGACCAGCAGAAACACCAGCAATGATAAGAAAACTGTTGGAAAGAGTGAGTTAGGGATCATGGTAAAGGAGTTGGGGCAAGGGAGATAGACGTGAGAAGTAAGTAGTCCTGTTAGGAGAATGGGAGAGTGAGAAAGGCAATGGAAAGAGCAAGATGGAACTAGGAGAGAGAGGAAGGTTTGAGGGCGGGGAAATCTCAAAAGGTTGCTATAAGTTTGGAAAAGCAAACAAAATTTGTTGTGACTTGTCTATTTGTGCTTGATGAGGAATCCATACAAAGACTGTCTCTGATTTTATAAATATCCCTCTAGAGGCCATCAACTATCCCTTTAAAACCCATTTGCTGTAATAAATGGACCTGCAGACTGTTCCCTCTAAGCTGTGTGCGTGTGCACGCACACACAGATCCTAAACCCCATGCACACGGTGCAACACCGCGTGCACAAAAATTTGCACAGAAGAAATTTTTTGCTCACACGGCCTGTCAAAAATTAGAGGGAACATTGGACCTGCATATGGAGATTTACTGAGATCATTGTTTTTAAATGGATGGCATAGGTCTGTCCAAAACCACGGCCCTACATGCATGCCCCTAATTTCACATGAAGTTTAGCTAACTAAACATTATCTGTAAACTGCAAAGTGTTACTAAGGTCATTCACTCGAAAAGGTAGAAACAGAACCCAGAGGTTCCTAGCTACCAACTTTCTGCTCTGTCCACTAAATAAGTGGCCTGCACAGGGCACCATCACTGCCTCCTTCCATGCCTCCCTCATATCAAATATTTGCAAGAATTTCAGATTAAAAGTTACTTTTCAGTTTTAAAAATGCAAGGACTGGGGAAATGATATACATGGTATACATGATACATGATAGAGAATACATGATAGGAATACATGTAATGATATATTAATAGAAAATGCTGGTACAATAAAGCTTGGTGAACTCTTCAAGTGGCTGATTTCATTGAAAAATATTATATCTAGTTACACTAAAAACACACTAGATTGTCACAACAAAGATACTCAACACCACATATGTAGTTTGTTTACTTTTTGCACATCAGGCAGAGAATGAAAGAGAGAGGAGTCAATTTCATTGGTATTTATTGCCTGCTTCTACTCAGTTTCTCATACATTAGCAGGATGCTGCAATGTTTGGACTATAAACAATGCAGGGAAATGCTGTTCCTTTAAAATTAAGCTTCCCATGGCCAATTTTTTAAACATCATGGAAGCTTTTCAATTTCATTATATAAAGTTGATTTACAAAATTCTATATTCTGATCTTAAATTGAATTGACAGTGTCTCACATAAGGAGTAAGATTAAAAAGCAATAATGAATTCTATTCTTGGCATGCAGACACAAACCTGACTGGAACCTGGAAGTTGAGTGCCACCATGCACTTTCTTCCATGCCATTCCTCAGATACCATTACACAGCGCATGATTAACGTGTGGTTCTAGACTGAAAAGTGACTGTGTATGACTAGCAGCCTCTTAAGCAGATCATCTCCCAGTGTGTAATTAGTGTCACATCTGCCTACTTTCCTGACAAAATTAAATTTTTGTTGTTTTTTATTCTTCTTAGTACTGCATAGTCAACACCTCTAAGAGAGTGAGATTCTATTCCTTCTTTTACATTATCAGTGGAGTTGTTTACTAAATTCCAGTCAATGACACCTGTGCGAAACTAACTGACGTCATCTGGTTATACAGATATCTGTCAGGGTGGCTAGGGCTAGTGGGATCTCAGCCCCCCAAATCTCTCTCCCCCTCAGGGCGGAGCCATGGGTGGGTTGGCACCTAGGCCCACCCAAATCTGAGCCCCAAGCACAGTACTTAAACTGAGGGGGATTATTAGAGGTCACACCCCCAGAAAAAAAAATTAAAGAATAAGCCCGGTCACTGGCGGGGGGGGGCAGTCTTTTAGTAAAGATGCTGCTGCCTCATACCGCGCCACTCCACTTCCCCTCAACACAGGCTCTGATTCCACCTCATGCCATTCAGTGCCAGTTACCACCTCCCCGCTGGCTGATTGTTTGGGAGCTGAGAGCCAGTCAGGTTCTGACCAGGACCCCTCTGACAGTGTGGGGGAAGAAGTAGTGTGCCCACAAGGCTGAATGGGGTCACGAAGCACCCAAACTACCATTCCCATGAGACCTGAAGAAGAGCTCTGTGTAAGCTGGAAAGCTTGTCTCTTTTGCCAACCGAAGCTGGTCCAGTAAAAGATATCACCTCACCTGCCTTGTCTCTCTGTAATGGGGCATTTCAGGCAGACAACTTAATGCTGAACTGACCCAAAATGAAACATTTCAACATTTCAAAATACAATTTTTCTGAACTTTTTATTACACACACACACTCAAATGATATTTCTTTTATCCCAATTTGGATGTTGCAGGAAAGAAATTCTGTTTCTTATCAGCTCTAATAAACAGATACCATTCCCTCATATGCTGGCTCTACTCAGCTATAATATGTTCTACAGCCACACATACAGGAGTCAAACAATGAAATTCCGTTCACATATTGAACCGCTTGGGTAGAAGGTACCTTTCTTACCTCCATCAACTGCACTTTAACTGATGTTTGCCACTGTCTTTACTCTGAGCTCTCATTACTTCTTATTTTAGGATATCCCTCAAGCTACTTACTCTCCAAAAGTGGGAATCCTGTGATGATGGTATCTGGTAGCTCAAAGGAGGGAAATTATTTACCCGGAATTCTGCTTCTTTGAAGATATCGCTACACAGGAGTCTCACTCTCCCGTCGCCCCTCAGAGTTTTGAGGAATGTAGCTGAGGTGGTGGTTTTTGTTCTGGCTTTTAATGTTGCAGTCCCAGCAATTATTTTTTTGGCATTCATTGTATACATTTCAGTGTTCACAATCTGCACAATTTTATTGCAAGCCTTGCAATATTTGATATTTTTATAAAGCTCCAGCCCCTGGAGGCAAGTGATTAGGGTTGAGTTTCAACTTTCATTTTTTAAAGAGAGTACATTTTTTGAGACTGGGGCAGTCCTGCATTTTTATTTATTTGATTTCTGATTGGCTGGCTCAGGTAATGCCAAGTTGGTTTACTCAGAGCTGTTTCTGCCTGTGACTTTTCACATCTTGCCCCAGGATAAATCCTAACTCTGACGGACCCCAAGGATGCTCCTGTAACATATTTGCTCTTCTCTACGCTCAGTGGATCACATTCTGGACCCTGCTCCTGACCCTATATGCAACTGCAGTGGCATATCAGAGCTGTATGGAGGCAGCAACAGACATGGGAGAGTAAGCCAGTGACTGGGACAATGTAAGCAGCCCAATGCTGCACCTTCGCAGCTCCTAGTATATAGGTGCGTTTGTTGTTCTTGGCACTCTGGGAATTCTGAGCTGCAGAGCAGTTCACACAAGGCCCAAGTAAGGTCACTGCAAGATAGAACAGCCTTGTTTTAGGCCCTGCAGCCAACCAGAATCTAGGCAGCACAAATGAGGTGTAAAACTGTCTCCTCTCCTCCTGGGCTGTGCCGTAGGAGACAACACCAAACCTAGCTCAGAGTCTTTTGCCTGCTCATCAGACCCTCTAGGGAAACCAGGTCCTGGAGAGCATTTCTCTTTATTCTGTCTTAGGTTTGGATTCCCAAGATACCTTAAGGGTATCTTAGAAGGACTGTTCTCCCAACAGCCTCAGAACCTTCTAATCCTACATCCCTTTTTTCCTTTTATTAAATGGACAGCACCAGATATGGCATCTTGCTGTTTACACCACTCTCACCCCAGGAAAGGCTTATTCAAAGGGGACACCTTGAGCCCCTTTGCACTAGCATAGTTAGTGATTCCTTCCCCGCCTCCAAAAAAAAACCCAAAACCACTTCAAGATTAGTGTGACCCCCATTAGAAATCTCCTCTCCCCCCCATACTCTCACTTAGGGTAAGACAGCAGCCCTCCATCAATCTGCCCTGAATATTAAGGAAAAAATCCCCCTCTATGGCACCCTGTCCTATAGGTGTTCCCATCAAACATATACACACGCACGAAGCATATAGTCATTTTATTACACCATTTGGCATTCTCTGACTTGGTAGGCCTTCTAGCAAAGTATTTGACTGGGAAGATCTAGGTTCAACTCCCAGCATGACCACAGACTCCTTGCGTGCACTTGGACAAGTCACTTGGTCCAAAAGTGAACACTGGTTGTGGAAGTGGAACTTGACTTCTCTTGGGCTTGATTTTCAGAAATTCTGAGTACTCACAAATCCAATTGTACTCAACAGGAGCAGTGGGTGAGCAGCACCTGCAAAAAAGAGAGGCCCAAGGTTTCTCACCTCAAACACTCAAAATCAGTGACCACGTCTGAAAATTTCATCTTTCAGCTTTCTGTCACTCTGTTGCAATCCATAAAATAGGGACAACAATACTCCCCTACCTCAGACGGGTGTCACAAGCATAAATTCATTCATTTGTGAGGCACTTCAATAATACAGCTATAGGAGCTACGCAAGGACACAGATTCCCTGATCTTCAGTAACTAGTCTTAAAAGAAGGGGCATGACTGAGTTATTGGTGTCCATATTATTCACAACACTAAACTTCCAAAGGATAAAAAAAAATTCAAACAACATGTGATATCAGGAACTCCCCTTTCATCTCTTCATAGCAGGAGGGGCTCTGTTCCTTTGGCGATGGTATGTATTTCAGTAAGGAGGATTCCCTATTGGTCCCTGCCACCCCCAACCCCCATTTCTTATGGTGCCAACTTGGTGATTTACTCTGCCCTGATTTTTTATTTTTGTCTTAGAGGTCCCTTTTCATGTGGCAAAGGAGGTTCATTTAATAATGTCCTCTTAATCCCAGAACACTATCAGCCTGCTTTTTGTTCCAATTGTTTGATTGCTTTTTAGAGATTATAGGAAACTTCACTGTCATCCATCACACAGTGAATAAGTAAATTTAAATGATTAGATAGATAGATAGATAGATAGATAGATAGATAGATAGATAATGCACACAGTATATATACATTTATATAGCTTGCAGAGACAAAAAAAATAAGCTACTTCTCCCTGTATGCCATACGAGAAAAATCAAATCAAGGCACGGAGAAACTGAAAAAAACCCTACATGTATCATTCACCTGATTTCAATTGTGACTCCCTTTGAACCTCGGCCAAATCATTTTGTACATTAAAAATTGGTCAGGGATGATAAGATTCCATTTTCATGGTTGGTAATGCAGAACCGGTGAAAGAATACAATTACAGACCCCTGAGTAAACTCTGCGAATGTCAACTTGATGTAAATGATCAAGTGTCGACAAAGGGGCTGGTGGAGAGGGAGGGAGCAAAGAGAGGAGGACAGGGAGAGAGGAGAGAAACAGAAAAGCTTCAACTTCCTCTGCAGTCTCTAAGATAGTGGAGAACATGCACCTCCATGGGCCCTGTGCTTTGGGGCCCCGTCTTCCCCAAGCCCACAACATGCCCAGAGCCTGCTGCTGCTGCTCTGGGATCTCTTCAAAGCACTGGGAACGAGACACAGAAGATGTGCCCCTGTCCGTAGCAGGACCACAGAACAGAGAAGCCAGAACAGAAAAAAACAAACAAACTGCACTTCTTGACCCAGATATTAGTCCTGCAAGATCTTGGAGCCCTGAGTTTGCATTGAAGAGAGAACTCCAGAGACAGAAACCGTCTGTAATTTAACCCTTGAAGAGAGGATTAGAGACACTGCAGTTTCAAAAGTCCCAACAGCCTCTTGCCCCCAGCACAGCAAGTCTCCCACACAAAAGACTCTGGAAATTAGCCAGCCCTTAAGTGACCCTGCTCTGTTCCTCTCTCCCTCCTCCCCCGAGTGCTGCCTAGGACAGAATCAATATTTTATTACCTTGTTACAGAATATATTTGTTTTCATATTCAGATGATATGGGAATATGAGAGAGAATAGCATGATACAGAAGGTGCTGATGCTTTAAGTCTGAAAAATCATTTAACGGTATGTAGCAGTTTTCATCCAAAGACTTTAAAGTGCTTTACACACATTCACTTTATGTCACATGACATTCTTGTGAAGTGGCTAAATATCCCCATTTTATAGATGTGTAAACTGAGGCACAGAAAGGTTAAATGAGTTACCCATAGTCAGTAGCAGAGCTGGGAATGGGACACAAGAGTCTCAGACTCCTCAAACTCCATTTTAACCACTAGACCACATAGATTCCTGGTGATAAGTGTCTTTATATAGCCAGTTCTGCAGGCTAAGTTTCCCCCCAAAGAAAGCCAGCACCAACATCAGTGGGTTTAATCTCACCAGGACAGGAGCTGAAGTGAAATTCTGGGGAACAATATAAGAATATACATTCAAGTCCCATCGCCATTCATGAGCTGAGAGAAAGAGTGATTTCCCAATTTATTTTAGAATTATCATCTGAACTGATTAAAGCAGTTATCAACTTCAGTTGCTCTTTATACGTTGTCTTCATTTCACAATTCCAATGTTTTTTCATGTGCACACTGCATAAATTATTGAAACATTATTTTAGTTATCCATCCCCCTGTGACAGGAAAAGGTTTCGTGAAAGCAAGTCTCTCCCTAATCAGTTTTGTTTGTCTTGGTTTCTCCTCTCAATATTGCCACTACTTTTAGGTTAGTGAACAAGTAACACTAGTTTGCTTTTGCGGAGAACAAAAAGCACTGTGGGCTGATAAAGACAGGGTACTAAATTACAGGGTTACTTCAAAATACATCATCAGTGGCTAGGAAACAATAGGCTTCTAAAACTTTTAGCAAACTGGGTGGGAAAGAAAGATAATTTACTGAAGTTACACAGCGTGGGGATGTCTAGTTCCCAATGGCTCAGATTCCTATTGAGCTTTAACTTCAATACATAACTCCCCTGGTTTATAACTACCTCCAGAATTGGTCATTGAGAATATAAGGCCGTGAAATAAGCTAGCCCCATGATGCTAGTACATAGGCTCAGGTTTATATCTTATATAAAAATGGCATAATAGGATTGTCTATTTCTAGCCTTGTGCTCAATTCTTTTTATACACTAATACATCAACAAAATCTGATCACCATAGCAGGGCATTGTTACAGCTACATTTAGAACATCATATTTCCTACTTGCTATTCAATTATTTGTATTGCGTTCTAATTACCAGTGTAATAAAAATGAATGTTGTTCCTACACACAAGATCTCTGGATGCCGCAAAAAGAACCTAACCATGACTGACTTTGGCATGAGGGTGACAAGTTTTGTTTAGTTTCGGAAGGTGTCTGAAATCTGGTTAACTACCTTTACTTTAAAATCAGCTCCACTCAAAATATCTCAAGTAATATTATTAAAGAGTAAAGTGAAGATCAGAATGTTAGCAGGCCCGTTCTGCTTTTGAAGTTTCAAATAAAATGAATGTTAACTAGTGCAAAATGTTGTAATTTCTCACCTGCACATATGGCTTAAGACAAATTTGAATACTGAGTGTTATCTGAATCTTAAACTTTGAACCACAATATACAAATATGGCTGGGGAAGTGGGGAGCTGCAGTCAAATCCCTTTGCTTTCAGTCTGAAATTATTTAAACACCAGATTTGATTTTTTTCCCAGTCCCTCTCCTTGATTCCTTTAACTGTGTACCCTATATTTTATTCATGGATCCCCTAAACAGCATAAAATGATTATTTTCATCCGTGTCACAAACATATTAACTGGCTTGAGCCTGTTAACAGGGGGGTTAAGTCAACACATATTATCCTTTTGACAAACTTTACTGTGTGTTGCCAGTCTTTGCAGATCATTACAGAAAATTAAATGCAGTTTGTCTTTATCAAATATAAGGAAAACAGAGCATCTTTTTTCCTTATGGAAACAGAGCTAGTCAAAAAGTGAAAAACATCACAGATAACATGCACTGCCTTATTTCCTATAAAACCCAGCACAATCTCTTTCATAACATGTAGAAGTGACCATTTTTATCAATATACTGCCAAAGCTCTAAAGAAATTCTAGATTTGAGATGTAAAATCTGCAGCTCTAATATTAAATAGTGAAAAATAACTGTCCATGTTAAATAATAAATATTTCTTTGCATATTTGTAGTTTTAAGTTCTGAACTTCTTACCATCTCATATATTTTTCACCTGATCATTTTGAAATGATCTCATAGGATTGATACTTTTATTAATAATAATTAATATGTATGCATTGCTTGTCATATTGAAATTGCTTTACAAACACACACTCTAGTTAATAGAGCTGGTGGAAAATTTTCTATCAAAATGTTTTTTGATGGGAAAATGGCTTTTTTAACTGAATGGATTTTTTTGTGAAAAAAATCTCTTTTCATAAAAAAGAATTCTTGGTTTTTCAGCAACCCCCCAAAAATTTTGACCGCAAAAAATTTCATTTGTGTCACAAATTATCTCGTCGGGGTTGCTTAACTAACCCTTCCCACAGCCCTGAAAGGTGAGTATTTCCCCCCTTTTACTGATGTCTAAACTGAGGCAGAAGGTGAAATGCCCACATGGGCAAGATGGTAGGCTCCTCTTGCATGGAAACTTCACCTCTAATTGAAATCAATGGACATCAAAGATGCTCAGCATTTGGCAGGAGGCACTCAGCATCTCAAGGACTAAGCCTTCTAAGGAACTTACCCATAGAGAGTCAGGAGAAGAACTTGTGACTATGTCTTATTTGAAGTCTTACATGCAGATCCCTGGACTGTTATGGCAGATCTCCCTCTCCCTAGACAAGAAATGGATTCTTTCCTTTAAAGAAAGATTTATTTTAATTTTTAAGATGTACCTAGGCAATTTTTACAGGGAAAAAGCTTGATTTGAAAATATCAGAAACCTCACCATTGCTCACTCTGATAGGTGAGCAAGTCAATCCTTCTAGCCCCTTCAGTGAATTACTGAATGGCCAGAAAATAATTACTGACTGCCCACCCTCCGGAGGAGAAATATGGTCTTGTGGTTAAGAACCAAGCCAAGCATACTGTGGTTAGAGGAGGAAAGAAAGAGTTAGGAGACCTGTGGTCTAATCCTGGCTCTGTCACAGTCTTTCTGGGCAACCTTGGGCAAGTCATTTCAATGCTATGCCTCAGTTTACGCACACACAAGCTCTTGCCAGCTTTTTTTTCAACTGCATCTCTAGAGCTTATTTGTTTTGACTCCAGTATGAAACTTTAAAATGTAGTTCTTATAGAAGGTAAAACACAGACACATTGAGGTAACAGACAAATGACAAAAGAAGTTACAGTTTTCTCTCAAATGAATGGAATATGATGTACTTAGCTTCTTTGAAACACACACATTGATTCACAGAGCAGAGAAGCTGCTATAGCAATCAAGTTTAGAGCTCTTCAAATAGCAGATTTTTTTATTATTATTATTATTATTATTTGGTTCTCTGGCATTTCCACAAAATTAGGAAAAAAATATTTTAGGTCAACCAGAAAATTAAATTTTTCAAGATTTTGGTAAATCAAAAAGTTGAAAAAATAGTTTGGGGCTATGTTTATTTTGACCCCCCCAAAATGTTTGTCTGATTTCAATCCTGGGGTGGGGGGTTAGTGATTTTTCTATTAAAAAAAATAAAATTGAAGGAAATTTATAAACAAAGTCATCTGGGCCCCCCAAAAATCAGAACATTTTGTTTCAAAAGTATCAAAATGAAATGTTTCAGCATTTTCAGAGTTGTTTTGGTTTTTCATTTTTATTTGTTTTGGTTTTTTCCAGCTGAAACAATTAGCTGAAAACTGACAAGAAGTCACAAAGTGTCATTGAATCTGCATATTTTGCCAAAAATGTTTTGGACAGAAAATTTTGCCTAGCTGTAGTACAGACAGAGAGGCAGGGAATTAGGTGGGTGAAAGGCTTTTCCAAACAAGGAAGCACCGAGTCAAATGTTGAAATAACTCCATGTAAAGACTGTTGTAGCAATCTAACCTCAAGGTGACAAAGGACTAGGTGTAAGGGCCTCACCTGAAAGAAATTTTTGCAACTTCTTGGTTATCCATAGATGGGGGTGGGGAAAAGCGCCACCCTGTCTGCTGGTTTGATCCTAGATGACATGCGACTAGTGCTTCACAGGGCATGTCTTCACTGCAGAGTTAACTCAGGTTATCTACACTCGAGTTATTTCTCTTGAGTTAGTATAGTGCAAGTGAGAGTGTGACCATGCTACAAAATAACATTCGAGCTGCTGCCTCCACACTGGGACTGTATTCACTCATGTTTGGCGCTAAGAATTCACAGGGTACAGCTCATGGTTCTTTGAGATGGATTAAGATGAGCCTCTCTATGAATTCTTTCCCAGTGAATCCTGGGAAAACCGGTCTGTCTTTTTGGCATACATGAGAGAAATTATGGGAAGGCATTGAAGGACTAGTCTGCACCCACACCACAGAGCAGTAACGTTAGCAGCTAACAAATTGTGCTCACTTGAGCATTAGCCTATACTTCTGAGGAGCCAGCCAACTTGAGTTAAATGTACCACCACACCCAAATTAAGGGTGGTCAGGGTCCAAGTTAGGGACAACAACTGAGTTATAACTCAAGTTAACCTTGCAGCAAAGACAAAGACCCACCCCCCCTTTCCCCAATGTGATGCTGGCACTGTTGCAGCCTGCAGTCCCCTCAGCTAGAGCCCCATTAATATAAAAAAGAAAGGGCTATGGCAGGGGTTCCTCAATTTGGGCCTTGTACCTTTGAAATTCACTTCCTCCTTTGGTGCATAACAATTTTTAAAGCTTGCTGCAAGGCACATCTTCTCTCTAGCCCGCAGGACAATGGGTGAGGTAGGGACTGTGGTGGTGATTTTGTTAGTGGAGTCTATTAAATTTGGGTTTAGTCTTGGGGCTGCTGAGATAGTTTTCCTGTGGGTAATTGCTGGAGTCTGTTTATCATATGAGATGTGTTTTTAAGAGCTTGTCCATGGATTGGGATGAGTTCTCCTTTGTTTAGTGTTATATTCATTTGAATAATAAATAGCAGATCTTTGTAAAACCAGGGAAATAGAGACAACTCACTGAAATCTGGTAGGGTACCTTGCTATGCACACCTATGGTACCTGAGCAGCACTTTAGATTCTACCGTGATGGGCTCTAAAGAAAACCCTAACATGCATCAGCTTAAATTAATATTAATGTCCTGAACTAAGCGTGCTCTTTACCAGGTTATAGTGATGTTTTCGGTCTCAAGCTCACATTATTAGCATGCATTTGGTGCTCATTCACCTTACTTTATATGGTTGTTATCTTGTTTCACCAAGTGTCTAGTTTGTATAGTGTGATTGTCATGTCTCTGAAGGCTTCTGCGTATGGCACCCAGTGGTGCAGCATTATTGCTGTACACCTCATGCACTTTGGCATCAGCTCTTCAGTGTGGTGGGATTGTATACTGTGTGCAACATGGAACCATTATAGATTAATGTGGTGTGCGCCACGCTGCAGCACCCCTCAATATTCGTGTTTCCCCACTGAAGTGCGGCTGGGCTATCTATGCTGGATATGCACGTCTGTGTATCATTACTATGTTTGGTAAGCTATACTCACTATTACATTTTTACCTTATGAATATTGTTACATTTTCTGCTGTGAATATTGGCATAGCTATATTATGGAGTACAACTCTTACGTAGTAGTGCTCTGCTGCATAAGTCTGTAGTTTACCGTTCCGAGCTCTGAGTGGTGTTAGCAATGGGCAGGCTGTGATGGGCTGTATTAGTACCATGCATTCTTTGCTGTGTTGATGTACTTTATTATTTTTGCTGGTGCTGTAGCATGGGTTGTGCTGAATTAGTGTGTCTGGCCTTTTGCAATGTAATTAGAAGATCTTGTCAGAAATTGGAACTTCTGTGCCATGGGAAACTCCAACATTTAAAAAAAATATTCCAAATCAGGGAAAAAAACCCAAAATTTTGAAATTTTCTGCAAAAAAAATATTTCAGGTCTATTAAAATGCTTTGTTTCAATAAAATCTAAGTTTTCTTGCAATGCTGACTTTTTAATTTCTTTATAATATAAAATATATGTCTAAACAAAAATAATTTCGCTATATAATATCAAAATGTTCCATTCAATTTTATTCATTTTGGTTTTTTTAACACACAAAGGTTCATTGAAATTGACACATGGAAGGTTTAGATTTTGATAAAACAGCATTTTCCAATGGAAAAAGGATCCACTGGAACATTTTTGACCAGTTCTAGTAAATTGTACATATCAACACTGTGTGCTCACATTTGTGTTGCAATTTATTCCTTTTAGTGAACTGTTGTGGCAACATGTGTGATTTTGCTGTCGTACCACTCAACACATTGCGGTTGTATGATGCTGATTTTGTGCACTTATTCACTCATTACCACCATTGTGTACTGTTGGCCTGCATTGCATAGAAAGGGTGTGCACTCTGTGTGATGGTCTGCATTTTGCTGTGTTAGCTTTATTGTAGGTGTTTGGGCTGTATTAATTTTGTGTGATCATGGTAAGTTGTATTAACATTGTAGTCTTTGTTCTGTACAGCTATGAAATGTACTGTGAGAACACTGGGCAGGATACAGTGTTGTATAAATGTATTGTGCACTACTTTGGCATATTTTTGTGACTGTGCTGTAGAGTTGTTCATTATTATTGTCGTTTGCGCTGTAGTGTAGGGATGTGTTACATTAATGTTGTCTGGTTTCAGCTGGTATGCTAATGTTATATCATTGTGCACTCTGTGTTGAGAGGTTGTGCTGGATTTATATTGTGTGCTGTGTATTATAGTAATGTTGTCTAAATTGCGCTTGAGTAGCTGTGCTGTTTATTATATTAGTGCAATGTGGTGTCAGTTTCTTGTGTGACGTGTTGCCAGGCTGTGCTGTAAGAGCACAGACGACTCTATGCTTGTATTGCATTATGGTTATGTGCTGCGTGAATGTACTGAATTAATGCAATGTGATCTGCACTTTTGTGGTTATTTTGCATTAGTGATGTGTGCTCTCTACTTTTGGTTGTGGTGTATTAGTGTCAAAATCTTCTGTGATCTGTTGCTGTATGGTTGTGGTATAGCCTCTGATACAATGACAGCTTCATCCCTTCATAATGTAGAATTTTAAAAGAACAGCAAAATATATAGGAATCTTTACATTAAAAATACAGCATAATTGTATAATTACAGTATTTGCATCATGCTAAACAGATTGGCTGGGTTATTTCACATTCTTTAAAGTCGGGATGGCATCAGGCCTATGGTATTTCTAAACCGTTTTGCATGTCTCCAGTTGTATAATGAAACACCACAAATTCTACCCAGCAATACTTGTGTTTTTCTAAGTACCGCATTAGGGGCATAAAATTACCAAATGTACTGATGCACTTACCAACAGTGAACTAAAATCTCTTACCTCTCACCCACAAATTAAGACACTACAGATTGTTTTCTTTTTTACAATGCTGAGGTAATAAATATATATCTTTTATTTCAATAACCATTTTAAGAAATGAGGAAGGAGCCCACACTATAGTTCAGCAGTTAATTTATACGAGCATAGCCTCTTGAGTAAGTATGTAATAGAAATACACAGCATTTATTTCCCTCATTTGAAATCTCTGTTCCCTGACACACAGACAGACACAGATCACTCCAGCCCAAATTGGACTTCAGAAAAGAAGCGTGGACTTCTTTCCTATCATCCCTGATTGCCCTGCGGGTTGAGGAGTGGCCAATTTAAAGCATGCATACAGTCTGGGGATACATGAATCATGAATCATGTTTGATGTATGGAAAGGCACAGTCATTCTGAAAGGCTGCAAATGCAGTCATCTGCTTTTTAAGTAAAAAAAAAAAAAAAAAAAAAAAGCAGCAGCAGCCTTCAGAACAACAACAACAAAAGGAGAGATGAAATACCTGGGAAATATTTTTTAAAAGATACTGTCTGTGCTTTTTTATTTTTAATTGGGTTGGAAAGGGTTACTTCATTATGCAGCAAATTAGAAAATTCATAATTTATCATTGCACCCAGTCGAAATGCCACCCAACTGAGTCGCACCCCTGCGAAAACCATCACATAGTAACAAACTGTCAAAGCCTGCTGCAGCCGACGGGCAAAATTAATATGCAAATGTATGCAAGAAATTAAAAAGCAGAATTACCCAGGCAAATGAGGTAGCTATACTTGAATTGTTAGAATTATGAATAATTACTGCGAATTTTCTGCTCCTAATATAACTTGTTTTTTGATAAACAAAGACTTAATTATCGAGATGCGCTGGAGAATTTCCGTGGCGCTCATTAATCTTGCAAAAAAAACAAGTCCCTGGTGCCCAAACCGTAATGAAGAGCGCGTGCCCTGAATCTTCAGAAAGATCAGAGGCACCAGGGTGCCAGGGCTGGAGAAAAAAATGACAGTACCAATGTCCCCTCCTGTACCCTGGAGTGTCATAACGTCTTCCACTAATTATCAAAGGGACTTATTTATGCCAACAGCTGAGCTATAAGTCCAATTTACGATGCCTTAAGCAGTGGTGAAATGATCTGTTGATGTGCTATGGAAATGCCATCTTGCAGTAGCTCGATTTGGTCCCAGAGATACCAACACGATGAGGACCCCTCTGCTCCTCTGCTAATGGATGCAGCATGACAGACCATAATACACAAGAGGGACAATCTTTTAGGACCGGTCTCAATGGTCCTCCATTAATCTTGGTTCTGCAGTGCCGTGGTGTCCATGGGAACAAGGGCATTATCATAAGCACTGGTTTTAAATGTCCCCATTAGGGACTGCACTACAGAGGAGGGCTGTGTGGGGTAAGGGTATGGGGGAGATAGTCCACTATGAGTTTACATTTTTTGTTATGACCTGGCTTCCAACTGCAATGGGCAGTTTAGGGAATTTTCTCTTCCTAAATATCATATAGGAAACAACAAAGGGGGAAGCAGCTAAGTGTGCAGTGCCGTGCTGCATGCTCGTCTCCTCTGTTTTTACAGCTAGAAAATCAGCTTGGCCCTGGTGGGCTGAGATAATTTACCATAAGAAAGCAAAGGGAAAATAACCCCAGGTACTCTCAGCGCAGACCAAATCGAACCTGCTGTGAGCTTATTATTACTTAAAACCTGGCATCTAAGTGGAAATGACTGACTCTCTGTCATTATCCCTATTACCACCATGATAAACCCAAGCAGATAAGGCAAAATTACAAAACGTCAGTTCTGGAGCTCAGAGGCTACTTCAGGAGCTCAAGGCAGCCGGCATTTTCAAATGCATCCCTTCTGAATTCAAGTCCCCAAATTTCCTGATGCCTTGACAGAACCATTTCACTGAGTAGGTAAATTGTCACCTTTCAAACCAGGGCATCTGTCATTTTTATACAAGGCTTCACCACTCGCTCATTCTCTCCCCTAATTCTCCAATTTTTCTACATACACAGAGAGGCTACACAGCACCATAACATCTGAAATTTTTATTCTTACAGCCTGCGCACACACTAAAAGGGGAAGAGGTGGGGGGAGAAACACCTTTAACTCTGATAAAAATGCTACATCTCCAGATCATTCATCTCTGGGTTTTATTTTTTATGCAGAACGGGGAGCAGCTTGCCTGCTCCTGTATCACCTTCCCTGAGATTAATTCTCACTGTGATAGTAGGTGGAGGTGAGAAGAAATGAGCAAACAGAAGAAATAAAATGCAACCCAGAACCTTCATCTTCATATGCAGTGCTGATCCCTACACTAGCACCCTCTACCACCTTAAGCGAAGAGGCCCCTTCTTTCTCCCTTCCCCTTATCCAGGGTCCTCTGAGGGTACATCTACACTACAACCACTAAAGCAGCACACCAACAACATGGCAGCTGGGCTGCTGTAGCACTGTTGTAACACTTCCTACGTTAACAGAAGGGGTATTTCCATTGAAGCAAGTAACCCGCCTCTCTCGGAGGCAGAATCTAGGTCAATGGAACAATCCTTCCATCTACCTACCCACATCTACACCAGCAGTTAGACTGGCCTAACTACAGTGCTCAGGGTGGGAAATTTTCTATAACCCTAAGCAACTTAGCTAGGTTGACCTAAATTTTAGATGTAGGCCAGGCTTCTGTAACTCAGCACAACTCCCACTTAATAAGAAAAACAACCAGGAAGGAATGCACCATGAGCAGCCAGTGTTCAACATCATCTCTCTCATGTTATCATGGCCAAGAAACAAGATTGTGCTGAAACAGGTATGTCCGAGTATTCCTCCCACCCCATCTTCCATGACCCAAATAGATTCCACATTCCCCAAACAGAAAATGGCTAGATCTGCAACACAACAGAATAAAAAGTGGCATTTTTTGGTAAGAAAAAGTGGATCAAACTCTGAAGTCAAATGGAATTTCCCTGGAGTTAAACAAAGAATAGAATTTGACCCAGTCAGGGAAGTGCTGTCTCGGTCTGAACATGTTAAATTTGGCAGAGCCTGCTGATAATTCAGCTTTACGCCTGTTTGGAAGTATGGGGCATTAGGAGAAGGATCCACTGAGAAGAAGTGAGGTGGGAAGGAGAAGTAATGGAGTGTTATCCAAAGTTCTTAAGGAAGTAAATTCTCTCTCTCTCTTTTTCATGGCAATAGGGGAGTTTAATTTTCAACTCTTTCTATTGCCAAGGCAAGTTTTATACACAGAGCACCATGGTTACCACAGAAACCTGCACATGAGTGTTTCGCAGTCCTCTTAATAAGTGTTACCACCTCGGGCTGAGTCATGTAAGTGTTGGGAAAGCTTGCCTGATCCCTGCGCTTTGATAGCATGATGCTGCTGAACCTGCTGCCATCTCCCATCAATTTCAAGGTACAGGATATACGGGATCATGCTACTGTTGACACTAAAGCCTGTTTCTCAACTAAATGCCCACAGTATCAGTCTAAACAGTTTATGGTGATAAAACTGCAGTCGGAATAATGCTGTGCAAGGGAGGAGCCTGTGAAAAACCCTGCAAGAAGTCAGATTGCCTTCAAGGTAGGATTCCCTACCTTACAAGAGTATTTCAGTGCATATTGCATAGTCCTCTCTCCATCAGATGGAAATTATTTCCCCTCCCCCAGTCACAGGCACCTGTCCTGCATGTAACCATTACCACTTTAAACCTCATCTTTTTCATTTATTTTTCTTATCTTAGTGAATGGGAAAATGGGGAGCTATAAGCAGAGCTGAGCAAATCCACTATGAAAATTGTGGAGGATGGTGCTAGACTCGGTGTACCTGTCCTAGAGATGGGGGAACAGTTGCAAAAGGAAAGCAATTTGTACAAAATTTCAAAATAGCAGATCACTTGCTGCAACTTGAAAAGCCCTTCTATTGAAATAAATATCAAACTTGAGAGGGAGTTGAGGAGAGACAGGTGGGTTCTCCAAAATGCTACACTAGATGAGGAAAGTGAATAATGTTAGGTGCCAGGAGATCCTAAGCTCTGTCTGGCCCTAATGCTGCTTGGTACTTATGTTCATTAATTAGTTTTTAAGTAGGACAATTGCAGCTGCTGAATTTTACAGATGAAGAAACAGAGTGGGGGTGTTAAGTGACTTGCTGAACAGGATATTCTGATCCTTTAAGAGAGGCATTAACCTAGCATGGCTCTGTTCCAGGTTTCAATCCAGAACAGGGGAATTCTGGGAGGTGAAGTTCCCCAGACTGATGGGCGTGGAAGGCCTTTCAGCAAGGGATGCTGAGAAAGACTGCCAGGGTATACAAGCAGCTATTCCATCAGAACAGAGAGAGGCAGCGGGGCTAAGAAAAAGGATAAGAGCTCTGGGACTCTTCAGGACAAGGACCTCAGAAAACCTGGGAAAGCTTTTAAAGAAGCTAGAGAAAGGGCCTAGAAAGAGGCCTAAAAAGAGAGCCAGATGGCTGGATAAAGGAGTCCAAAGAGGGGATGTTGCTTTTGCTTGAGAGAGCCAGGTTCCAAGAGGGGAAATCAGTGGACTTTGACAGAGCACAGGAAGTAGTCTTAGTGGAAGAGAAACAGGGAAAGTTGTTGATCAGAACGATGGTGGCTTTCTTGTCGAAGAGTACATCTACACTGCATTTTAAATCCTGCAGCAGGGAATCTTAGGGCCCACAGCAGTATAGATGCTCTAAAGCCCAGGAAGGATGTGGGTTTCAGACCCTGAGCCACAATGTCTACATGGCTGTTTTTAGCACCTTAATGTGAGCCCAATTCTGTATACCCAGGCTCTGAGAATTGTTGCCCTAGGTTTTAAAATGCAGTGTAGACAGACTTTAAGACTTCCAGGCTGGAGCTCCCATCTAACTCCAAGAGACCAGCAGGGGGCAGAAACCGACAGATCCTTGAGGGAGGGCTGTGACCAGGGAAGAGACTGGATAAAGGACTTGGACTTTTGTTTACTCCAGAAAGGGCAGTTTTTGGTTTACCCAGATGGCTGAGCTACTCAGTCAGCACAAGGAAACTGCAGCACAGCCCCCTTTGCATAGAGGAAAAGTAGGGTACCATTTGAGAAGAACACAGGTTGCCTCCAAGACAGTACCTAATGCCTCCGGCCACAGTGCTTCCTGGACAAACTGCTTGAGTAACCCACTGGTAACTGTGTGGTTTGCCTCTGTGCCGATCCACAGAGGATATGAGTTATTACAGCTTGCTGAAGCAGCTTGTGCTTTTAGCTCATCGGGAGAGGGAGGGGTGCAGAAGTGGCTTTATATAGGAATGGACTTAAGCACTTCCTGAATCACAGCCTGAGGCAGCAGCTGCACAGGGAGGTCCTCTCTCGCGTCTTCCAACCACCACAACTAGTGGTTGTATAAGCAATCGTCTTACCCAGAGAATGTCACATATCTCTGACTGAGGTGGATAATTCTTGGAGGGGGTGGTGGTTAAAATTCTGGCATCACATCACTTGTCTCCCATTTGCAAACAATTGCAATAGCTCTTGTAGAACAAATGACTTGTTCCAAACGGTGTCCTTTCCCCAGTATTATGGGCTGTGATCATGAGATCTCAAGTGAAGGTTTCAGTTCCATGTAAATGTGTTACCACTTTGTTTGATATAAATCAGCCTCTCTCACAGAAGCATAAACATGGTTTCAATCCTGGTCAGTGTGCTAGCAAGGGAACGCTAGAGGAAAATATATGATGTGCACCTTTCCAACAAAACAGTGGCTTACTCAGTCTGCTACATCAATCCCAAGGGAACCAAACAATTAAGTATATTTTTATAACAAATAGTTTTCGGGTGGAAGAGTTGTGCTCCAAGTATCAAATTGTCAGCTTGAGAGTTTCGACTGTGCTGAAAAGGGGGGAAATGGCTAATAATATTCCCAGTGACCCACATACCATGAAACATCTGCTGGCAACATGGCTGGCTTATTGCCCAAGTTCAACTATGAGCTATCTCCAGCTGATCTGCTTTGCCCTTACCATGATCAGGAGATGCTACTGCAAGCAAAGGAAATAGTTAGGAATACAAAAGTAAGTTGGCCATATCAAATTAAAAGATAAACTACAACAAACTTGTCCATTTAAAAAAAAAACACTACCACTATTTAATGTAAACCTTGCTAAATGTTCTCCCCACCCCCCCAAAAAAGATAACAATATATAACATTTTTATTATGACCCTTCATGCTTGCAAAATGCAGGTTGTTAAGCTGTAGCTTTTGGCGATGTTTGTGCACAGTGTGATTAGACAAAGCTTTAAGGCAAAGAAAGCACTCAGAACAGAAGTACCTTTTGTACTGTCATATTCCACCATTGTATTAAGTACAGTATTATTCCGTTTGTAGAGACAGAAAACAATATTTTTAGAAGCACTTGTGTTCCCTCCTTGTTCTTACATCTGAAATGGTGTTACCCTGTCATGCAAGCACATTGATTTAACTTGACTGTCATCTTCCCCCTCCATTATTTAGGGTTATTACTTTTTGTTATTATTTTTATTCAAATCAGTAATTACTCTCCACTTTCACTTTTTTGTGATTTCTTTGTTCTTACATTTATGCATTCAGTCTCCTTTATAAATGCATCTGACTGCTCAGAATATAGCCATAATCATACCTAATATTGTTCAAATTAATAGTCACTCACTTGTGATTATTACTTCTTTTGCACCTTTTATTGCCAATGTAACAAACCTTGCCAACCCAATACAAAAAGGCTTTCAGCATTTTGTCTTCCCAACAGAGAATTCTCTAGTTACTCTGTAGAACTCGTTAGTCTCCATAAAGGCCGAAGAGTGCCCTTGATACAGTGGGAACAGAGGTCACTCTGAAACTCACTGGATAACTTCGCCTAAGGCAAGATTCACACCACTTTGATTCAACACAGAACCCACAGGAATGTTTGCTCTATCAAGCTAGCATCAGCCTATCCTTCAATATACACACGGCCTCTCAAGTTTTGTTTCAAGCTGTTGTGTTAAAGGGCCCGGTCTTGTGATGTGCTGAACGCCCAGAACTCCTAGTGATTTTAATGTGACTTGTGAGCGCGTAGCATTTCACAGCATCAGGCTCCAAAGCAGCACAACCGACTATCTCACCAGTCCTTAAGTACAGTATATGTAATGTTAAACTTCAAGAGTCAGAGTAACCAAGTCTCCAGCCCCCGCTTCCTCAAAGCCACAGAAATAGTCAGAAAAAACTCAGTGAACCAACCAGGCCCTAATGCCGTTGGACAAATACATCCATTTGCTAGCCTGGCCTGCTCACAACTTTGGGGAGCTGCATGAAATTCCAGAGCAGACAAAGTGAATGCTTTAGTGTTGGGCACAATGTACACCAACTGTATATTTAAAATACAAGGCTATAAAAACAAAGCAAATAAATATGACAGTGAGAGACAGCAAAGATGATCCCTTAGGTACCATAGCTAGAAGCTTAATGGCAGATGATACTGCAAAATGTCTTCAAGATGGAGTATTTACAAACCTACTTTACAAGAATTTTGTGCCGTTCATCACAAGTCTAAGTCCTACCTTATTAGTTCCAATCCAGCTAAGTGGCTCTGCAAGTGTTTTCAAAGGTTTCCTTTGTTAAACACAGGTTGGGAAATCACAACATGCTATTCCAATTTCCCACCCCTGCCTCCTGTCAGAGAGATTTTTTTCAGCTTTGCCTCAACCCTTCTGAATATTCCAGACATGTAGGGTTCTTCATTTGATTCATTCTGATAATTTTTTTTAGTCAATATTACTTTTTAGACTATACTGGTATTGCAAATTAAATATTATTTATAGCTTTAATTTGTGTCCTGTTTGGATTATACATGCACAGGGCTAACTTGGCTATCATCATTATCATATTGTTTTATACTCCTCCTAAAATTAAAATCCATTCTTGTCTTTAAATGTTTTATTGTTCTTCTCTTTCTTGTTTTGCATTGTACAGTCCATGATTAATTCTGTTAGCCAAGTGCATATGGCTTGCTTAGCTATCATCCATTATCTTCATCACTGTTGCCTCAGAATGAGCATTTTATTATTACCTTTTTTCATCTTTTCAATTACCAGATGTGCTCGCACATTCCCATAATTTTCATACTACACATAGGCCCACATTTAGGGTCAAGAACCCATGTGTATTTTCCCTGAGTAAGAACAGAAGAACTGAGAAAAAAGAGCAGGATTTCACCCTTAAAGTGGAATTCGACTTGTTAGAAGCAAACACACAGAGGATTTGGCCATTCTTACATCACCAAAACAAGATTCTTGAATAAAGCTGTTAGAGTTCCAGACTGGGGATAGTGGAACTGATTTAGATTAAATAAGAATCCCCATGAACCATTGGACCTTTAATAACGGAACTTGAATAAAATCTTCTCTTGGAGCCTCAAAATTGTCAGAGAAATGAGAAGGTTGTTTGAAGGTTCTCTCTCATCCCCCATTACTTCTAGGACTAGCACCAGAAATGCCCAAATACCACAAAACAGATTGCGTTTACAGAATTTCTACCCAGAACTGAAAATGTCAAAAATTACACAGGAGAAAGTCTGTTCTCGTGAAATGAGTCCACTTTTTCAGTTTCAGGGAGTACAGATAGATTAGTTCAGCATCCCAACCCTTAGATATTCGTCTGAACTGAACTAACTCCACACCTTGCAAAGTTGGCTTAAGTTTAGATGAGTTAAATGTGTTGTGCTGGGGTACACCATGGAATGATGGAAACAATGCCGAATCAATGACATCATTTCTCTATTTCATTCATTGCATTCAGACAGAACTGACTACCTGTGAGCCCAACACCCACTGTAGTCTTTTTCTGAGAGCCTTCTGTAAGGGGAAACTATTGATTTGGCTGTTGGCATTTTTACGGTCCCATTATGAAGCATTAAAAAAAAAAAAGAGATCACTGGAGAAACATTTCATATTATGCCACAAACTCTTTTTATGAGACGAATATTTCAAAGCGCCCATTAATTCTTGCAATATTCTAATTTAGGTCCTTTGATTAAAAAAATTAATGAAATAGGGGAATCTCCAAAATCTTTGTGCAATAAATCTGTCTAGCCCAGAATCTACTCATCAGTCCATGAATCAGTGATTAAACTAGATCTAAGCCCATCCTTAGGTTCTTAAGGACTTCTCTATGTGCAAACAAGGGAAGAAGTCAACACACACACGATCAGAGTTGCTGCTGGTTGCCTGGCCAAACTGCAGTGGTGCTGGCATGAGGCGGCCTCTTACTAATCTTTCAGGCTTAAAAAACTTGATGGTGGTAATTGAGATTTAGGAGGAGGAGGAGGAGGAGAGGAAATAAACAAGAATAAAAATATCTCTGAATGGAGTGGGATAATCTAGGCTTTGATTTTCAGAAGTGAGTAGCCATTTTTGTTGCTGAAGCACCCTATGGTGGCCTCATTTTCAGAGGTAGGTGCTCATTACGGCCTCAAAATCTGGCGTTTTAACTTATCTCAAAGTTGGCCACTCAAAAACTGAGATATTCAAAATCACTAGGGAATAGCTTTTGAAAAAATGGCTCTATAATCCTGTCAAGGTTAGAGCAGTAGACTAAGAATCAGCACTCAGAGGTTCCATTCCCTGCTTTGCCTTTGGACAAGTCACTTCGGATGAGATTTTCAAAAGTGGTTTTAAGTGCCTCAGTATTTTAGGTGCCCAGCACTAGATACCTTAATGGGGCCTGCCTTTCAGAAAGTACTGAGGACCCATCCTCTGAAAACCAGACCTCTTTAAATTCTCTAATTGTGAACCTGAAAACTTTAGCCCCTTTTGAAAATATTGGTCTCAATATCTCTGCGCCAGATTCTGATATCCTTATTCATGTTTTATAGCACCTTACTCCGGGTGTAGTCGCACTGATGTCAGTGGGACTTCTGGAGTAAGGTGCTATACTGTGTAAAGGTATCAGAATTGATCCCTCTGTGCCTATACTTTCCAATTAGTAAAATGGACCCAACATCTATTGACCTCCCAGAGGTATTGGGTGTCTAATTAACTAATGCTTATAACATGCTTTAAAATATAGAACAAAATGTTATCCAAACACTCATTGATTTTTATCAAGAAGAGTTCCAGATTTTTACCCACATCATTAGTTTGGAATGACCACTTCCCTCATTTGTGCTGTTGTGTGGGAGAACTATTTCTCCCTGACATAATTTTACATTGTTTGGTAACTACAATCTCTGCCTCTTTTAAACCTTGTTGTAATTACTAACAATCACATAATAGCGCACATCTTTTCAAAATTACCTTTTTGGTGGCCACAATGTGCGCTCCTCCACTGGAATATAGGGATTTGCAATTGCGTAATATCTTCTCTTGCTTTTGCTAAAGAGCAGGATTAGCAATAGTAGATTGTCTTCTGTACTCCTTTGCTCTGAACAGTTTTAGTGACAAGGAGTCTCAATACAAAACTTTGTCACGTTATGTTTTAAAATTTTGTAATGGCGAAAAAATGGCGTGCATCTAGAAGCATTTATGAAGGAGGAAAGCTAAGTGATAAAGTGCACCTTTAACATAATGACAGTAATTCAGTCTCAGACAGTGAATGCTATTATACCCCCTTTAAAAGACTAGACTAAGTCATAATTGAAATGACAATTATGATAATCCTCATGTAATGAAGATTATTTTGAAACAAAAATCTTTTTTTTGGTGTATATATATTTACTGTACCTCAATACAGTTTGACCCTTCCGTTTGGCTGGAGAGTCTAAGTGAATATACAAGTATTTCCTACCCGTTTTGCTGCTACAGCTGCTCTCTCCATTCACGTATAGTAGAAGACTATTCCCTCCTTGTCTAAAACAAAAACATTTGACTATTTAGATACGCAGCTCAGTCTTTTGCCACTGATCAGATACCAGAGAGATAGGCAATCTTATAAAAAGGTTAGTTGGATCGGTTAGTCATAGAATTCCACATAACCCGCAAAGAATTCAGTGCATTTACACTGTGTTTCATCATAGCTCTAACAAGGAAACTACTGCAAGTTTCCAACAGCACTGGCATTTTACAAAGGACAATGAGTTACAGCAGACACTCTTGTAGCTGGGAGCCAAAATATGGTAGGCAGCCTTTCAAATCGTATGAATTGCATATAACACAGACTGACCTTCTGAAGGCTCCAATAATAATGTTGGCTTGGATTTTCAAAGGTGTCTAAGGGAGTTAGGTACCCAGAGCCCATTGAAATGCAATGAGAGTTGAGCCTCTCATTTTCTCAGGCTCCTTTGAAAACTGTAGTTTTTCCTAATCAAGCACGCCCCAACCAAGGCACTCAGATTGTACAGCTCAGGCAGAGTGGGTGACAACTCACTCCACACTTATCCATATAAAGGCAATCCGGGAGAAACAGAAGGGAAAGTATTTGGTGGGGGAGGGAAACGGAGAAAGTAATAAATGAGATCACTATAATAAACCCTGAAATAAAAATCCCTTGGTGAGCTGAGATGGATGTTAAACATGAGGCCCACTCCCCAACGCTCATGACAGCAAAAGCACTTCTGAACTAAAATGTAATACAGAGCAGCGTAAAGGTTGCAACCCAATCTCTAAATGCTAGAGGCATCCAAGGACCAATACCCAGTAGGAGAAGGAAAAGGTGGTGATGTCAAAATGTAGCCATAGCCTAAAATGTTTAGGAGCTTTAAAAACCAACAAGGCCAATATACAGTGCCTCTCAGGACTAGTCCCATAGTTTACACATTGCTTTCAGGTCCTTGGGGATTAACAGTACTATAGAAAGGTATTTAAAAAGTGAAAGATACCAGGAAGCCAGTGTGGTCCAGTGGTCAGGGAACAGGCCTTTGAGCCAGGAGACCTGCATGCTAGTCCTGACTCTGCGCCATTAGCCAGCTTTATAATCTGGGGCAAGTCCTGTACTGCCTGATCCCACTCCCATTGAAGTCAACGGACAGACAGACTCCTGTGGGACTGTAATGGGAGCTGAATCAGGCACTTAATCTCTGTCTCAGTTGCCCTATCTTGTCACGATGATACTTACCACCCTCCTTTGCAAAAATTCTTTGAGGTTTACATGTGAAAATTGCTATGTAAACGTTGTGAAATGTTCTGGTTTAGTTCGGGATTTTGTACTTTCCTTTGCTCAGTTCAAAGTGTAGAATTAATGAAGAGCCTTTGAGAAAATCCCTGGGAGACTTCCTAAGGCCAGGAGCTAGTTTACCTGTAATATAAGGCAATGGAATAGGATGTGTTATGCCTTTGTTGTGGGTTTGTAATTAGAACCAGGGAATATATATATTACTTGCAGAGCTTTATTAATGTGAACTACCAAAAGTGGCTTTCAAATGGTTATTTCTTCTTAGACCTGACCTAGTTCTAATAATTTGCCATTCAAAAGATGCAGAACTTAGATCTTTGCAGGAAGTTGTTACAATTCACTGTGAACAGTGGCCTAAAAGGGTTGCTATATGTAGTCAAATACATTAGCACAGTAGGGAGATGTGATCTTTTCTTAGGCTATTATTCTAATCATTTCATCTAATCCCTTGTCCATATATAATATGTACTGGCACAAAATTAATTTAATGCTCCTTTTAAAAAAAAATCCTTGCTACAGTACAAAAACCGTCTGACAAAGCACCGTCTATTGAACATGTGCTTTTAGGAAGTCCTTCATTCCCTGATAACTGCACAACGCCATTGCGTCAGAGTGGGCTAGATGACCAGATTTTTCTTTATTTTATGGCAATATGTAATAATAGCTGGAAGGCAAATGGGGTAGCTAGCACTAACTTTCAATATTTATAATTACTATCAAACAATTGCGCATATATATGTGGTCTATATCTGATTGCATCCCTTTCCATCCCCTCCCCTTTCTTATGTCAGTCACCTTAGGCCCCGATCCTGCAAGCTACTTGGTGCAAACTTCATTGGGGCTGCACATGGATCCATCTCTGAGGAGCCACTTGCAGTATATTGAGGTCTGAGACTGAAAAGCTGTCCAGGATGAGGACTATGCCCTTGTGTTAATACAGTACTTAGCACAATGGAGCACAGATCTTGATAATAAAATTAACATTTTTAAAGCATCATCTAGACATTATGGCCAAAGTCTACTTTTATTTATGGCTGGGGTAACATAGAATTTCACCACATTTCAGTCTTTTCATTTTATTTTGTTGTTAGTGCAGAAAAGGAGCACAAAATATAGTCTTTTGTCACTCTAAAAGGTTGTCATACAATATTTAAGGACAGATTAGTAGACATCCATATGAAAAGACTCTGAACCAATGTGTTACATATTCTGAGCTTACATCACTGAAGAATGCATAGCTAGTGAATACTAGTACTTAGTGCTTATATAGTGTTTAACACATGCAAGGCTCTGTGCAAATATTTAACTAATTAATTCTCACAATAACCCTGAGAGGTAGATGTTATTAGCCCCATTTTCCAGATGGGGAAACCGAGGTAAATAGTTAATAAAACTTGACTTGGGGCCCAATCCAATGCCTGTAGACATTGATGCAATGGTTTCCTGGATGGAATACACCCTTACAGATCAGACACAAAATATTTTACCATTACTGAGGTTAAAATTTAGGGTTTTATTCTTTCAGCTTGCTTGGAAAAGAAACACCTGAGCAAAGGACCAAGAGCAGAAACTCCAGTTCTGATCCTAGTGCTGACACTCTCTACACAATTCACTTTACCTCTCTATTTCAGTTTCTCCAAAAGTAAAATGGAAAAACTAAGGCTATGTCTACACTGCACTTTTGTCCATAAAACTTTTGTTGGTCAGGGGTGTGAAAAACACACCCCGACCAACAAAAATTATACTGACAAAAAGTACCGATGTAGACAGCACTTTGTCGGCAGGAGACGCTCTCCCATTTTTACTCCAGGATAAAAATTCTGTTTTGTGAACAGCTCTAATCAGCACCTAATTGTATGTGCCTATGTTTATCAATTCAGTTAAATATTTCATGTTGGAAAAAACTTCTTGTTTAGTCTTTGATATTTAGAATCCACTTCTTTAATGGACTCTTCTTCTATATATTACTGTCTGTCCGAGATGTGGCTGTGCATATTACTGACTTTAAAACAATAGGGTTCCAAAGAAAATAATTCAGCTGCTGCTATCTGTGTTGTACGTTAAAGTTCACAGTGATTAAACCTCATCAGAAAGATATGCTTTCCTTACCAAGCATCACAAGCTGCCCTCAGTATAAGGGCTTTATCTGCAAGTTGTAAACAAGTCAACATTACATTCTGTAGAACTGAGAATTATTTAACAAGGTAACATGCTAGATATCAAAATAATTAGCCTAAACAGTAATGAGGATTTGATGAGATTTTTTGCACAATTGAAGGATGGAGGTAAATGCTTGTTTGTTTTTTTTAAACCTACCTTGTGGCTAATGACCTCAGGTGGGAATATGAGCGTATTGCATTTAAAAAGCAAGAAACTCAAGGAATGAATCCAAATGTGGACTTTTATTGCACTGTGTGCTATGTAAAGAAAGACCAAAATCAGAACCTTTTAGCCAAACCACAAACTTCAGCATTTTTGATAAAGCAGGGCACAGCAAAACCTGAAAACAAAACAAAACACAACACAGATTTCTAGGCCCATCTCTAACACTATTTTGAGTCGGCACTGTGTGAATGAGTCTGTGTTTTTTAAACAGTGGCCTGCTTGTTTATTTAATACCACAGCATTAAAGATGAAGATTGCAGAGAGTTTAACACTAGCTATGAGCAAAAATTTTTATTCAAGGGCCCTGATCCTGCAATCAGATCCATGTTAGTGGACCCAGGGCCAGAGTCCTAGCTTCACACAAGGGTCCATCTACATGTATCCGATCGCAAGATCAAGGCCAAGTTTGTTAAGGGTGGCTTAGCCAGCTTTTCTTCCATTTAACTTTGTCAAGACAAGAAATTGCATTTTCAGATTGATCCAACATCCTGCTAGCTTCTACTGCTTAGGAATAACTCACTGGTTGAAAACATAATTTTACATAATTTTGCATTTTTATACACTTAAGGAATGTCATTTTATTCAAAAATTAAACAGCCCTCTTTTAGAGCCAATATATATTTTGAACTAATAATAATGATGTATTTTATGGCATATGAACTTTGCCATGTGCACTATAGGCATCAAAAAGTCAATATCAGTAAATTGACAAACTTGTCAATGAGTGAAATTAATTTTCTTTTTCTGGTGCCTCCTCACTAAACATAATATTAATATGACACACTGGAATTCACTGTCCGCCCTGAGGGTTATGTAGTTGGGAGACAGTGAGGTTATATCTGAGAGCATGATAGAAAGTATTATATCACAAGCAAAGAAGGAGAATAGAGTATATTTAAATGCTGTAGCAAATCATTTGCCAATTTATCTCCTAGAATCCCAGTCTCTTCAAAGTTAAAAGCTAGAATTTCCAAAAGTCTCCACAAAGTTTGGGTGCCCAGCTTGAGACATTTAACACCCAGTTTTCTGAGATGTTAAGCTCCTAGAACTTCCAGGGACGTCTATTTAATTTTAGCTTGATGGAGAACAGCAGAACTTTTGCCATTATACAACCAAAAATAATTTATTTAGCTGCTAGATGATTTAGAAAACAAATATCACAATAGTTCAGTGTATTAAACAGCATTGGGTAAACCTTTGAGTCATGAAACTCTGAATAGAAAGAATAGGGTCATAACATTAAGGGGTTCATAGTAAAAAGGCTTTTGCATCCTGAGAACATAAAGGTGGGATGATGGCAGTTCTCCACTGCATAATTTAGCATTATACAACCTTAATCTCAGGTTTGGAGGGAGTGGACAACATGTGCATATGAAATGCTCACTCTTAAATATGTGGAAAGGAACTGAGAAATGCCGCTAAGGCACTCAGGAGGTTTTTTGTTGGTGTTTTTGGAAGAGGATAAAATTAATTTAAAAGGAGAACAAGTTGTTTTTTACCCCCTCAATAGCTTGGGTGTGATTTGTTTTCCTATTTACATTTTGGACAACAAGGAATAGGATTTTCCAGAGTAAAGATTTTGTTGTTTGCAGGTGTGTTTCTGAAGCTGAAATCAAGCAACTGGATTAGAAAGATCCTCTGGGATAGGTGCTAAGAACCATGTTTTTCACCTTGGTCTTTTGGGCCATGTCCTTAATTGGAGCTTAGTGTCCCATTAATGATTGCATCTCCTGGGATTTATATGACCATTTCAGCACTGCAGTTACTGCCTAATGGACTGCTGAACAACAAAGAGTCCTTGTAGTCTTGTCCCAGAGGCCCCCCCTATTAAGTATACAGCAGTCCTCAATTAACCTGATGTTTAAAAAACATAGTGGCATGATAGCTTTAAAGGCTATCTCCTTAGGAAGGTCCCTGGTCTAAACTGATATGATTTAATTGTCCCCTAATGCAAATATGTCCATATGCAAAGACCAGCTTGCATGTAATACTAATAGTTGACTTTATGCACTGCTGTGACCAGGCCAACAGATTTCTATACCCACAAGCATCAGTTTCAAGGCATTAGGATACTGAAAATGACCTTGATTGTATCACAGAGTTCATATTATTGGCAATTTTAAAGAGAATACACGAGTTCTTATGAAGTTTGAGCCATTGCAATAGTAACAGAGTACAGCTCTTCCCATGAGTCTGTAGGGTGGCTGTGAGATAAGCAGATGATAAATTCTCTTATCTCAGCTGCAGTGTGGAGAGATGGCACTGACATGTTTTCATGTTCAAGAAAGGGATTTCTGAAGCTTGCACAACACATTTGTGTCACCCCAGGGGATTTCCAAAAGGGATGGTGGTAAAGCCCCAAAGGAGCATTTTCGGCCTGCTACATTCATACAGATACTCCCCTCGAAACTATTTTAAAACTACATTTGGTCAGCCCTTTAAGTCATTCAATCAAAGTATATTTGGCTCTTTTCATCTCTCCTCAGAAATCAAATTCCTCCAGCTTCCCAGTTACTTTTCTCCTTTTTTGAATTTTCACCAATTTCCCAGTATCTTTGGTGCAATGCTGTGCCCGGATGTGGCACACATCCTGCAAAGAGATGTGGCCATATCAGGCTCATATATATAAGTATTATTAGTTCCCAGCTCTGTGATATGATCCCTCTGTACACAAAGACCAAAATTTGCTGCCCTCTTGCATTGCAGCTTCATGTCTAGTTCACTGTCCATTCTCACCTTGCAGCATTACCACTGTGCAAGGGGGTCTCCCACTCAATATTGGGGGACTATGATTAGGGTGAGTTTGTTTTCGAATGAGATCATCCACCTCGTATTGGACTATCCCTATAGACCAATTATTTAAACCCCCCCCCGACACACTCACACGTGTGTGTCACAGAGTCAGTTTTTGCCAGATAGGCTCATGTTCCAACTGTACTCAAGAAAGCGAAGAACAAAGAAGTGAGGTCTGCATTTGCTGATTGAAATATGGCCCCTTGTCACAGCAGCACACATACACAGACCTAACTCCACATATGGGACTAGTCTATGGATGGAACATGGACCACACGTGCAGGGGAGCGCAGAAGTAGAAAGCCCTCCCTTGCAGCCAGAATTGCCTGTAAAGGAGATGTCATGCAGTGATTTACTGGCTTTGGAGAGCACTGCATATGGATTTTCCCCGCAGGACAGAGTGCTGAAAAATTTTGATTGGGATCAGATTCAAGATCCCATGGACTAGGATAAATCGGTTTCCTCGATGCCTTCTAATCCCAGCCCTGCCACTGCAGTGTAATGTTGGGGTAGCCCCATCACTGCTCTGTGCCTCAACTTCCCCATATATAAAATGATAATGAGAACTCCCTTCCTCAGGAAACGTTTGAAAAGTCCCATATGAAAGCTAAGTACATGGGGGACCAGAAAGAGAAGGAGTACTTATAGCACCTTAGAGACTAACCAATTTATTTGAGCATGAGCTTTCGTGAGCTACAGCTCACTTCATCGGATGCATACAGTGGAAACTGCAGTAGACATTATATACACACAGAGACCATGAAACAATACCCCCTCCCACCCCACTGTCCTGCTGGTAATAGCTTATCTAAAGTGATCATCAAGTTGGGCCATTTCCAGCACAAATCCAGGTTCTCTCACCCTCCGCCCCCCCCCCCCCCCACACACACACACACAAACTCACTCTCCTGCTGGTAATAGCCCATCCAAAGTGACCACTCTCTTCACAATGTGTATGATAATCAAGGTTGATTACTCACTAATATTAATTGATTAATGATCACTTTAGATAAGCTATTACCAGCAGGAGAGTGAGTTTGTGTGTGTATGGTGGTGGGGGGGGGTGAGAAAACCTGGATTTGTGCTGGAAATGGCCCACCTTGATTATCGTGCACATTGTAGGGAGAGTGGTCACTTTGGATGGGCTATTACCAGCAGGAGAGTGAGTTTGTGTGTGGGGGAGCGGAGGGTGAGAAAACCTGGATTTGTGCTGGAAATGGCCCAACTTGATGATCACTTTAGATAAGCTATTACCAGCAGGTCAGTGGGGTGGGAGGAGTTATTGTTTCATGGTCTCTGTGTGTATATAATGTCTACTGCAGTTTCCACGGTATGTATCCGATGAAGTGAGCTGTAGCTCACGAAAGCTCATGCTCAAATAAATTGGTTAGTCTCTAAGGTGCCACAAGTACTCCTTTTCTTTTTGCAAAGACAGACTAACACGGCTGTTACTCTGAAACATGGGGGACCAGCAAATTCAGTGCTATCACTGATCACATATCACAGTGATACTAGAGCCAGGGAAGAAGACAGCCTCTGCAGCTGTGCCTCTAAGATCACCCTAGCAGGTCCCACTGCACAGGGAAATTGGCATTTCACCCATTGTTAGAACCACTTGAAAAATCCAAATTAGTTCCCATTAAACATTTTAGAGAAAATGAACATGTGTTTTGTGTAGAATACTTTAGTCAAAAAATTAAACCAAATTTTTGATTGTTAGAGAGATTTTTAGGCAAAAAAATGTTTGATTAGCTCTACCTGTCCTACATTAAGGAGAGGGGAAGAATGGCATTCTGGCTGAGGCAATAGCCTAGGACTCAGGAGATCTCAGTTCAATTCCACAAGCTTCCTGTGCAATTTTGGGCAAGTCACTCAATCTCTCTTTGCCAGGGCCAGTTTAAGGAATTGGCAGTACGTGGTACTATTGTGCACAGGGCTCTGCTCCTGGAGACATATGGTGACTTCAGAATCTATGTGTGGGGTGTATATCTGTTTTTACATCCCACCATGGTGAAGAAAAAGCTTGAACACACATCCCAAGCATAACTTGCTGCAGGGTGCCGTCCTGAGTCTGCAGACGGCCTGAAACAATAGTTCTCAGCTGTGACTGTCCCCATTCATCTGAACGGGTTAACTCTGAAATCCACTGCTCTGAGATGCCAGCATGCCAGTAAAGCGCTCAGGGGCTCAACGTCACCACTCCTGTTACAGCTTTGCTGGGAGGTGTCAGCAGGGACCCTGTGCAAAGTGCAGCCTGCCTGAAAACAAGTAGTTCTGGGGCTGGGAGGGGAATGCACAGCTTCACCAATGAGAAGTGGTAGTGGCTCCTCCACCAACCCAAAAAATGGCTCATGCAGATGGCTGGAAAATTCCAGCTCATGGGGGGGGGGGGGGGGAAGAGCCATGGAGGGGTTTCCTTGGGCCCATGGGTGCTTTAATCTAGACCTGCTCTGTGCCTAGTTCCCTATCTGTGAAATGGGAGTAATACTCAGTTGTTAGCATAGGTTGAAACACTAACTGAAGAGGGAAAGCTGTGTGGGAGCACTGCTATCCCAATGGGGGAGAGGAGCTTTCTTGTTTTTAGCAATGAGAGATACCCTATGCACTTACTCCCTCTGTTATGTTAACCTTTGATAACACTGCCTTTGTCTGTCTTGTTTATATTGTGAGCTTCTCTTACTAAACTGCTGAATGCTGATCTTGGTTGGGGGCCTCCATCTAAGGTATTTACAGGGTCCCCTTCACTATATTATCTGAGCATCTCAGTCTTTCATATATTTATCCTGACAACACTCCCATGAGAATGGACAGGCAGGCTAAGTGACTTACCCAAGGTCACATGGGAAGTCTGTGACAAAGCAGGGACTTGAATGTAGCTCTTCCAAGCCCTAAGCTAGCACTCAAACCACTGGACTCGTCCTTCGTCTGGGAGCTACTGTAATACAAACAATAAATAGGAATGCCTGTAGTCAAACAATAAACAGAAAAAGTCGCTCCTCCTAACTCTTGAACCCCCAATGGAGCTGCTAATGAGGCATCAAAGAATAATGGTACAATTCGGCATCAAAGAATCCAATCATGCAGATTTCCTCTCAGAGGGCTTGGGTATTCGACATATGCTGCTTTCCCTCAGAGAAGGGCTTTTATTATTAAACATAATTTTATCATTACAGATTTTAAATAAAATTCAGTAAATACAATAAGAAAACAGCAAAAGGTTTGTACAGTGCAAAGCCACCATTCCCTCCTCAGAAATTACAGCATGGAGAATCTAGAAAAAAAATCAAGTGTACAAATTATCTGATGTTCATTGTATGACATCCGGACAATTATGTTAGTACTGTTAAAAGCCATATAGGAGAACTTGTATGTAGTTGTGTTGTAGCTGTGTTGGTTCCAGGTTATTAGAGAGACAAGGTGGGTGAGGTAATACCTTTTATTGGTCCAATAAACCAACGACAGTGCAGATGATACTTCATAATGCTTTAGCCTAACTATAGTCAGTCTCCTCAGATAGAACATGACGTGCAGAAAGCCATGGGACATTCAGTTCAGCCAGTAAAAGCTGTTCGACAGAAATTAGTTTGTTTTTTAAAATTTATTTATTTATTTTATGCTAGAAAATTTAATGAGGCTTGGGGCAAAAATCATGGCCTTCAAATTCTTTGCTTTCAAGTGTTACTAAGGCCAGAATGTTAACTTTAATGTAGTGCTTTCTAGTCCAATTAATGATTTTCAATTCTCTGTTTTTGTCAGAAGAATTATCTGGTTATGAAAAGATGGGTTAATGCCCTGGCCTTTCACCTCTGAACTTAGGTCAGACCTGACTTCCTATAGATCACTAGTGAAACGACTGGATAATTATTTGTCAGTGCCACAAAGCTAGTAAACTACTAGCTAATTTGGTATGATTGATAGTCTCTGCTCAAGATGGGCCCAGGACTGGAATATCACATCCAGACTGAAGTACGCAGACAGACTGTATGGGAAAACTTCAATATTATAGCTGATTATTTCCTGATACTAGTTCTCTCTATTGAGAAGTAAAAAAAGTTTGCTTAGAATATGGTGTAGAAAGATCTTTTTAGAAAACAAATCAAGTGGGGAAAATATAGTTTTCTAAGCAAACAAGACATCAGCTCAACAGTACAAATGTTATATGTACATTAATTTCATTATTAAGCTTTATACCATTTAATGCGTTTTAAGAATTATTCCATAAACAGAATATGATTTTCATATAAAAGGGATGGTATATTTTTAAAATCGAGCCTGTAAAAACTTGCTCATCAGTGGTTTATGAAACTTGAGTACACTGATGCTTCAAGTACTCAATTAACGTCAGGCAATATGGATTTCAATCTGGCTTGAAATATATTTAAACAAATGAAGTAGATACAAATGTTGCCTCTTTGGCCAGCTAGAGCTAAAAATCCATTTTCTATCCCATTTATAATAAGAAGTAATTTGAATGTAATTTATCTAAAGCACAATATGTTTCCTAATTTTTACATGTAACCATTACTTACAGTTTAAGTAATAGTTATATCCATGGATCTTAGTGCACTTAATTGAAAATGCATGGTATTAAAATGCAAGGCTCCATCCTTCAAAAAATAAAAGCGTTATGCTGAAGAATAAATACTAGATAGGGGGAAGAATCTTTTAAAAAACCCTCTTTAAATGCAAACATCTCTCCCCTTTATGTTACATTAGATTTGTGTTCGAATGAAATTAGTCTCTCTCAGTCCAGTATTTCAGTTCAGATTACAAAATTCTCTCATCTGACTGTCACATTTCACACTGAAGTCCAATTCTTCTGCAGTGGAGTGACATGTCAAGGGTGACAGTGACAAATTGTCAATAAGTAAGGAATGACACATGACAGGGTGTGCGGTCATAATGAAATATATGCATGCCTCAAGAGCGTTTGGAGGCATGAGGCTGAAGGGCGAGTGCTCTCAGCACTCCCAATGTTGCTAGGTCTCATTAAGACTCCATGCACTGGAATGGGGTTTTAGACATTAAATATATATTTGAATGAATAAAACACAGGAACAAGTTTTATTTTTATTTATTTACAAAAAGTTGGGTTTGAGTTATAAAGGCTGGGAAAATGGATCATTTATCTATCTCTTAGCATTTCATGTTGCCAGCCACCACCATCTGAGTGCCTTCTACATAGAATCAATAGCAATACCAAGGTCATGAGGGATCATCATGGAGTCTCTTTTTGCGTAAACTCTGCTTTGGGGATGTTACTTTCTCTCTCTCTCTCTGTAGGTATATAAAGATTTTATTAATTTATCTTTTTAGTTGGTAGGGATTAAAGGTAGAAGGGGATATGGCAGTGTTGTGTCATTCTTATAGAGCAGTGTTTCCCAAACTTGGGATACCGCTTGTTCAGGGAAAGCCCCTGGCGGGCCGGGCCGGGCCGGTTTGTTTACCTGCCGCATCCCTGGCACAGCAGGTAAACAAACCGGCCCGGCCCGGCCCGCCAGGGGCTTTCCCTGAACAAGCGGCATCCCAAGTTTGGGAAACACTGCTCTAGTGGAAAGGCTTTCAATTTCATCTTTAGGATTTGGTTCTTAATGATTTTAAACTTAGTATCTTTTGACTAATTATAAACAATGAATTATAAATACACTTCTAAAACCTGGGGAGACTGTCGCAAAGTGGGCAGTTTTTGGAAAAAAAGTCAATCCTGTGGTTAAGGGGACTAGAAGTCAAATATATATTCAACCTAAGCAGAGCCTTTTGAAGTCAGGTAAGGGAGAAGAGTAGAAAATGATGCTATGGAGTCCATTACAGGCCTTATGCTGCAGATCTAATTGATGTGGGTAGATCTCAGATAGTATGGTGATGGGCGTTTTACAAAATCCCAAGTCAGAGAGACAGAGATGGGTTGAAGTCCTCGTTCTGCCACAGACTTCCTGTCTGAACTTGGGCAAGTCACTTAACCTTTCTTTGCCTCTGTTTCCTCATCTATAAAATAAGGATAATACTTCCTTCCCTTGTATTGGGCAGTGTCATTCATTAATCTTTGTGGATGGAAGGGGCCGTCATAAAGACTACAAATGTAAAGCACTATTAGCAGTATTAACTTTGACTCATGAAAAGTTTGTCACCAAAAGCAACAGTTGCCAATTTGCTAAAATTGTTGTCAAACAGAAAAACAAAAGGCCTCCACAATTGCTCAGTTCCTTTTTGACCATAAACGAAAGGAAGACTTCCCTCTCCTCCCCCAGTCCCAATAAATGCAATGTGTTCATTTTGCTTTGCAAAACAGGAAAGCACTATAACATCATCACTGGAGTGGCCACCCCATTCCTGAAAATTCAGGAAACAGCCCTGAAATTCACAGCATATTTTGGCACTTGGGAATTTTTTCAGCAGACTTTGATACCTTAAGAGCCAGTCAAATCGGACTGGTTGGCGGGGGTGGGAAGAAGGCAGCTCCCAAAAGCAAAGGCTTGAAGTCATGCCTGGAAAGGAAGCTGCTGCCAGTTAAACAAAATTAAGGAAGCAAAGTGATCTTCTTATTCTAATAATACTTTACACTTCCATAGCACCTGCTGTCTGAAGCCTTCCCAGCATGTTACCAAACCCAGTGAATTACACTTCACTTATCTGCCATGCGGTAGGTTACTCTTAGCCACTGAGGATACAGAGGCACAGAGAAGTTAAGTGACTTGCTCAAGTCTGTAGCAGAGCAGGAAACGAAAAACCACAAATCTCCCAGAGCCGGCGCTTTTCCCACCAGGGAGTGCTTCCAGATATGCAGAACTCATTTTGTAAACACTTGTCTCAGGGATGTGTGGAACCAGACATAGCCCCGAAAACCTTTAATTTCTGATTCGGAATAAAAGGAACTTACAGATATCAGAGCCACCTAATTTATTACCAAGACCTGGGGAATTCAGAGGAAATGTACTTGGGAAATATGTAGAGCCCATCAGATTGGCCTAAGGCCCCCCATTTGTTTACTCAACCTCTTTGCTCAAGCAAACTCCCATTGTGGCATTTTCCTTCCTGCCAGGATAGCAGAATGTGATCTTAACTCTCATCTAGCACTTACCCAACCATGCACACCATCCTCTAAATACCAGTGCCAGCCCTGGGCCTCAGCTATCCCATTCAAACAGTTAAGTCACAGGCCTATTGGATCGTGGCACCACCCCTATGGCTAGAGCTGTAAACCTTGTAGTCACTTCTCCCTGCAGTAAATGAGTTATGTAAATATGTAAATTTCAATTACTGAATGCTTCTGCGGGATATTCCCAGACCATATTATTTGTGGTTTTTTCTCTGGCGATGGAGCCATCCATGAGGTTTTTAAAACCAGAATGACACCTAGGTTGTAGCATTTATGGGAATGGCCCATTTCATACCCGGCACTTTAAGTGTCCCACAGAAATATGTTTCACAGATGCGGTGATCACTGAAACAAAGAGGGAAGCGAACACAATGTTGGCAATTGTTATGCTTTGGCAACATGTCTATTTTAATTTTAGACTTCCCTGATGGCTGTGTTGGCCCTTCACAGCCATGGCCCCTGGATATTGTGGAACAGAGTTTTTTTTTTTTTATAGTACTATTTATACTTATTGTATCACAACATTCTACAAAGTAACAAATTCACCGCTGCCATTTAAGTGTATAAAGAAGCTTTGAGGTGCCCAGTGGGTCACATGCACCCTTGGATGTTGATTTGATTTCCTATATTTATTATTTGTCATACGGTAGCCCCATCTAGATGCCCCAATTGAAATTAGAGCCCCATTGTATAAAGTGCTATGCAAACAAACAGTGAAAGAACATCCATGCCTCAAAGAGCTTGCAGTCTAAAAAAGACAAGACAGACAAGGGAGAAGGGAAAGAAAAATGATTTGCCCAAGGCAGGGGTGGGCAAACTTTTTGGCCCGAGGGCCACATCTGGGAATAGAAATTGTATGGCGCACCATGAATGCTCACAAAATTGGGGTTGGGGTGCAGGTGGGGTGGGGGCTCCGGCTGGGGGTGGGGACTTTAGGGTGGGGCTGGGGATGAGAAGCTTGGGGTGTAGGAAGGTGCTCTGGGCTGGATCAAGGGATTTGGAGAGCAGCAGAGGGATCAGGGCTGGGGCAGGGGGTTGGACCATGGGGAGAGACTCAGGGGTGCAGGCTCTGGGCGGTGCTTACCTCAAGTGGCTCCCGGAAGGAGCAGCATGTCCTTTCTCCAGCTCCTACATGGAGTTGTGGCCAGGCGGCTCTGCATGCTGTCCTGTCTGCAGGCACCACCCTGCAGCTCCCATTGGAGCGCCAGAGGGGGACATTGGAGCGGAGTCATTGGAGCACGCAGGAGCCGGAGGGGTCGTCCCCCGCCCCTGTGCCCTGGCTGGAGCGCAAGCACCAGACCCCACTCCCCAGCAGGAGCTCGAGGGCTGGCTTAAAGCGGCTGGCAGGCCGGATGTGGTCCGGGGGCCGTAGTTTACCCACCCCTGGCCCTCGGTCACATAGGTCAGTGGCAGAGTCAAAATTTTAGATTTCCAGTCCAATGCCCTACCCACTAGCCCATAGTGCCTCCCACTATTGTCCTCAACATCATGACTAGCCCTTACATTTTCCAAGACATGACACAATATCTTTAGTAATCATTTGAACAGTTGACGCATACCAGTTAGCAGGGATGAGCATGAGGAACAAACCCAAAATTCTGTAAGTTTGGGTCTAGGTTTAGATTCAGCTTGTTACAGAAAGAAGGGACAAAATCAAAGTTTGGTTTCTCCACATAACTTCCCAAAGAACAAGTCCATTCCCATTTTATTAGCAAACCATTGATTACTACTCTGAGTATGGCCTTTCAACCGGTTGTGTGCCCAATTTAGAGTAATTTCATCACACATTTTCCTAGTTTGCTTATGAGAATGCCATGTGGGACTGTGTCAAGAGCCTTACTAAAAATCAAGATATATTGTATCTACTGCTTCCATACCCCCTAGGCCATAACCGTGTCAAAGAAGGAAATCGGGTTGGTTTGACATAATTTGTTCTTGGGAAATCCATATTGGCTATTCCTTATGAACCTATTATCCTTTAGGTGCTTCCAGCCTGGTTGTTTAATCATTTGATCCCAGTATCTTTCCAGGTTTTGTAGTTCAACTGGCTGGTCTATAATTTCCCGGGTCCTCTTTGTTCCTCTTTTTAAAGATAGGTACTATGTTTGCCCTTCTCCAGTCCTCTGCAATCTCACCCATCCTCCATGAGTTCTCAAAGATAACTGTTCCAAGGGCCTACACTTTACTTTGTCTCTCTCTTGCTCTGAATATATTTATAGACCTTCCTCATAATGTCTTCTATGTTCCTTGCTAGATATAACTCATTCTGTGCCTTAACCTTTCTGATTTTGTCCCTACAGGATTGTACTATTTTTGGAATGCCTGCTTAGCAATTTGTCTATGTTTCCACATTTTGTAGGATTCCTTTTTGATTTTCTGGTCATTAAAGATCTCATGAAGCAGCAATATTGGCTTACTGTTCTTCCTATCTTTTTTAGTTTTCAGTTGTACATTTAATATTGTCTCCTTGAGCAACTGCCATCTGTCCTGAACTACTTTATCCCTTAGGTTTCCTTTCCATAGGATCTTACCTACCACTTCTTGCAATTTGTTAAAGTCTGCTATTTTGAAGTCCATTGTCCTTATTCTCACTCTCTCCTTTCCTTAGAACCATAAAATCTATCATTTCACAATCATTTTCATCCAAAATGCCTTCCATCTTCAGATTTGCAACCAATTCCTCCCCATTGGTAAGAATCAAGTCTAAAATGGCTGTCCCTCTGGCTAACTTCCTCCATTTTCTGAAACAAAAAGTCTCCAAAACATTCCAAGAACTTACTGGGAATTTTGTGTTTTACCATATTACTTTTCTAACAGATATCTGGGTTGTTAAAGTCTCCCATTATTACCAAGTCTTGTGTTTTGGGTATTTTCGTTATTTGTTCTAGAAATGCCTTATCCACCTCCTCTTCCTGATTCAGTGGTTTATAGTAGACCACTACCTGGACATTGCCCATATTTTTCCCCTTTTATCTCTATCCAGAGACTTTCAGTTGGTCTGCCTCTCACCCCCTACAGCATCTCAGAACAAGTGTATGTATTTTAGATGTATAATGCATCACCTCCACTCTTTTTCCCCTGCCTATCCTTCCTGTAGAAGCTATATTCCAGTCATGAGATTTTTGCCACCACATCTCTGTGACACCAATCAATAATTAAGTTTATGTACTAACACGTCCAATTCTTTTTTATTCTCCATGCTCCTTGAAATTGTGTCCAGACATCTAATATATCAAGTAGATTCCCCCAGTGATTTCACTCTTGTTGCTCCTATGACCTTATTGTAATTTTCCATGTCTTCCCTTCCCCCAACATTTAGCTCTCTATTAAGGCTGCTTTTTTTAATGCTTACCTGTGGGCTTTTGCACTTGCCCCTTGTCATACTGTCTAGAGTACCAACCTCAGGGCAGACTTTTAAAAAGCAGGGCACACATTCCAAATTGGCTGTGAGCACCATACTTAGATTTCACCAACCAAGTATCAAGAGTGAACTCCTCTGGCACTGTAACAGCCTCAACATGGAGTCACAGATAGTCCCATTGGATACTCCAATTCATCTTGCCACTCAGGTAAGCTTACCTTTGTAATAGATGGTCCCTTATACCAAAAATCACAATAATATTCAGGTTACTCTGAATCCCACTGGACTGGTCACTTACCCCAGGTCAACTGCACCTCAGTTGCACACCAAAGACAATCCTGAGAGCAAATCCTATAATAAATTAACTAAAGATTTATTAATTAAGACAAAGAAATGAGAGTTATTTACAAGGTTGAAGCAGGTAAACATACACACAAATATGTTACAGTCTTAGGTTCCAAAAGGTAATAGAAGTTTCTGTAATATGCAAGCTCTGTATGTCCTCTATGGCTAACCCAAGCTAACCAGCTGGGGATCCCTTTCTTATGCTTAGAAATTTTGCCCTCTCAAAGTCCAAGCAGCGTAGAGATGCAATTTCTTCCGGTCAGGGATTTTTATTCCCTTCCCCCAGAGTTCAAGCTGATGTGACAAGTCCCATGCACATCTCTTCCTGGGTGTGGGCAGGAGCACACACAGTATTCCACAATGGTTTGTCTACTGTCTATGGGCCTTCTTTTGGGTGGTAGGAGAGAACACCTCCTGTAGTAAACTAGTGTTTCACACTTGATACTTCTTCTTTCCTGACTGTGGGGTTTACAGTTTCAGAGCAAACATTTATGATTAGAGAGCAAACCCTTAATTACCTTATAACATTAGATAAATACACTATAAATCAGATTATTGCATGCATCAACTTACAAGCATTTCATAAAGCCTAAACACTAAACATTTTCATAAACCTAATGCCTATTTTAACAATAGTAACACATAGGTAAGCCGGACTGTGTTCCACCTATGCATTTGTCAGTGTTAAGTTGAAGCCTATGGCCTTGGCATGAGCTGGCACCTGCTTGGCAAGCACCACACCCCTTTTCAACCTAATTTAAAGTCCTCCTCACTGGACAGGCGAGTCAGTGCTCAAAGATGCACTTCTCTTTCTTGGAGATATATAAATTATCAATATGTTCATTGCATCTTTTCTTTGTGGCATATTCACCCCAAATAACCTATATTTATGGTGTTTTTACTCCATCTCAGAAATCTATAGTACTAGTTTGTAAAATTGAAATTTCCTCCAGATTTCTCAATCTAGACACTGATGACTGGGTTAAGGAACTTGACATGAGGTTTTGTGTGGTAGAATCTTAGAACCATAGGGTTAGAAGTGACCACAAGGGTCATTTAATCTAACCTCCTGCCAAGATGCAGGACTTCAGGGAAGAAGGTACAAATCCAGTGTACATCTCAAGAAAAAGCTTTAACGTCACTTCTTGTCTGTCATCTGTCCTGTACCTCCTTGTGGGCTAGATTCCTTCATTCTGCCCTCCTTGGGCCACCTCACCAGTGTAAATTACAAGGAAAGCTGTCCGAAGGGGGAGGGAAGGAACATGCTGGAGTAGGAGGGACACAGCAGACTATACACTGCTCCATCTGATCACCAGCTGTACAGCAGTCACGTGGAACTGCTGGATCCAGTGTAATTTAAAGCAGCCCATAGGCTTTTTTCAATTATGCCCTTGGCCAACCAACGGTCAAAGGAGCAGAAAGGTGCTCTAAGTCACCTTTCACCCCATTCTCAGCTATCCTGAGTTTAAAGAATAACATTTCCCCAATTCGTTTCCTAGGGAGAGGTTTAAGCAAAAAGGGAGTAAGGAGGTATACAGAAGGAAAAGAAAATCTAGAAAATTGTCTTGAGCGGCATATAGCTCCAACTTTGCCAGAAGAGGATTTTGCAGCCCTTACATTAGTAGCACACACAATTAGAGCCTTTGGCTGTAACAGGATTACTTGTATGAGTGCTATTCAGCTTGAGTTAAGGGTTAAAGACTCAGGGCCAGATCTCTTATGTTCCTTTCTGCTGCATTATTCACTTGGTGCACGCTTAAGGCTCTTTTTGCTTCAAACTTCAGCATGCTCCATCTATGCTAAGTGTAAGATGGGAAACATCAGCCAATTTTGCTCTAGCTTTCTATACATAAAGTCTTTTTTCCCATCCTCTGCCAAAGTTAAAAAACAAACAAAACACAACAGCTGAAGGGCTTGTGCTAACATTTTCTGAAAAAAATCCTTTGCTGGGAAAAGGACTGAGGTCAAGTATGGAGCATTTTAACCTAAAAGGCGAATGTCTGGGGACGTAATTTGTTTGTGAAAACAAGGTGTTCAAAAAAGAAACTGTTTCACAATCTGAACTACATCTGACTACCAATCACCCCCTATAATGATGATATTATATTCTCAAGTGATGGTAGATATGCAAGGAAAATAGAAACAAAAGGGGAAAAATGAAAATGAATGGGCTAGTCATAAAAATATGCATTATACATCACAATTCTGGAAATCATCTCCCACTGCTCAAAAAAATTATATTCAAATATTAAATCACAGCAACTAACTCGTTACCATTTTAAACTTCTAAAGCATGTAGAAATCTGTGGCTAAATAAATCCGCACATTTTTAAATCAGCAGAACAGTAGCAAAGATGCTGACTATATGCCATTCATTATATAAACTAATTCATTTGACGGCTGAGTGGAGACTGTTACCTTTAAACTTGAACTTCGACTTGACCTAATCCCATATCAAATGATAACAGTTTACCATCTGTCCTTGGTCAGCCCAGTGGAAGACTTCAAAGGGTAGATTTAATAGCATATAGCTTGGCCTTGACATACAGACTGTATCTGTTCTTACTTAAAGAACAATGAAACCTCGTATTTAATTTCTTTTTAACAGATGGAAGGCTAGTGTCTTATTCCATTCTGTCACCCCATCTGGATGCCTTAAAAGTGATACTAAGAAATGTGGGGTGAGCCCACCAAAAGCTCAGTTCAAGTCCAATTACAAATTATGATTTGTAAGCAAAGTCTAAATGAGCTCTCCCTGACAGCTGGGGGGAAAAGGCTTCAGGACCAGATTGTATTTACATTCACACCTAATCTACCTAGGTATCCAGCAAACAGAGCTGCATTGCCCAAGTGATAGATTTTGGCTGAGGTTGGGTTACAAATCACTTGAATGCGGCAAGGCGGGGTTGGGGGGGGGCGTAACGAGCTGCTGTTATTCTCATTGTAGGAGTAAAGGGCAGTAGAACTGTACTTAGCCTGTGCTGATTGAAGGCATCAAGAGAGAGGATGGGGACAGGTGTTTTGCTTGATGGTCTGCCTGAGTCACAAGTACTATTTGACCTGCCCCTCTCCACTATTTAAAGACAGAGCTGATTGGGCTCCATAGTCAGTCTTTTGTTTTGTTAAGAGACCACTACAGTTGAAATCAGGTCTTAGTGCTTAGACCTATTGTGGGACAATGTTCTATGGAAGACACAGCCCAGTCTACACTAGCAGTGAGGTTCCCCCACTGAGAGCTCAGCTGAAATCACTGAGAGCTGGGTGGAACCTCAAGAGACCAACTAGCAGAGGTCACAGTGGCAGGTGGCAGCAGAAGGTGACGGTGCAGGGCCATTGGCAACAGAGCGATGGAATGAACAGCGGCAGAACGAACAACAGTGGCCAGAGCAAACAGTGAGCAGCTGGAGGAACGAGCAAGGTGCCTTCTTGCCCCCCACCCGGGAAGTGAACTCATGTGAAAGCACCTCTGAACTCTGAGTCTCCACTGACCAAGGACAACACCGGTGAGTGTTAACGAGGCTGTTAACAATGCTGGAGACACAACACAGTTCATACGAACAAACATGGCTGTGGCACCATACTTTCTATTTAAGCAAGAGATACCACACACTAGAAACTGGAGACCAATGTTAAGTGCATTGTCACTTGTTCATCCTGAAGTTGAACACTGGTTCTGAACAAGACCAGCAAATGCTCACTATCTTTCTGCAAGAAACTCAGCTGACTGGCTAGAACAGTGGTCCCCAACCTTTCTGTGGGAATAGCACATTCCTGTTCCCAAACACCCCGCTGCCAAAAAGAGGCAGTGGAAAGAAGCCTCGCCGCCAAAATACTGCAGAGAAATGGCAACGCTTCTTGGTGGCATTTTGGTGGGTGGTTCTCAGGTGGCAGCACTTGACGGTGTCATTTCATCAGTGTGGTGTCCTGCGGGTGCACACAACTTCCCCGGCAGGCACCACTGCGTCCACGGGCACCGCGTTAGGGACCCCTGGGCTAGAAGCATATGGTGCAACAGTGAAAGACTCAACAGTTGAAAAAGTGATGAATGCACCAATGCAAATGGGCATCAAGTATTAAGTCATTGTATATGTTATCTTGACGTCAGTGGTAGGCCAGTAGATGCATTTCTAGAAGACACATTGGCTGCATCTGTGACAACCCACATCTTAGAAGAGTTGAATTCTTGTCAATTGGACCCCAAACAGATGGCTGCTTGTGAATTTGATGGAGCTGCAAACTTCTCTAGAAGACATGGTGGAGTACAAGCTTTGCTCAGTGAAAAGTGCAACCCTAATCTCTCCTATACACACTGTAGAGGCCATCTACTACAACTAGTGCTAGTATGAGCTGCAGACTCTTCAAAAGACATTTAAAAAGCTATAAATGTATGTCTTCATTATATTCTTTTTTCAGCAAAGAGTCCAAAAAGACTGAATATCTTGGAAAATATAGAAGATACACTGGGACTGAGGTTCAAATTAGTCCAACCTGGGAAAACTCTCTGGCTTTCTCATGAGCGATCCTTGGCTGTTGTCTTAAAATTACTCCAGCCATTATTACTGTCTTTGGAAAGTATCTACCAAGATGGGATGGATCTAAGTAGTGAGGCTGGTGGATTACTTTTGCTACTACTTTCAGAGAAAAACTATTGCCATTCTCTCCCTTATAAGTCTACTGTTGAAACCACTTGGGTCATTAAACAATGCCATCCAGGCATCTGCTACAATACTAGTAGATCTTTGTCCAGCAGTAGAAGCTACATTTGGATCAATCAGAGAGCTATCCATTGAAAAAGTACTGGAAGAAGCAAAGACTTCAGTCCAGAAGTTGAGTAATGAAGGCATTTATATGGAATCCTTAAGTGAAGGGGACAAGAAGCGTTTGTTAAGACAACTGAAAAAGTACACAGACTTGATTCTTAAAAGTCTACAACAGCGACTTTTAGATTCTACTTAACCTCTACGTAGCTTTTACAGATCTCTGTCCTTATAAAACACCAACAGCTGAGTGGAGTGAAGCACTACCAGCAATGGGGCTGCCATGTGCTCAGGACAGAATAGAGAATTTGAACACACAGTGGAATATCACACGATGAATGAATGAAGATTTGATTTCAACTTCTTTTTTATCGTCACTGGTGGCTTGACCCAATCTTTGTACTACATTTCCCGGGATGAAAGAAGTAGGAATTCATCTCTTGTTACTCCCAGTCACAACAGCTACAGTTGAGCGTTCTTTTGCCTCATTGAATAGAATTTTGTGTTCTGAAAGAAGTCGCCTTCTGCCTGATCATGTGAATGATCTAATGAGCATATCAATTGAAGGAATGGAAGTATTGGACACACGAGAAGCCACCAAAGATGAACGCATTGCATTCAAGAAGTTCATTAACAGAGTTGTGCAAAATTATAACAAGAAACCAAGAAGGATGAAGATGTAGTACTTCACAGAAGGCTTGAGTAGCCAACTTTAATTTTTGTGATGATTTTAAAACATGAGTTAAATCTAATTAAATGGTCATGAAACATTTTTCAGTTTTTACTATAGTGCCATACAGCCACCTTCACCCTCATGGTCTCACCCCTCATCAGCCCTGACCCCCCCCCACTATAAATTCAAACACCCCTCCTAATTTCAATTCCTGGGGAAAACACTGGAGGGAATTACTCTTCACTAGTATGTAAGTGAACACTACTGAGTCCAATAATATCATTGAATTACAGAAAATCTTTTAGGGATATTCAGTCTCAATTTACATCAATGCCTTCAACTGCATGTGGTCTATTTAGACAGCTAGAGACAGATCAAGTCAGCCACTAAAAGGGAGTGCATCCTAACCATGTCAGATCCTTCTCCGTTGCCCAGACAAGACAGTACTGAAATACAAAGAACATGGAGGAACAAGGCAGTGTGGCTCCAGGGCGCAGCTTTGGTCACTAGAAAATTAATCCTGCAAAAATGGAAAAGCTGATCCCACTCTTCCAGTCCTATGATTCTAGATTAGAGTTCAGGTAGTCATCAACAAAAAGGGTACCTGTGTTTTGAAATAATCTGTGAATTAAGACCTGGTCAGAAAATTTTCATCAAAACCATTTTTTTTTTGTCAGAAAAAAACCTTTTGATTAAACCATTTTTTGGGGGGTGAAATCAGAAATGTATGGCGGGAAGGGACATTGAGAAGTCATCAAATCCAGACCCCTATGCTGAGGCTGATAAGTAAACTCAGACCATCCCTGATAGGTGGGATTCCACAACCTCCCTTGGAAGCCTATTCCAGAGTTTAACTACCCCTAAATCAGAATTTTTTTCCGCACAGCCAACCTAAATCTCCCTTGCTGCAGATTAAGCCTATTACTATCTGTCATACCACTTTTGACAAAATTTTCCATGGGGAAAAAAAAATCTAAAGAAAAGTTTATTTCACAAAATTCTGAAATTTCATTTCAGGAAACATTGTTTTGAAAATTTAAATTATTTTTTCATTTTTATATTATTGTTATATTTCATGACTTGTCAGCAGTAACAGTCAAATATATCAAAGTTCAAACTATTTCAACACAAACAGGAGACATGAATCTAGAAAAGACTTTTCTTTCTGTACTAACTAGAAGGGGCCCTTCATTTTTTTAAATTAAATAAAAATAGGATATTTCAACTATTGTCAAAGTATGCATTACTATTACTGATGTCATGAACTAATGTAAAAAATATAAACAAAAATTTAAAAACCCACATTAAAAATTCAAAATGAAAGTTCAAAATTCCAAGCAAAAAATGTCCAAAACAGAATTTTTTTTAGAATTTTCATTCCATTGCAAATTTTAAAAAACTATATTTATTTTCATCCCAATTTGAAACAAAAAACAAATTTTGAAATGCTGAAATTTCCTGAGAAACATGGAATTCCAAGTTTGGACCAGTTCTGCTGGGGATGCCTGTAGCTGAGGTTAGTAGGGGTAAACAACAGCATAGACGTTTAGAATCATAGGATATCAGGGTTGGAAGGGACCTCAGGAGTTCATCTACTCCAACCCCCTGCTCAAAGCAGGACCAATCCCCAACTAAATCATCCCAGCCAGGGCTTTGTCAAGACTGAACTTAAATACCTCTAAAGAAGGAGATTTCACCACCTTCCTAGGTAACGCATTCCAGTGCTTCACCACCCTCCTGGTGAAAAAGTTTTTCCTAATATCCAACCTAAACCTCCCCCACTGCAACTTGAGACCATTACTCCTTGTTCGGTCATCTGCTACCACTGAGAACAGTCTAGATTCATCCTTTTTGGAACCCCCTTTCAGGTAGTTGAAAGCAGCTATCAAATCCCCCCTCACTCTTCTCTTCCGCAGACCAAATAACCCCAGTTCCCTCAGCCTCTCCTCAAAAGTCATGTGCTCCAGCCCCCTAATCATTTTTGTTGCCCTCCGTGGGACGTTTTCCAATTTTTCCACATCCTTCTTGTAGTGTGGGGCCCAAAACTGGACACAGTACTCCAGATGAGGCCTAACCAATGTCGAATAAAGGGGAACAATCACGTCCCTCGGTCTGCTGGCAATGCCCCTACTTATACAGCCCAAAATGCCATTGGCCTTCTTGGCAATAAGGGCACACTGTTGACTCACTGTTTGGGTGCTTGTCCCTCCAGGAGAAGGTAGTTTGACTCTGGCAGCTCTTACAAACAGCCATAGAATATGAGTGTATAAGGAGAAATAATTAAAAATATAAACTGGAGAGATTATAACATCAGGAAAGTGAGTATAAATCTATGGACCCAGGTCAGACTGACTCAGTAACCTGATTCAGAATCTGGAGAATAACCTCTTGGAATATATACCTGATTGGGGTTGGATGAATGAGGTGCTCAGATAATTGGAGCCACACTGCTAATAGGAGTATCCTCCTGCATCCAGCTCAAAAACTCCCCACCACAAATGAAATCAACTTCCAACATAAAACTAGTTCTGCCCTAAACTCTTCAGCCTCCCACCCTGGGAGGCAGGGGTGTGTTTACATGATGCTGTGCCTGCAACTTTCAACAAGCAAACATGTATCTTTTACCTGGATGCTCATTTAAAGAAAAAAAAAAGATTTTGTATTTATCCTATGTCTTTTCATAACACTGGAATTCTCTAGGCTGGAATTTTTCCCCAAGCAGACAAATCATTTGTATATGTTTACAGTTTTCTACAATTTAACAGGCTTTGGCAGTATCTTAGGGCTGTGATGCAATTCCAGAGCTTATGTATGGGGAGCAGTTTGGGCACCAGAAAAGCGGGAAGTTTTAGCTGCCTTTGTGGCCTTATGGACATTGTTTTCCCACATACACACAATGAATCCTCTAGTCTGGAATCATGACTGTTAGTTAATCTTCTTCTGCAATGTTGTTGAACCGAAAAGCGCACTGTCACTGCCTTGAACCTTGCTGTAGAGGCAACATGGAATCCACAGAAACATTTAAAAAAAAAAAAAACAGATTTAAAATTTTCTTCCATTATATGTACATGGCCCCGCCAAGACACCTGTCACAACTGCCAACAAAACATTTGTTCTGAAGACTCCTGTTCTTAACCACCTTACTGTACCACACTCTCTTGAACCCTGCAAAGTAGCTTTTCACAGTATGCAAAATATTTGGCTTCAAAAGGATAATGTAATATACAGTGGAGTGTTTTCATATAAAACACACATTTAAGATTAAGAAAAAAATCACAGTAATAAAGTTCAGGCCAACAAGGTCAACTTTATTCTACTCTGCTATGGTAAGCAATGGAAAGATAAAGATGGAATACTTTCGCATGAACTGTAGTTATTCAGGTTACCCAGGACCATGGAATATATGCTCACCCTACCCAGGACCATAGAATGTATGCTCATAGAGGTTATGTTTAACATTGATAGATGTAGGAATGCTGAAGGTTGTAGTTTGCTTTCCTAACAATGCTTCTACATCTATTTGAAGCTATTTTCCTCCGAACTAATTTTTCCCCTCGCAATTTGAAGAAAATGTACTACAACGTTGGTTTTGTTTTGTTTTACCTTGAAAGTAAAATACAGCTATTTTGTTGGCATTACAAAACATCTTTCATTTAAAACCAACTTGCATAAACAACTGAAGATTGTTGTACACGTTTTGCTATTATACTATTTGTTATTCCTTTTATTTTAGTAATGTATTTTCTATCAATATACACTTTTTATTTCCCCCCCAACAACTGATGAATTTGTTGTACTCACAATACTACTTCAAAATACACAAACTGAAAAATTATAGCAGTTCTGGTGATATATTATCAACTTTTTCTTCGCATTAAAACAAGCATCCTCTTGAAAAGAATGCAATTCATTAAAAACCAAGGGAAAGTTGTATTAGTTCATTTCACTGCGTGGTGAGGAATACAAGGAGTGGAAAGATGGGAGGCAACTAATTTAACAATAATTTACTTTTATATAGAGCTTTTCATCCATAGACCTCAGAGCACTTCACAAAGGTGGGTTGGTGCTATTTATCCCCAGCTTTTACAGAAGGGGGAAATTGAGGACCAGAGACTCAATGATAAAGCAAGGAACAGAACCTAGGAGAATGCTAGTTCCTAACCCAGCACCCAGAGCAGAGCCACATGTTTTAGGAAGGTTTCAGAGTAGCAGCCGTGTTAGTCTGTATCTGTAAAAAGAAAGGGAATTCTTGTGGCACCTCAGAGACTAACCAATTTGAGCATAAGCTTTTGTGAGCTACAGCTCACTTCATCGGACGAATGCAGTGGAAAATACAGTGGGGAGATTTTATATACACAGAGAACATGAAACAATGGGTGTTACCATACACTGTAACCAGAGTGATCAGGTAAGGTGAGCTATTACCAGCAGGAGCGAAAAAAAACCTTTTGTAGTGATAATCAAGGTGGGCCATTTCCAGTAGTTGACAAGAACGTTTGAAGAACAGTAGAGGGGGGGAAATAAACATGGGGAAATAGTTTTACTTTGTGTAATGACACATCCACTCCCAGTCTTTATTCAAGCCTAATGTAATGGTCTCCAGTTTGCAAATTAATTCCAATTCAGCAATTTCTCGTTGGAGTCTGTTTCTGAAGTTTTTTGGTTGAAGAATTGCGACTTTTAGGTCTGTAATCGAGTGACCAGAGAGATTGAAGTGTTCTCCAACTGGTTTTTGAATGTTATAATTCCTGACATCTGATGTGTCCATTTATTCTTTTACATAAAGACTGTCCGATTTGGCCAATGTACATGGCAGAGGGGCATTGCTGGCACATGATGGCATATATCACATTGGTAGATGTGCAGGTGAACAAGCCTCTGATAGTGTGGCTGATGTGATTAGGCCCTATGATGGTGTCCCCTGAATAGATATGTGGGCACAGTTGGCAACTGGCTTTGTTGCAAGGATAGGTTCCTGAGTTAGTGTTTTTGTTGTGTGGTGTGTGGTTGCTGGTGAATATTTGCTTCAGGTTTGGGGGGCTGTCTGTAAGCAAGGACTGGCCTGTGTCCCAAGATCTGAGAGAGTGAGGGATCTGTGAGAGTGAGGGATAGGTTGTAGATCCTTGATGATGCACTGGAGAGGTTTTAGTTGGGGGCTGAAGGTGATGGCTAGTGGCCTTCTGTTATTTTCTCTGTTGGGCCTGTCCTGTAGCAGGTAACTTCTGGGTACTCTTCTGGCTCTGTCAATCTGTTTCTTCACTTCAGCAGGTGGGTACTGTAGTTGTAAGAATGCTTGATAGAGATCTTGCAGGTGTTTGTCTCTGTCTGAGGGGTTGGAGCAAATGCGGTTGTATCGTAGAGCTTGGCTGTAGACAATGGATCGTGTGATGTGGTCTGGGTGAAAGCTGGAGGCACGTAGGTAGGAATAGCAGTCAGTAGGTTTCCGGTAATAGGGTGGTGTTTATGTGACCATCACTTATTAGCACCATAGTGTCCAGAAAGTGGATCTCTTGTGTTGACTGGTCCAGGCTGAGGTTGATGGTGGGATGGAAATTGTTGAAATCATAGTGGAATTCCTCAAAGGCTTCTTTTCCATGGATCCAGATGATGAAGATGTCATCAATGTAGCACAAGTAGAGTAGGGGCATTAGGGGACGAGAGCTGAGGAAGCATTGTTCTAAGTCAGCCATAAAAATGTTGGCATACTATGGGGCCATGCGGGTACCCATAGCAGTGCCACTGATTTGAAGGTATACATTGTCCCCAAATGTGTAATAGTTATGGGTGAGGACAAAGTCACAAAGTTCAGCCACCAGGTTTGCCGTGACATTATCGGGGATACTGTTCCTGACTGTTTGTAGTCCATCTTTGTGTGGAATGTTGGTGTAGAGGGCTTCTATATCCATAGCGGCTAGGATGGTGTTATCAGGAAGATCACCGATCGATTGTCGTTTCCTCAGGAAGTCAGTGGTGTCTCAAAGATAGCTGGGAGTGCTGGTAGCATAGGGCCTGAGGAGGGAGTCTACATAGCCAGAAAATCCTGCTGTCAGGGTGTCAATGCCTGAGATGATGGGGCATCCAGGATTTCCAGGTTTATGGATCTTGGGTAGCAGATAGAATACCCCAGGTTAGGATTCCAGGGGCGTGTCTGTGCAGATTTATTCTTGTGCTTTTTCAGGGAGTTTCTTGAGCAAATGGTGTAGTTTCTTTTGGTAACCCTCAGTGGGATCAGAGGGTAATGGCTTGTAGAATGTGGTGTTGGAGAGCTACCTAGCAGCCTCTTGTTCATATTCCAACCTATTCATGATGACGACAGCACCTCCTTTGTCAGCCTTTTTGATTATGATGTCAGAGTTGTTTCTGAGGCTGTGGCTGGCACTGTGTTCTGCACAGCTGAGGTTATGGGACAAGTGATGCTGCTTTTCCACAATTTCAGCCCATGCATGTTGGAGGAAACACTATGTAGAAGTCCAGTCTGTTGTTTTGACCTTTTCTAAATAAGATGGCTACAGTCTACCTTCATCAACATCAGTGTGGTTCCATTGATGTAGCTAAGAGTCAATTCAGTTTTGTATGATAATCAAAAGAGAATCTCCACACTTCACATTTTGTTGATCTGAAGGGTGGGTGGAAAGCTCTCCAAAGCACTCTCTCACACTACAGAGCCATAGCATTATGCCTGCAAAATGTTGTAGTGTAGACCAGGTCACGGTCCTTTTCCTCATACTTCCAGCTAATTCAATTTTAACACTCAAAAGAAAAAAAAAGAGACTCTGGACTAGCAGTCAAGTGAATGTTGAGACTGTCCAGAAAATACATGTTTGCCAGCTTTAAAAGGATAAACCTAATTCCTGGTCCAGCAGAGTACTGGATGCTGAACCTATTAGTTCATCCATGTGCAGCTACAAAGGAGACTTGATCCAGCACAGATCTGGATAAACTCCTATGTGCCATGTATAAAAGAATTTGAAGGGTTAAAAAATTGGAATCCCCCTTTACCCCAAACTCTGCTATAGTTAGTCTCAGTCTTGGCTACAGAGCTAAACTGTTTTATTCCACGGGGCAACTATAGGAGGCCAACATCACTTGAAAATAATTAAGGCTGTCACTCAGCCAAGAACTATTAAATTCCAGGGCTTGTGTGGTGCACCAAGAGAGAAAGTGTTATGTAATGGATAGAGCAGGAGACAGTCCTCTGTTGGATTTTGTATCCATTTTAGCATCTGACTTTGAAAAAAAACACAGCCGCTCTGTACCTCGGTTTTCCCATTGTAAAATGGTGATAGTACCTAACTCGCAGGCATATTGGGAGGCTTAATATTTATAAAGCACTAAGATCCTTGGATGAAAGGGGCATTAGATTTACACTATATTTTTGAGACCTGAGTGTTTTGCATATTATGCTGCTGACCTCCATAGTAGCCAATGATCACTGTGTATGCCAATATTTGTTTTGTTAAAAATCAAATATAGAACACATTTATGCAAAGCCTTTATGCAGAAATCCTGTCATCTATTTTACAAAGCAATCCATGGTAATATTTAGATTCTTTACAATATTATTTTCAATATTAAGACTAACTCTAGAGATAAATTCGTCCTTCTCATTCCCTGTGGTTTCTCTCTTTAACAGGCAGTACATACATGCTCTTTTTGTGTTTGTGTGAAATATTAACTGTAAGTATTAATTTGGGGTGCAGACTCCCAAATGAAGGCATGACATTTTGAGGGATGCTTCTATCCTTAAACCAAAGAATAATTTTGTGGGAACTCCTGATGTATAATGGGATATGTACTTAGGACATCTCTGCTCCCCTCTAACAATATATGCAGAAGGATGTCACAACTCCATGAATGATTTTACCAGTAACCCAGCACAGTGCACAGTCAAAATCTTGGATTCTGAGCATAGTTATAGCAGCACAGGAATTAGCCAGTGATAATCTAAAGGTCAAATGCAATCACCCTCAGCTTCTCCCTCCCATTTAATATTTGAAAGCTTACACCCACTTCAAGCTGAGCTTCCATTGAGGGGCCCCTGGAGTCAGAGGGTCCGAGCATGCCTATTGGCCGCCCTGGGAATTTATTCCAAATCAAATCATCATCTTTCATGATTGCAAAGTTAAAAACATCTGCAAATGGGCATTCTCCATTCATCGCCATCACTGTGTAATTGGCGACACAAAGTATAGCATAAATGCCAGGCTGAGAATGACTGCTTCAAATGACACTAAGTTTTACTACTACAAGCAAAGCTATGAAATGTAAAAAGAAAAGGAGTACTTGTGGCACCTTAGAGACTAACCAATTTATTTGAGCATGAGCTTTCGTGAGCTACAGCTCACTTCATCGGATGCACACCGTGGAAACTGCAGAAGACATTATATACACACAGAGACCATGAAACAATACCTCCTCCCACCCCACTGTCCTGCTGGTAATAGCTTATCTAAAGTGATCATCAAGTTGGTATACATCCGATGAAGTGAGCTGTAGCTCACGAAAGCTCATGCTCAAATAAATTGGTTAGTCTCTAAGGTGCCACAAGTACTCCTTTTCTTTTTGCGAATACAGACTAACACGGCTGTTACTCTGAAACCTATGAAATGTAGTTAACTGCAGCTTTTTTCATTTGCCAGTTCCCTTTTAGCCTGCAAAGGTTTTCTTTCAGTAATTAACTTGCACATGCTACTTACTATGTACATTTTTCAGTAGGAAAAAAAATCAGTGTTGGACCATATGATGTAGTTTGGTCTTATACTATGTTACCTTCCCCACCATTTGTTGCAAAAAGATATTTTGGAGAAAGGAAGGATTCTCTCAGGAAGGTTTGGGTTTTGGGGGAAGGTAGTTTTCTCCAGCTAGATAAAACCTAATTTTGTTTTTGAGGGTCCCCCTGGAGTTTAATCCTTGTAAATTATGTGGCTAGGAAGGGGGCTTCCTTTTTCCCCACACTTTCCTTCAGGCTGAAAAGTATAAGCCAGATGTCTGCTACTTTTCTAGTTATGAGGGGGAAAATAGGCTGGAGGAAGAGGAAGTTGTTCCCTTTGTGTTAGTATTATGCAACAGTTGGGGTGATTGAGCAGAGGGGGGTACAGCGTACATTGGTGCCCCAAAGTTTCCCAGTAATAACCACTTACTGGCATTAAGGATCATCCTGGCTTCTCTCCGAATATGGCTTTTTTTCTCCCTTCTATAAGTTTCTTAGTTGCCCAGATTTGGGGGGGGGGGAGGGGGAGATACTGGTTCTTAAAACAGAAAGCCTAGAAATATTGGGGAGAAGATATTTCTAAGGATATAAGGATGATGGAAGTTTCAGAGTAGCAGCCGTGTTAGTCTGTATCCTTAAAAAGAAAAGGAGTACCTGTGGCACCTAAGAGACTAAACAATTTATTTGAGCATAAGCTTTCAGGAGCTACAGCTCACTTCATCGGATTTTCCACTGCATGGATCCGATGAAGTGAGCTGTAGCTCATGAAAGTTTATGCTCAAATAAATTTGTTAGTCTCTAAGGTGCCACAAGTACTCCTTTTCTTTTTAAGGATGATGGAGAAAGCTTGTATTCTGCTTGTATTGGAAACCTATCTGGGCGAGGCCAGGACTCATGCTAGCTACTGAAAGTGTTTGTTAAAAGGAGGGAGTGACAATTAATGGCCAGAGAATGTGGTTGAGGGAGCTAGGGTTACCAGGTTGTCTCTTGATGTACTGGGATAGCAGGGGTCTTTTCTTCATCAAAGGCAAAAAGGGACTGGATATAAATCACTGAATCAGGAGGGGAAAGTGATTGGTGATTAGAATTTCCAGAAAAAAGGGTTACTAACCTTCTGTAACCATTCTCCGAGATGTGTTGTACATGCCCATTCCATTTCTTGGTTTGCGTGCACAGTCCGAAATATTTCCCTCAGTGGTGTCCAGTAGGGCAGCTCAAGTGCCCTCTGCTGCTGCACGCCGCTGTGGATCGGTAAAAAGGGCCCAGCCACATCAGTTCCTTTCTGCCAGACAACACTGATGCAGAGGGCTAGGAGGGTGGGTCATGGAATGGACATGTTCAACATCCTGAAGAACAAGTTATAGAAGGTTAGGAACACTTTTTTCTTTGAGTGCATTCCACTCTTGGTGACTCACAAGCCATGAAGTAGGAGGAGGGATCAGAGTTCTTGTATGCACAGACCAGAGTGCAACTTGTCCAAATTTAGGATCATCTCTAGAGTACTGAGTGATGGCATAATGTGGCATGCAAAGGTGTGAATTGAAGACTAGGTTGTTGCTCTGCAAATTTCCTTGACAAGGACTTGCACAAGGAATGCCGCCACGGCTGCTTGAGATCTTGTGGAATGTGCTGTCAGTTTGTTTGGCAAGGAAATGGCCGCAGATCGTAACATCCATGAATGCAGGAAGTTATCAGAGGTGAAATTCTTTGTGAAGAGACCAGGAGACTTTTCATCCCGTCTGTGATGGCTGTGAATAGTTGGGCTGACAATCAGAATTATTTAGTCCTGTCTATGAGGAACATCTAAGGTGTACAGGCGGTGCTCCTCTGTATTGGTGTGTGGTTTTGGATAAAACATGGGTAAGTAAACTGAGTGGTTAATATGAGCATTAGACACCACTTTAGAGAGAAATCTTGGATGAGGGCATAAGTATACTTCATCCTTCAAGAAGATTGCATGAGGCAGTTCGGATGTCAGCGCACGCAGCACAACCACCTTCCTAGATGAAGTAATAGCTACTGGAAAAGCTTACCTTCAGTGATAAGTGTAGTAAGGAACATATTGCTAGAGGCTCAAATAGTAGCCCCATGAGCACCAACAAAACTAGGTTCAAGTACCAAGATGGAATAGGTTCCCTTATCTGAGGGTACAACCTTTCCAGGCCCTTCAAAAATCTGATTGTCATATTTGAAAATATGGAACAGTATCCATGTAAGGATGAAAACTTGATATTGCTGCTAGGTGGACCTTGATAGAAGTAATTGCCAACCCTGGTGCAATAGAAAATCCAGGATATGCTGGATAAGGGATTGCATTGGAAAGACCCTAGATTGATGAGACCATATAGAAAAACCACGCCACTCTGACAAGAAAATAGACTTGGTAGAGAGCTTTCTACTATTTAACAAGACACCAAGACCACTGGATCCAGTGCAGCTGGCAGTGAAGATCTGGCTACAGATTTCCCCTCATCAACTAAAAAGGAGAACTCCTGTCAAGCATTCTCTGGCAGTATGTCCCCAATGTAGGAGAGTCCCAAACATTAAACTCCTAATGACCCAAAAGCATTTTCTGGCTGGCAGTCCTGACTTGCAACTTTTCTACCACTTTTTTTTTTCTCCTTTGGCGCACATCCTTTGATTTGGGAGTCAGCCCTTGTTGCCCCTGTCATTTCCTTTCCTTGGCCACCGACACCAACAGAGAGCCCAGGGAGAGGGAAGATGAGAGTTGAGATATTTAAATCCCTTGGATGGGACATAATATTTACATTTGGCCCTTTTTGACATGGCAGGAAGGGATGAAGGGGTCCATGATTGCCAGATACTCTTAATGAGCTCCATGATTGTTCAGGATGTGGGAGGGGGCTCCAGGGCAAGGGTGCGGGGGGAGGAGGGAGGAAGAGAGCTCCAGCTGGGGGGTGCGGGCTCTGGGGTGGGACTGGGGATGAGGGGTTGGGGGTTCAGGAGGGTGCTCCGGGCTGGGACCAAGAGGTTCAGAGGGCAGGAGGAGGGGGATCAGCACCGGGGCAGGGGTACAGGAGGGGGGCAGGGGTGCAAGCTCCAAGCAGCACTTACCTCAAGCAGCTCCCAGAAGCAGCGGCATGTCTCCTCTCTTGTTCCTATGCAGAAGCACAGCCAGGCAGCTCTGTGCATTGCCCTATCTGCAGGTACCACCACTGCAGCTCCTATTGGCCACAGTTCCCAGCCAATGGGAGCTGTGGGGCAGCGCAGCATGCAGAGCCCCTTGGCTGCCCCATGCATAGGAGCCAGAGAGGGGACATGCCACTGCTTCCGGGAGCCGCTTGGAGCGGGGCAAGCCCTGGAATCCACTCCCCGGCAGGAGTTCCGGAGCAGGGCAAGCCCTGGACCCTGCTCCCCAGTGGAAGTTTGAGCGCTGGATTAAAATGTCTGGAGGGCCGGATGAGGCCCCTGGGCCGTAGTTTGCCCAGCCCCAGTTTAAAGCAATAGATTTGATCCATTAGGTTGGGAGCATTGTTTTAATATACTCAGTTTAGTTGACTTCGGTCTCTTTCAATTACCCTTCCAGAAAAAACAGGTGAAAAATAATCTCTCTTTATATCATTTAGTTTGCTGTTGATTGAGTCCCTTCTCCTGATGCTTGCTTAGTTTTTGCAGGCTAGTGAGGACAGAACAGCTATTATTCAAGACATTTTAAAGGAGTTCTCAGAGTTTTAACTTGCATATTCTTCCCTTTCTTATCTACATCTCATCAATGAAATATGAGGATTATTGATAAGGACATAGAATTTACATAGATAATGGGTTCAACCTTAACTTTGAAATGGGGATTAATTCTAAAAATAGTAGCAATAAATTACAACACAGAGCACTCTTATGCCAAGGGCACAAAAGTTTAGAGAGTCAACTACCTACCACTATACAATGCTTAATACAAAAGATGTGAATGAATTCCAGGTATAAGTCTTGGATATTTGATCCATCCACTTGTTCATTCTCACCACAATGAAGAAATGACAGGCTTCTGCCTTCACCTGTGTGACAGAATATACCCGTATGCCCTGCACACTAGTGTAATAGTTTTTGTACAACGCATCTCTTCTGAGACATCATTTAAAAATTCATAATTTGCTGATTAATAATATGGCAAAATGCGTGTAGCAGTGTTATAGCTGAAGTTATGAATGTAAGCTAAAATCAGGTCTACAAGTATTTTTTCCAGATAAGTCTGGGGAATGGCTAAACCAGTTGCTCAGGGACAAGCTGATGCCTCAGCCAGGTGTAAACAAGGCCAGTGGGCCACTACTTGCTAAATGGCCATTCTTTGGCAGGAAAGACAGCATGGGTGAAAAATCCACATTTTAGCAAAGAAACATCATGGAGTTTCCTTTCACACAGACTGCTTGTCACCTTGCTCCCAGCTGGAAATTCTTCTCAAAGGGGGACAAGACTGTAAAAATAAGGGGCAGACACCCCAAGACACCCCCATCGCATTTACAGCACCTGAAGAGACGAGGGAAGCAGCCGTTGGATGCTGAGGGAGGGGTCCTGACCTAAAGCGCATGTGGTCAGAAAATTGCTTTGAATCTAATATAGTTTGTTAAGGTAGGCACAAGTAAAGTGTTTTATTTTTTCTTGTAAGCATTTCTGACTTTTATGCCTCGCTACTTGTACTCTCAAAATCTCTTTTTGCAATTAATAAACTAGTTGTATTGTTTTATCTAATCCAGTGTGCTCAAGTATCTGGGTAACTCCATTTGGGGTAACAAGTTGTTTGCATATTATTCTCTTAAAGGAATAACGGATTCAGTATATTCGTACTGGCCAGGAGAGGGCTGGGAAGTATAGGACGTACATTTCTGGGGGGAAATATGGTAATTTTTAAGGCTGATAAGAGCCAAGGTGTGGCTAGCTGGCTGCAGCATACACAAACATAGCTGGGAGTGACACATGCCAAAAGCTGTTTGTGAGCAGTTCAGATTGGAGGCTACAGAAGCAAGGCACTGTAAAGGGCACCCCATGTTACAGGGCAGAAGTGACACAGCTACTCATTAGTCTGGATTGTACCCTGGTATGTCACAACCTGTCACTGACTGGCTTTGTTCATTGTTCATTCCCCATAACCTTCTGCTAACCCTATCCATCTCACTGTAATTTTCTGAGGACTATATGCACCCAAATCAGAGTACAGAATTTGGTCCAAACTTACCACAGATGTGCAAGGATGGACCTGGTCTACTTAACAGTGGAAACATTTACAAGATGAGTTTCTAACCATACACACTAGGTCACATCCATATCGTCTACCTAGCCAGTTTGAGAAGAGAATATGAAAAATTCTGTCCTTTCCATCTTCTGTCTTCAACATAAAAGAGGTAGAGGAATGAGGGAGGGAATGCAAAGAAAAGGACATTTGACCAATCCTACTACGGGTGCCTGGGTTAGAACCTATTCATGTCCATCCCTGGAATAGGAGGTTCCCAGCAGTCTTACTTTCTGATGCAACCAACTTGTCAAACTTCCTAATGGAGATTGTTCTCCTTGTGTCAACAATTAGTTTAACCAATTTCCTTTCTCAGTCAAAGTTCCCTGTTGTAAGTAGGCAATTACTCACTCTCTAGTCATTGAAACAGCAGGAGGACCCCCTGCTACTAGAGCTTTTGATCCTTATTTAGCTGTTTGTGTACAAGACTGATCTTCTGTTGGACATTTTGAGCAGTGTCCCCCTAGGTTCCTCTCAAGAAGTCTGAAAGTTAGGCTTTGTCTACACTGGAACCTGATTGACACAACTTTTGTCCTGCAGAGGTATGAAAAAACACCCCTCGGAACAATGAAAGTTTTGCTGACGAAAAGCCCACTGCAAACAGCGCTTTGCCAGAAGCAGCTACTGCTGCTTGTTGGGGGTGGAAGTTTTTTTGGTCAGCGGCAGAGTTCTCTCCTGCCGACAAACAGCGGCTACACGGTGCACCTTTTAGTGGCAGAGCTGTGTTGCTCAAAGGTACGTAGTGTAGACCTAGCCTTATAGATAAAGCTTTTAATTTTAAAAAGTTGAATGCTCTCCAGTCCTAACCACTTCTCCAGACTGACTGATGGCCTGAGGAGATTACCCAGCCTTTCAGACTAGCTTCCACAATAAAGAAATTTTCAATGGAATTTGAGATGAGACAACATAATACCTTTGTCCGCCCACCAATCTAGATGCTAGAGAATTGATGAGATAATCAGGGGTATGTAATCTAGACATTCTTTCTCTCAGGAACCAGCACAGAGAATCTCTGAAACACTCATGAGAAACCATAATCAGGTCAATACTCTAGTAACAAAACCATCATTCCTAGCAAGTGAAGAAATTCTCTGGCAGTTAAACACGATATTGAAATGGCACTCTGTATCTGGACATAAGTCTCCCAAAAGCAACAGCTTCCTCAGTAGTACCTTCATTCACAACTGGATGACCCTTTAAAACAATAATGGTATCCTTTCAATTTTGTCCATGACTGTGTCCCGAAGAGCCCCTCCGTGCCCACTGGCAAAGGGTTCACTGCCATGTAATAGCAACTTCTATCAACCTGACAAACTCACTACACCTAACACATTGTTGTCATGCCATTTATAAAGAATGTCATGTAAGATATCAAATGAAAGCCAGTGACACACCGGTCATTAATATCGTTCTGAAATGTAGGTATTTAGCACTGTAGAAGGAATTATGGATTCATAGTGATATTATGCTTTAAAGTCTGTAACTAAACAAAGGGAGAAACAGGTTTTCTTCCAGACAAGAGGGATGACAGTTATCTCCTTGTCTCTAATGTAAATTTAGCATGGTGATGCCAAAGACAATGGACAGTTCATTTGTATTGGAGTGAAACAGGAGTAGAAAATTAACATGAGGATGTGAAATCAGGATGGGAAGACACTGGAGTCTGAACCCCAAGGGGTCATGTTCACTGTGGTGACAAAGACAATAAGCCTGGGGAATATAAGGAGAAGCAAAAAGACATTTTGGTTATCCATTACGGAGGGAACAAAGAGGTACTGCTCTTTGCATTCCATAAACAGTGGATCCCAGGCTGAGAGAGTTGTTGATGCTAAGAAGTGGTTGAAGGTGAGAGAACTTCATTGGCGAGGATTGTAACCTGTTAAGATTTAGTCACTAGAAAGCGTGATTATATTTTTGTTTTGTTTGTAGCCATTTTTCTGTTTCTATTATCTCTGCTTAATATCAAACTTATTTTTGTTTTATTATAAATTCATCTCTGGGCCAGTATATTAAAGCGAGGTGAGCATCACCGGCTGAGCCAACAGGCTGCATATTCTGTCTCTTTGGAGACAGATTTGGTATTTCTGTGGGCATCCAATGACAGGAGCTGGATGCTGCAGAGACACTCTTCTGGAGAGTTTCTCTTTGGAAACTGAAGTACACACCCAGGATTAACCTGTAAGGTAAAGTTAGGACTGTCGGTCCTAAGAAGTTTGTGGCTAAGAGACTTGGTAAAGAGCTGTCATAACACCAGCAAAATTCTCTTTTGCTACGGCAGTGGGGTTACAGGGTGACTTGAAGTTTTCTCGGGGAATCCAGAACTGCACAATGACAAAACTGTACTGCTGTAGAGAGAGCGCTGTAGATTTTCTGGCAGATTCTAAGCATGTTCTGTGAACTGCAGCGATTAAAAGTTGTTTTTTTCTGATTTTGTGCTGTGCTGTCTTAATCATACTTTTTAGTTACTGCATTTGATGCATTGTTGTCATTTTAAATTATCTACAGAACCACCCACAATGAAAATGTTAGTTAATAAGACCAAAGAGTTTTTTGTAGGGGCTTCTGTAACTGTTTGTTGGAACAGATGAGGATTGCCTTAGAAAAACAGGAGGAAGAAATACAGACTTGGAATTAGATAAAGCAATTATTTTAATATTTAACTTACAGGGGCACTAAGAAGTCCCAGTCAGGAACAAGACACCATTTTGCTAGGTGCTATACAAATGTGTTAGACAGTCCCTGCCCTAAAGAGCTTACAGCATAAAGTACATACATGAGATGGGAAGAGGATACAATCAAATATACCCATTTACATTTCCAAATTTTTTCAAATAAAGTATAATTACTTCCATTTTCCAAGAAAGCCTGTTCCTTGGGGGAACAAAATTACCCTTGTATGAATTACCATTATCTTTTTGAAATATAAGGTCTCCTCCAACCACAGTGACTGCCCTAACCAGGTGGCTATTCTAAGTGGGACATTCTGTCTCTCCTGGAGCGAGAGAGAGAGAGAGAATACCTGGGTTCCAGTTTCTGCGCTATTGAAAATTTAACTACAATATTTAATGGTATGCCTGGTTCAGACATTTTTACCAGTGTTGTCTCCTATATAGAGCTAGGTGAATTTTTTTGGGGGGGGGGACGGGGGGGGGACACAAAGCATTTTTCACTGAAGAATGCTGATTCGGGTTGACTGAAAATATTGTGTGTATTCGTGTTGATTTTGAAAAACTGTTTTAGTTGAAAAGAAAATTGGAAATGTCAAAACAGTTCATTTTGATAGAAAACATTTTGATTTTTTGGGCTACATTCACAAGGGTATTTAGGCACCATTCACAGAACCACATCCGTGATGCCGGTCTAGTATAGCATTGCTAACACTGGTGGAGCTGATCAGTGGTGAATTACAGGTCCTATATATATTTTTTTTTAAGTGTAAATAAGGCCTGGGAAGTAGCGGGATCAAAGTTTACCTAACCATCCAGGCCAACAGTCCATTGACATACTTGCTTCATGGCAAAAAAACACTCTTATTTGTGCCGTCTTAACTTAATTTCACTGCAGTGCACATGAACAGTTATCTGAAAATTCTATTCCTCATTGCAAAAAAGGACAATTTTGAATATGTCAGCCATTTCCTGTCATGACTACAGAACAGAATTTTCTCTTAACCTTACAGGGCAATATTTAATGTGGTAGAAAATACTAAAAACTGTAGCATGAAGTTCAGTTTACTGCTGTGCTACATACAAGACTCATGTATAGCCTTGTATTGAAGGGGGGGATTTTAATTAAATATCCATTTGTTTTTAGGACTTTGCTGTTGAACAAAAGAATGTGGCGGTGGATCTACTGGGTGTCTCTGCAAGATGAGGATACAATTTTTGTTCCTGCAGAGTTTTCATATCATACTATAAAGTTATTAAAATATTTAAAAGTTCTTGTATTCCCTCAACAGATGTGCAGAACTCTCATTAATGTAAACAGGAGTATGTGAATATATCCAGACCAGAATGCATTCTTGGATCTTTGTGGTTCTGAACGCCGTGTAAAGGAAGTTTTACTCGTCAGGGTGAATTCCACTGAATGACACAGAATGCCTGATTTTCAGAACTGCTGAGCTCCCAGCACTTCATTTTAAGTCAACAGCAGCCACAGATGCTCAGCACTTCTGAAAAATCAAAAGCAGAATTCCTTGAAAGACCCTCTATTCCTGCAAGAATGATATAAGATGTCAGGACTGCCATCTGATAAATCAGAAGGAGTAGGCCAATACCTCTGGATTTTAATTTTGGAAGAGGTGATAAAAGGAGAATGGGGAACGCCGTAACAGGAACTGGAGAATACATAAATAGGGTATGGATTTGCATGTTACAGCAAAATAACTAGATAATTTTACCCATATAACCTGGGTTCAAGTTCCTTCTCCAGAATGGGGATTCAAACCTGGGTTCCCCACATGCCAGATAATTGCCCTAATCACTGAGTTATGGGCATAAAAGGAAGTTTTCATAGCACCGCCACCAGCATTTGTTTTGTTAATGAGGCCTTAAATCCCCCTTTGTGTCTAGATTTCCATGGCTTTTATTGAAAAGTAAAAAATGTCTGAAATCAAAACAAGAATGTTTTGTTCGACCCAAAATGAAATTGTCAGAGTTTTTCATTTGCTTAAGATTCTGAAAATTTTCAGTTGACCTGAAATAATTTGTATTCCACATTTTTCAGAACTGCCAGTGAACCAGTTAATTTACACAACTCTTCTGCTCTATACCTGAACTTAGCCTACATTGTAATTTCTATCACTGGTACTACCATAATTTATCAGGGGGTGTTGGTGATAAATTATGCTTCTCATTCTTGCCAGTGTAGAGTCCTCCTTAAAGTTCAGAAGGACACAATTTTTTTTATGACAGATTGGTAGGCATGCTGTATTAAGAAAAGGTCCTTTTATTTTATATTGATTTTTCTGCTTTCAGGCAGGGATTTGGTTTTATTGCTAAAACTACTTTTGTTGGGGTTTAGCATGGGCAGGAGCTAAAAGTTTGCTGGAGGCAGACTGTTGCTTTGAAGCACATCTAGCATTCCACTCCTCTACCTGCAGAGAGATAGGAGAGTACCTTTTGTTTTTCAAGACATAGATCATGCATTCCTTGTGGTATAAAGCAATTTCTTTTAATATTCTGCAGTGCAATTCATTAATTCCCAAAGCTGCATGTTGTAGTATGCTCTCTGAACAAAGCTAAGTACTTTCCCTTCCAGGGCTGTTTTGTCTTCTAAATGTATCCTTCCTGGATGTGTCTCGCATTATTGTGTATGCACTGGTTCTATTTAATGAACATATTAATCCCTAGTTCTTTTGCTTAGTTTGTAATTGTAGCATTTATCCCCATTTTAAAAATTCTGGATATGGATTATTATTGTGCAACTTCTGTCCAGTCTGGAATGGACGGAAAAATGGAATAAAGTTATGAGTTAAATAAATAAAATACATACTTTATTTTTGCTTCTACTGTACTTCAGCACTGTCTTAGTGTATTCTTGCTACTTTTTCTTCTAGCATTACTTACAAAAAATCTGTTACAACACCTGAGGTCTGCAGAACTGGAATTGCTGACTTCCCAAGGTAGAGAGAGGACAAAAATATGAAAGGCAGAGCCTTTTCCATCAAAGACCACCTACTCCAAAATTCTCTTCCCTTCTCTATATATGCCAGAGTCCACCTGGAGCACCCATTAGAGTGCTCAAGACTTGCATAGTATCTTCCACAATTTCCTGGAAGGTTAAGGCAAAAATTCAGGGCTTTTTGTTTAACTTTCTAGTGGCTTTGGAATTTGTGGAACTTATTATCCATTTTGAAAATACTTACATTATTTTTTGTATGTTGGCCATAAGCCTTAAGGTGTTGGATTCATAAAAAGTTTAAACATTTGGGTTGATGAACTGCATGGGTATCCGATGAAATGAGCTGTAGCTCACGAAAGCTTATGCTCAAATAAATTGGTTAGTCTCTAAGGTGCCACAAGTACTCCTTTTCTTTTTGCGAATACAAACTAACACGGCTGTTACTCTGAAACCTGCATGGGTATGAATTATTTCCTTGTGAAAGGACAGTTCCTGGTGAAGGCAGGGTAATAAATGGGCAACAATGAAAGAGCACAATTGTGGTCACATAGCTGGTGACATCAAACTTAACACGTTGTAAAGTGAACAGAGAAAACCCTCAGCTGTTCAGTGACATCCGATGAAAGTTTTTGTTTCTTCTGAAGGGACATCAGCGTACCTCACATCCTGGTATAGCTCAGTTTAGTTCACAGTGAAGGTGCAACTCCTTTTTAGCACCTCTCATCAGGCAAAATAAATAAATACATGGTCATAGTGGTGGCATTTTGCAATAAACCAAAGGACAAAAATGTCTGAGAGACAAGGTGGTCCAGAGCAGCAGAGCCAGCCAGGGATTCCTCCACAGATGGCTAGTTAATCTGTCCCTTTGAGGGCCACAGCCATTGAAAGGAACCATAACAGATTGAAGAATCAGCCAAAATGGTTACATGGGAATAGCAGGCCCCTATATACCGTGCCACGAAGGGGCATCTTCAAGGGACAACCGAGCCAACCTGATGGATACCACTGAGGGAAAATCTTTCCAGCAGCAGTGCACATGGCACGCACACACCTACACTGTAATGGACATGAGCAAACACTGAAAGAAGAGTTAAGGGGTTCTGCCCACACTGCAAAAAAACCAAATACTGTGCCAATGGAATACAACCTCTGGCAAAAGCAAAACTTAAATGTCATGGTTACTAACCTAGCATTATACATGTACAGTGTGGTCAAATCATATTTTAAGACAACCATGCCAGTAACTGATAAACTCAGTGTTAAGTTATAGTGGGGACCAAGGCCTTAATTTCACACTAGCCCAACCATCCTTCCACTTTTTTTTAGTGGTAATGGCCAAGAAACAGTTACTGGTTACGGAATGATCCAAAAGCTGTTCATCTCCTACCATGTCCTAATCGCAAGTTATAAACTCGAAAAAGCAAAATCTTCAATTTAAACTACTGCTACAACAGATAAAAATCTAGAAACATGCTACATTAAATTGCTAAGGGAGGTAAGGTATCCAGCAAAGGTCTTCAGAATAAAAAAATATAATAGGGTCTCTCAATTAGAGAAGTGGCACTCTGAGCCTATGTGCTGGCATGCCTACAGTTTTTTTAAATGTCTGGCAGGATGTTTTACAAACTAAACTCAGCAAGCTTACAATTCTACCAGAAGGTGCTTCAGATGGTTTTGCTAATAATTTTGATCAGCTAAAATGGGGCGGGGTGGTGGTGGGGGGGAACATTTCATTTATTTGGCTTTTCAAAAAAACTGTCAAATCTAAGCAGGACCATTAACTGCCCCCTCCTGAATACCCCCTCCACCCAAGATAAAAACACCTTTTTTTTTTCCTGGCCTCAAAAGTAGTTTGTAAAATCAGCCTTTGTTTCCAAAACTAAGTTTGGTCATTCTTTGTGCATTTCCCTCACTAGAAGGAAGAACATGATTCTTCAGAAAATTCATTGAAAGCTGGCATTGCTTCTACTGCAAACATGTAAGTGCTAACCACCATATATTGGCTTTTGTTTTAATAGCCTTTTAACCAACTTTGTTAATGGACTGAATGCAATTTAGATATGGAACTTGGCTAAAACGTAGCTTCAATTGGCTATTAAAATTTAAGAGCCAACTAAGATAGCTAATTACAAAAAAAAGCTCCAGTGATAATGCTAAGCAGAATTAGTAATAGCAAATGACAGTCTGTCTAGTCTTATTCCCAAAGGGAAAGAAACTCTTAACTGAGAAGTCAACCAGACAATGTGCAGAAAACCTAATTGCATTACTGGTATTATGGCATCCCAAATCTGGCAGCTCACTAGGACAAAACAGTGAATAAAGTCTGTCAAACTCTACTCACGAAAGCAACTAACTCTTTTTTTACATACCAGCAGATTCCAGGAACGATTTCATTCTGGGATGTCGGACCTTACTGGGAAATATTCCTGTAAAACAGCCAGGAAAAGGTAAGACCATCAAGCTAGCACAATCTAAAAAAATCCTGCACCCAAATTAGATTCTCCCTCCAGATATTTTACATTACAAAAAAAAAAAAAAACCCCAACGATCTGTCTGCTAAATGTTCAGCACTAAAAGAAGAGTTCTCCGCTTCATTATCGATATCCTCATTACACCATCAGCTGAAGAGCACACTAGTTCTCCCGTGAAGATTTATCATGTATGGTGGCCACTTTGAAACGTAGGTAGTGGAGTCTTTAACATTCCCTACTCAAGTGTCTCCCTGCTGTGCCTGTAAATGTCAGTCCAGTTTTTTCACGGCTGTGCGCACAGATTAGAAACAGCAGGAGAGCTTGGGAGTATGACTACAATGCCAGTAAGGACACTTGTCTTCATGGCATTGCTCAAGTGATTCTTGGAATGTAGGACCCTGCTGTTTTCTAATATTTACACACAACTGGAGTCATCAAGAGCAGTTAAATGCAGTCTAAAGGCAGCTTGCTTCCTTTGTGTTACCGGTTTTACACTCAAATGGGATGTCAACAAAAACTACCACCCCACTCGTTCAACTAAGTGGTATATTTTCCCCACCTTTTTGCCATCCAAGTGTAACTATCACACTATTTCATCACAATCTTCCACTTAGCTTTCCACTGCTATTGCCCACACTTTAAGCATCATGTAAATTCACATGGAGCACCTAGGGAGATTCTTGACCTCTAGTCGTGCTTTTGCAATCTAGCTTTTTTGTGACCAAACAAGAGCAGAGAGGGCCTAAGAAGTCATTCACCTAGGGTCTAAAGCACCTTCACTTCCTAGAACACTTTGAAATAAACACCTCACCTCAGAGACCATTCTTTTTTGTTATCAAGAAATTAGCACAAACGAAAGTATCTTCATAAAATGTCTCTGTGAATGTAAGTTTGGTCTTGGTTATCATCAAATGGAAGCACAGTATTTGTCGACTGGGAAGGTATGGAAGAGAGATCTGGCATACCAGTAAAATTCACAGGTGTTTCATTCAATTTTTTAAAATGTTCAATAATCAATAAAGAACACACACATGAATAAAGCTAGCTTTGCACATTCAGATATTATAATTTATATTTGCTTGCCTGTAATATTTCTCTGGCAGGATTTTCGAGTGCTGTGCTTTTAAATTATTACTTTAGCTTTCACTTTAACTTTTGATAGTAAACTTTAATTGGAAAAAAGACTGAAATGTAAAGGCTGCCACAGCCTCTTACCTTCACTTCTGGAAAGGTGCTCACTAGACAGACATTGAGGGGTAAAATCTGAGGTAGCCAAAATATTAACACATGGTGATACTATACTTGGAAATATCTAGCCATGTTCCCATAATTCTATGAACAGTAGAGTCCTAGGAAAGCCTCATGTTTATTTCTTCCCTCACGCATTGATAATGCCAGAAGTGAAAAGGCAGTAGGTGTTCTTCCACTGGTCTATTTAAAAATCTTACAATTTTAAACATTAATTTCCTTGTTTTAGAAGAAAAACTGGTGCATCACCTAATCAAGGAACACTTTGACCTGTGTGTGTTAACATACCCATTTATTTCAGTGTGTGGGATACCTGGATAACTACTTTATACAAGTATTTAAATCAGCAAGAAAAAATTGGCGATGTACAGTACAGTATTTCATTTGTTCATTACTACTACTTAAGCAGTTTATCACACCACCATTTCCTTCTTGAGAACTATGTCCATGCCAAATTAAGAGGTCTTTTTTGAATTACCTAAATGCAAAAAAGTGTTAGTTTTCAGTATGAAGCATACCCATTTATTCCATTTTTCCAAAAAATGCCTGTTGGGGCTAAGAATTACCATGAGGAAGTTCAGCATAGAAGTAGTGCTTTTTTAAAAAATTGGAATTTCAAATGAGAATGTCATCTCACCTATAAGCAAAGGTAAAGCATCATTCTAATGTGACAAGCATGAGAGCCAAGTTTTTAATTGGAAAAAGGTGTCCAAGTAGAGGACAAATTGAATTTTGTACCCTTTCTTGCTTCCCTAGGATATAAAAAGAAAACCTGAGGTGTGTTTGATTCCTGGGGGCAGAAATTCTGGTCTTGCCTACTCACCCTCCTGGAAGATAATGAATAACTGGAGAACTGATACAAAGACAAATACCATTCAAATGAAACTTGATTAAGTAAATATCTTATGAAATTTAGACATGTCAAAAAATGGTTTTCAGCAATGCACACTAACTGAACACAGCTTAGTTGCAAGATGAAACAGCTAACATGATTGCTCAAAACTATGTTCACGCTGTTAAATTTTGTTGTGTACGCCACGCTTGAGAACGAAAGTGATTTTTATTTACTGTTTAAATCTGTTTTGGTTAATGTTTATTTAATTCAAACACTTGAGAAATACCTGAAAAAAAGAGATGTCTATGCAATGATCAAAAATCCCTTTCCCTCCCCTTCAGTTAATGCTAAGTCTATATTTCATGCCTCCAAAAAGTCTTCATGCAAAAACAAGGAAGACCGGATGTGACATTGCTTTTTTTAAGGTAACAACAAGCAGAAAAAAGATCATTTGTCTACAGTTTCAGGTTTTCTTGCTACATCCTAAAGGAGCAAAAGAGGCACAATTTTCTCTTCAGGTTTCTTCAAAAAGCATAAAAAATATGCAAATATTAAAAACAACCTCACTTCAAAACCTGAAATTTCTGCATTTATGAATAGTATTTTTGTACATGAGTACACAAATACACTTTAATAAAACATTTATTCCGCCAAACAAGGTACAAACTGCAGCACAGCCATTTTTCAAATCCTGTAAAAATAAACATTAAAAAGAGAAGCAAAGATTCCAGCGCTACAGTAGCCAAACAAAGCGAAGCAAAGAACAAGGGCACATTATTCTAGTTCTTCTACTTCTGGACTCTCTGTCTGGTTCTTGTGCCTTTCGGCGAACTCTTCTTCCGTGTTTTCATGGCTTCTGAATCTGTAGTTTGTTAAAATAGAATAAAATTAAAGTAAATTATCTTTACACAGTAAAGATAGCAGGAAAGTTTTATGAGAAGATAGTTTATATTATTAGCATTTTAAAAGCATAATACCTCAAATTAGTTCGTATCTACTCTACAACTAAAGAGGAGCTCCCAATCCGAGGCTGTGGGAATCCTTGATAAGCTCTTTAAAAATACACAATATACAATTAAATATAACTCCCACACTTACTCCCTGACTCCATCAGTTACTTCACAATCCTTCGGTAACAGCAAAGGTAAACATTGCCATCTGAACAGGATTTAAATTTCCTGACAAAATTCTTTAGTTTCATTTTTTCCTTCATAAAAAGCTCAGTCTTATATGACAAAACGGGCCAAGATGTTTTCTCAGGCAGAGACTCCAGCTCCTGTTTGAAGTAAAGCAGGAAGCAAACTGGATAACCTGCCTGCCAGGTGTAAAAGGAGCAGAAATTGATGCAGAATCACTTCTGACACCTTTCTTCCTCCTGGACTAAGGTCATGCCCACACACTTGTGTGTGCCAGTGGTAGTCACATGACAGGAAAATAAAATAGAATAAACATAGGTTACCTTTTTCAAAAACAGAGACCAACCAAAATCTATATTGTTTCAGCTCTTCAGTCTCTACTAATGCCTTATCGAACATGGTCTTGACTTCTTCCCTAGAACTCCTACAAGAAATGAACTGTATACCTCTGGATCTTTTTAAAAAAGCAGAATTATCCACTTTGTCTCAGTTCCTCTGACTGCTTACTGTTGTGTGTGTGACTAACCTAAGTCGAGCTGGGCTTGTGTTCTTCATTGGAAGTCATTTTAAGAGAATGGCTGATTGCTCACCAGAAGAAGCCAGTGTTACCAAGTAAGGTGGCTTTGTCAGCCCGTGAATTAACCAAATGGACTGCCATACTGGATCAGAATAGTGACCATCTATTTCAGTAGCCCGTCTGCTAACTGACGGTATATATTTCTTCCAAACTTTAAAAAATATATCTCATGTAATTGTCGATGTTCTCATTAAAACATGTGTCTAATTTTTTTTGAAGCCTACAAAGCTCTTAAATTTAATGATAATCTTGTGGCAATGAGTTACACAGGATGAGTGTTCTATTAAAAAAACACTTATCGGTTTATTACCTTTCGGTTTCACTGAGGTTCTTCTTACTCTTGTATTGTGATGAAGGGTAAACAGCAGTGTCTGAGTAACCCACCCCTTCTGGAGGGAAAAATAAACTAATCTTCACCCTTTCAGTGACAGATACTAAAATCCCATCCCAGATTTAGCTGAGCCGTTTCCTTAACGTGCAACACTCCATTATTCAATGAGCCCCTTACACAGAAAGAAGGCAGAGAAATGGGATATTTTCTTCTGCTCAAAGGAAGGGCTGGATGGATGGAATGCTGTAAAGAGAATCCATTCATCCATACCTGAATATTAGAGAGGGCCTCCCAGCATGAAGCTGTTAAGTGGAAAAATAAACTTTTTGGTCGTGGGGAAAAGATACAGGAGTTCTCAAGCTCCCCATTCATGAGTTCATTTCTCAAGGATTTTTAAATCAAGCAAAACAAAGAGGTGGGAAGAAGTTTCTTTGTCATGAAGTCCTAAACACCTATCTTCTAAGAGCCTAAAAGGGGACAGAGGGGAGGGGAACACTATTGACATAAGCGTAAACCTCACTGTCATAACAGATTAAGAAATTTAACATCCAAGCATCTTGCTGTAATATTGTTGAACAAACTGCAACACTTTTCCTGAAAATACACCATAGGGAAACTCCCTGCATTGACAGTAACGACTCAGTGGTGTAATGAAAGCTGCTCCCAATCAGGGGCAAGGTGTCTAGAATGTAGATTGAACTGAACAGGCCTGAGACACGCAATCTTACAAGAGGAGCCATTTTATGTGCAAGAGAAGGCCAGATGTGCATATCACCACACATTCTGTTCTCTCTGACACAGAGGCAGCAGGCACTGAGGGCACCTGGAGTCAAGCAGCAAAGACTGAGGGAGAGCTAAAGCCAAAGCAGCACTGGACCTAAAAACAGCACCAGAACTAGACATATCATTAAGACTGACCAGCTGCAACCAAATTAATAGGGCAGAAGGAATAAAGATCTGTGATAGAGCCCTTTTTCCTTTAAAGAATGGGAGTACAAAAGTTATATGTTCCCCTGAAGCGTTCTCCCCAAAAATTTTCCTGCAAGGAGAGCCTGCACAATTAACATAGGAAGCATTGGAGTGCGATGTTTCTCCAAGATTGTTGAGGCACTGGAAACCTATACAATCAAAGTAGGATCAAGAGACCATATTTAGTCATCTTCTCTTGTGGTCATCTAATGCTTTTCACAAATCATTAAAGGAAAAGGAGGAATTGAATTAAAAAAAGAGTGGAAAAATGAATTCCATGATTCCAGGAAGGAAGAAGCAAAGAAAAACTAAAAGGACTGAGGAATAGAGTCTGTTTTTACACACTCTGCTTTTCATTGTTCTTTGCTTCTGTGTTTCCTGGTAGAAGACACCATAACACAGGTTGTCTGGAATTTTCACAAGGTGAGGATATCAAGGGAAAAGGAGCAGGACATAAACAATGTATGATTCCATGATCCTATGCTGTACATGCCATAGGACTGAGGTTGGGGTTTCGAGTGTTTTATTACAAAATGAAATAAAAATATTAAGTAGCTTAAATCAAGCTACTTTTACAATTGTAAAGGAAAACCTGTATTTCAATTATTTTGTTGAAGTCATCCCAACAACCAATTCGACATACTCACATATGTCAATAACCATATATAGTATGGTGTTTTTTTTTTAAATCAACCGTTCCATTAGGCAGGGAATTCAATCAGAAAAATTATTTTATTTAAATATAGTTCTTAATAAAATCTTGAGAAGATTTCATTTCACTGTAAGTGCTTCAGAGGGTCAGTACAGTATCCCGCCCCTCTTCCATCACTAGCAGTACATTTCACTTCCAGGTCCTTAAACCCAGGTTTGGACTGTAAGTACTGCAACACCCACTCAGCATTCTGCAATATATCTAACTATGGTTTAACAAAAGAGAGATCACTATTAATTTATTATTATGAAACAATTCAGCTGAACATAAATTTCTATTACACAAAATATTGACCAATGGAAGATTTTCCCCAGAAGTTTTGCACTTGGTTACAGGATCAGATCATATGCAAAATGCTACCCTTATTAATTTTGAATAGAAGGTAAATACAAAACGGTTTCCACATTTTATTAGGTCCAACAAGAGCTAGCTCTGTTCTCTGTTATAAATTAAACTGAATTAAGCCATTAGTGTCTCAGAGAGCTCTTAGAATAAGGGGACTGATAGAAAACCTATTTTCCCAAACATACAGAGTAAAACGACTCCTATATTTCATATACTGGAAATAACTATTGTCTAATTTTTTCCTATAACAGTGTATTAAAACCAGTTTTCAATAAATATATTTACCACTTTTAAAAATGTGTAGGGAAGACATTAACCAGGACAAACTACAAAGAAGTGTTGAGTTTTATACTGACTCAAGTGAGTTAAACAACCTTCCTCCACTTACAAGGGTCTTTAATGTAAGACACCTCTTACACCAGGGGCTTTTTTCTCTATTTGAACCACTCTTTAAACTCCTCAGATAAATTCAGGTCAGGTCATAAAAAGAAAGACAATTGCTTCCTATCACATTTAAATACAGTTGGTGCAGAATACGGCAGACAGTTTGTTAGAAACTATTTCTTGCAGTGAGCACAATATTTCTGTGCTCTGCAACTTGCACTGGCTTTCTATTAATTTCCAAATGTAATTAGAATGTGCTGGTTTTAACCTACAAAGCCAGATCATTTGAGGCACTACAGACTACAACCCCACAGATTTAACTGTGAGGATGCTGGAGATGGAGCATTCTGAGTTAAAATCCCTTGACTGTAAACTTTGCTTCCTGCTTCATTTTGCCAAAAACAAAATTGATCATCAGGCCATGCTGCAAGGCCCTTTTGTTCTCAAAACCTTTTTGAGGAGAGCGAAGGTAAGGACAAAATGGATGCTGGGGAGCTCAATCTTTTGGACAACAGTCATAGAAACTGCTATACTGATCAGGACAATGGAATGTCTACTACTCCTGTATCCTGTCTCTGACAGTGACCAATACCAAGTGTTTCAAAGGAAGCAGCAAGAAACCCAGTAAAACATAATTATGGAAAAAACTTGTCCTTTTAAGGAATTTCTTCCCACAGCCCATGAGTTAACAGTTGGAACATGCCCTGATATAGATTTATATTGCTATTTTTCAAAAAGAAAGCAAGTAGAGCCAAAGACAGACCCAAGAGAGAAGAGGATCACATGATCTGCCTTCCACAGTACCTTGTGGGTCACCAATAGTCTCCAAAATCCATGTCCATATTACTTAATGTTGGATAAGTAAGTCTTAGCTGAATGAAGAAAAACTCACCTAAAGAGCCGTAAAACAATAATCTAGTACCTATTTTATGTAGAGCTATGCTTCACAAAGAAACCAAAAGCTAAGTTCCTTTTAATTGAAAGGGGCAGTTGAAAATGCTAAGAATTTTTTTAGCTTCTCCACAATGGCCTTGTCTTTGAGTGCACTTTTAGCACCTCAATCATTCAAGTGGCCCCACTGACTGCACTTTAAAAAAATTTTGCTGTTAGTTTTTTGACTTTTGCAGGTTGCTCTTCAAATTCTTTTTTGGCCTGTTTAATTATACTTTTATGCTCGACTTGCCAGAGTTTACGTTCCTTTCTATTTTCCTCAGTAGGATATGGCTTCCAATTTTTAAAGGATGTCTTTTTGCCTCTAATTGCCTCTTTTACTCTCTTTAGCCATGGTGGCACTTTCTGGGTGCTCCTACTATGTTTTTAATTTGGGTATTCATTTAATTTGAGCCTCTATTATGGTGTTTTTAAAAAGTTTACATGCAGCTTGCAGCCATTTCACTTGTGACAACCTTTTAATTTCCATTTAACTAGTTCCCTCATTTTTGTGTAGTTCCTCTTTCTGAAGTTAAATGCCATTGTGGTGGGCTTCTTTGGTACTTTCCCTCCCACAAGGATATTACATTAGGGTCACTATTACTGAGCAGTTCAGCTATAGTCACATCTTGGACGAGATCCTGTGCTGCACTTCGGACTAAATCAAATAATTGCCTCTCCTCTTTTGGGTACCAGAACTAGCTACTCCAAGAAGCAGTCATTAATGTGGTCTAGAACCTTTAACTCTGCATCCCTTTCTGAGGTGACATGTAGCCAGTCAATATGGAGACAATATAAATCCACGATTATTATTGAGTTCTCTCTCCTTACAACCTTTCTAATCTCCTGGAACATTTCACAATCACCATTATCATCCTGGGTCAGGTGGGGTTGGTAGTATATTCCTACTGTTATACTCTTATTATTTAAGGATGGAATTTTTATCTAGAGAGATTCTGTGGTACTATTTGATTTATGTAAGGATTTTTGCTATGTTTGACTATGCTTTTCTTCATAGATAGTGGCACTCCCCGACCACCATAACCTACTCTGTCATTCCAATGTATTTTGTACCCTGCTATTACCATGTCCCATTGATTATCATCATTCCACCAAGTTTCTGTGATGTCTATTAGATCAATATCCTCATTTAATAGCAGGCACTTAAGTTTGCCTAACTTATTATTTAGACTTCTAGCATTTGTATATAAGCATTTATTACATTTGTCACTTTTGAAACTGAATGGGACTCTATCATTTGACTGTTTCTTCAGTTCCTTCCTGTACTTTATAAACTTCTACCCTCTCCTCTTTACTAGGATACAGAAAATCCCCATTAATAGAGCCTCTATTATAATACATGTGCTCCTCCGCAACTATCAGCTTCCCCCTGCCCTTAGTTAAAAAACCTCCTCTACGACCTTTTAAATTCTACATGCCAGCAATCTGGTTCCGTTTAGGTGGAGCCTGCCCTTCCTGTATAGTCTTCTCCTTTCCCAAAAGGTTCCCGACCACCTAATAAACCTAAACACTCATCCCTACATTGTCTCATCTATGCATTGAGACCCTGCAGTTCTGCCTGTCTAACCAGCCCTGCGCATGGAACTAGAAGCAGCCATGAAGGTCCTGGGCTTTAATGTCTTACTTAGCAGCCTAAATTTGGCCTCCAGGACCTCTCCCCTACCTTTCCCTATGACATTGGTACCTACATGTACCACGACAACCAGTTCCTTCCCAGCACTGCACATAAGCCTGTCTAGATGTCTCGAGAGATTTGCAACGTTCACACGTGGCAGGCAATTCACCATGCGCTTCTCCTGGTCATCACAAACTCAACTATCTATATTTCTAATGATCCAATCTCCCATTACTATTATCTGTCTCTTCCTAATAACTGGGATTCCTTACCCAGAGAGGAGTCCTCAGTGAAAAAGGACAGCATGACTTCATCTGGAAGGAGAGTCTCAATTATGGGATAGTTTCCCTTTGCTCTAGTTTGATGTTCTCCTTCCCCAAGACTTTCATCCTCCTCAACAGCACAGAGGTTGTCAGATTAGGGGTGTACGACAAAGTCTCATATGTACCTCTGTCTCCCTTAGCTCTTCCAGTTCAGCCACTCTGGTCTCCAGAGCCCGTACTTGGTCTCTGAGGGCCATAAGTGCCCTGCACCGAATGCACACATATGCCAACTGCCTACAAAAGAGGTAATCACACATGCTGCATTCAGTGCAATGAACTGGATACCCCCACTCTGCTGCTGTACTTCTACATGCATTCTTTACACTTCTGCAGCTTTTTGGTTTGTTTTTCTTGGGGTTTTTGGGAGGGGAGGGGGCGTTTATTGCCTAAATTCAGAGATTGTTAATCAGGTGTCATCTGGTTCTCCTACTCCCTCTCTAAAACCCCCTCACAAAACTCCTAGTAACTGCTCATGTGCCATTAACTGCTCCCGTTGCTTAGGAGCTGTTTTTTTAAACCCCTTGTAGTCCAAGTAGCTCTGCCCCCTGATTAATGGATCCTGAAGCGCTAAGGGATCAAAGACTCATTTAGACGCTCTCAGCCTTGCCTAGCAGGCTGTTAGGCTCAGCAAATGGCCCCCCAAAACAGACCACACTCTACACTTTAATCAAGCAGCAAGCACAAAATAAACAACAAACTCACTCCAAGGGTCACATATTTGCTCCTCCTTCCCCTGGAGAACTCTCTCACAAAACCCCCCCATTAGCTGCTCCTGTTCGTTAGCTCCTCTAGTTGCTTAGGAGCTGACTTTTTAAACCCCCATTCTCCCTGAGTAGCCCCACCCCTATGTAACAGTTAACGGCTCCTAAAGGGATTAGAGAATCTGTCCTCTGGCAGGTAAGCTGTCTCACTGTCCTGGAACTGACCTTGGCCCCTATGAATGCTGATATCTCAGATGGGATAATTAATGATTTTTCATAACGTATCAGGAGGCCCAGCTGTGGAAACAAGGATAAGACACAACTGAAGCATGTCAGAGCTTCCTGATATGACCTCTCTCCGTTCACTCAGCCATGTACGTATGGATTGATGTGGATGTTCTTCTTTCTCAGACATGCTGCCACCATTGCAAGGCATTTCATAAAGATCCTTCATGCTGTAGAGTCCAAAAGGCAGTACCTTGTTCAGGAAGTGATTTGGCTCTGCTGCAAATTTCAGGTACTTCCTATAGGGTGGGTGGATGGCAACATGGAAGTACAGATCCTATAAGTCAAAAGCCACAAACCAGGCTTGAGCCTGAAGACATGGAATGATGGAGGCAAGCGTTACCATGCTGAATCTGAGGCAACGCACATATTCAGTCTCCTCAGGTCTAGGATAGGATGAAGAACCCTTTCTTTGGAATAAAGAAACACAGGGAGTAGAAGCCTCTTACCCTGTACTCCTAAGAAACTTCTCCCATGCTCACAGATGAAACAACAAGGCCACTTCTTTTAGTAATAGCTTCTCATGAGAAGGGTCCTTGAAGAGGGACTGGGAGGATAGTGGGGAGCAAGCAAAGAATGAAAATGGATAGAGTGCCTCTCGGCTACAAGGTCCACCACCTATTTGCTGGCTTTATCTCTGACCACACTCAATGGAAAGGGGCAAAAGCAATTTCTGATGGTCATCTCTGGGTTGGATCCGGACATGGCTTTTGATGCTCCCATCCAACCTGCTGCCTTTGGGATGGAGCCTGGTGTGCAATGGAGAAGGATAACGGATGACTACCATCCCATCTCCTGGTATATCAGTGTGCGTATTCTGGTTGGTGACTGTAAGGTACAACAGAGTTCTATGCCACTGCAGTAGCTGGTACTGAAATGGCTTGAAATCCCTAGGAACCTCAGCACTGCCCTCAAATCCTTGAAGGAATGGCGTGCCTCATTTGTCTTATTGCAGAACAGCTCCATTCCCTTGAAGACTAAGTCCTCTATAGTTACCTGGACTTCTCAGAATCCCATACAGAACTGGAGCAAGGCAGATGAATACAATTTATGACCAAAAAGGTCCAATTTCTCGAAATCCTTATCTTTCAGAATCCCCTTAGTGGACCTGTTTTTTTTTTTCCTGGACCACAAATACTGCTAATGATCCTGGTGCAGGATGCACATAAAAGTGTTCAAAAGTCCTTAGGTGGTAGTTGGTACCTTTCTACTTTGCTGTGTCCAGAACATCCTCATTAATTGGGAGAGAAATTCTTGATAGCACTAAGTAGCTGTGAATGATGAACAACTTGTGTGTGTTCTCTTGGATCAGTGTCTCCAAATCCAAAGTTTCAGCTATTCTTGAGAGCAGGTCTTGGAAGGCTCTAGACTCATCAACAGCTGGTGTAGAGGCTGAAATGACTGTCTTTTTAGGAGAACTTGAAGACTCCTTCAGTGGGGAGGGCAGTCTCCACTTGCTTCTGAGGGGCTTCCTCCATTTCTGGTGAGGGGCCTGGCCATTTAGGTGGATGATGATCAAAACCTCCTCCTTTTCCTGGACACATGCGACCATAGTCTGCTCCTTGACACACAGGAAGGTGAACATCAGTAGGCCCACAAAGGCCAATGTGGAACATTAAGGATACTGGCCAGATCGCTGTTGACTTGTCCCCTGCCAGTCACACAAGTGCCCAGAATTGAACATTTCTGGAACTCCTTCTCAGATCCTTTTATGGTCTGACAGGAGAGGGTTCCTTGCATGATGTAGGGGAGAAGAAGTGAGTTGGAAATGGTGAATAGAAGTACATCCTCTGGGAACAGTGGTCCTGCTGGGGTAAATCCAGTGCTGGGGCCTCCGGTGAGGTGTCTGTCCTGGTACTAAGGAGACAGGAGATGGCAGCACCTCCAAGGCATATCTCGGTACCCATACTGGTTCCCGTGTCAAAATCAGCACAAGTACCGCCATCTCTTGCATGTTCTTCAAAGTCAGTACCATGCTCCCAGCCCTCAACATCAAGGAGGGCTTGGAAGATGCATCTTTGAGGAATGTTTTAAGTCCTCCTGAAGGATGAACCCACTACACACTCTGAGCTGCATTTGCACTTGGTGTGGGTCTGCTGCTTGGCACCTTGTGAAGCAGATGACATGAATCTCCTGGTCCTGGAGTCTGTGCCAAAGCACTCAGTTCACAGGTCATCAATGCCAGAGTACAGGTGTCAGGGTAGTCACTGTCTTAAGTCTTGATGCCAGTGGTCTTGGTGCCCTTTTTGATGACTTCTGACTGGAACAAGTGGTCAGGTGCATGCTTTCTACAGCACTTGCTGTAGATAGTCTCCTCTATTCAGACTCCATGGATCAGACATGACTTTCATGGCTTGCTCAAAGAGGTCTAATCTGAGCCTTGTCTCAGAATTTTCAAGTGTGGGCCAAGAAGGAATGACAGATTGGGGATGTGTCCCTCCCCAAAACAGAAAAGTCATCGACTGTGCCTGCCAATTAAGGACACAAGATCATTTCACAGTGGACAGAGCTAAACCCATAGGGGGTTAAAAATCCCCCATGACGACTGTTAGCATGAAATCCCTCAACCCACAGTGGGGCACCACCTGGGTTTTGTTTTAAATTTTTTGGAACATCCAAATCAGTTAGAAACATGGAATTGAAGAGGGTTTTCTTCATAATATAATTTGAAGTGAGTTTGAAGCTCAAGGAAGAATAGCAGGCCAGACATTTGCCAGGTTCTGTCTTGCTGGCATACATGGTAAGATGGAACTGAGGGAGTGTTGCAGCCAATCTGCCCTTTAAGCCCGCACATGAAAGCATGAAGTGAAACAGGACCGTATGGCCCAGACAGACACGGTTACTCCGAAAAGATTCCAAGCTCATGTGCACAGGAGGCATGAGCACCTTCAGAGAGAGCCAAACTGATACAAAGAACTGTTTAATACTGAACTCAAATTTTAGAAGGCAATGCAATGAAATAAGGATATGCATCAGAGAAGATATCATAAATATTTTAACTAGGAAGAACGAAGAATGCAGTTTTTAGATTTGGATCAGGTTTAGGCCAGTACCTGGGGTTCAGATTAGTGGCCAAACCAATGCTAGTGTACAGATTTGGTGGTCACAAAAATCATAAAACATTGTGTTATATGGTCTTAATTAAAATCTGTTTAAACTATAGCATAAAATTCAGCATAAAACTAAATCCCTCTGTTGCCTGCATAATGTGTAATCTACTTAATTAACAACCTTCCAGGCATTGAAGGACTGAAAAAAAGTTATAAATAAATGGAAGTCAACAATACGGAAACATTCATATTAAAACTGCACAAATCATTTTTTCATGGTCAGACTTCTCTGTAATGTAAACAGCTGAAACATGAAGGGACAATGTCAAACTCGGGTATGAAACTAGTCTGATCCCTGTAGTTCATGTCATGCTATCTAGATATTTATACCAGGCTCAATTCATAAATTACAAATAATTCTACTTTGAAGTGTAGCATCACTTTTTCCCCTGCCTGCCTTCCTTCCCTTCTGCATTTGCCATAAAATCAGTTTTGCTTGTTAAAAACTCAAGTGCCTCTGACTTCCACTGTTTTGTTATTTTTATAGTGCTTAACCCTGGACACTGCTTTGCACTTTTATTTGAAAAATATAATCTGGAACAAAAATTCTTCAGAATCATTTACTATTTTTCTAATTCGTTGAATTTTTTTTCTCATCAGTGTGAGGGATAGATAGCGTAGGCTAAAGCCAGAAATAGCATGAATATGCACTACACACATTTTCTCAGACAGCTCTACCACTGAATCTTAATCTTGATTTACAGTAACCCTATTGTACTAGTCCAGGGGTCACAAACACACAACCCGCAGAGCTATTTGCTTTGGCCTGACAAGCTCCCGCACGTTGCCCCTCCCCCCGCAGCGCACCACATCCCTGCTCCTCTACCTACCTCCAGGCGCTTCCTGCCACCAAACAGCTGTTTGGCAGGACTTAGAGGTTTCCAGGAGGGAGGGGGGAGGAGCGGGGAGCCACATGCTCCGGGGAAGAGGAGGCGGAGAAGAGGTGGGGCAAAGATGGGGATTTGGGGAAGGGGTTGGAATAGGGGCAGGGAGGGGGCGGAGTTGGGGTCGGAACTTTGGGGAAGGGGTTGGAAAGAGGCAGGGCAGGGGCATGGCCTCATGGAAGGGGTGGAGTGGGGGCGGGGGCAGCATCAGTGATGCGGCCCTCAGGCCAATGCATTAGTCTTTGTGCGGCCTTCCTGGTAATTTGAGTTTGAGATCCCTGTACTGGTCTATAGTTTTTTCTAAGAAAAGCAATTATGCCAAACTGTACCAAATTATTTTAATTCTATTTTCATAATTCTCTATCCTTAAAACTACTCCTTTCCTTTACATCACTCACTGTTGTAAGCTGCTGCTGCTGCTAGCCTCTGGCTGTAACATGCTGTGATGAATTGGTCCTGAGGAGTCAGCGTTTCCTGACAGCGAATTGGACAAGACAGGAAGAGAAAAATGAAAACGAAGGGGGAGAAAGACCAATGGCAAAAGGGGCAGGCAGCAACTACCAATGTTTATCAACGAATAGTCCCATCAGCTGTATATGACATGCAAACATATTCATATAATTGCTGTACGCAAGACAGACATCTAAATCTCAATTTTCCTAAAGTTATCTGCCATGAAAGCCAAAAATGTAAAGGTCGGACTAATTCTCATCAGCGTGGGGGTGAATAGCACAGACTAATGGCAGGTTTCAGAGTAACAGCCGTGTTAGTCTGTATTCGCAAAAAGAAAAGGAGGACTTGTGGCACCTTAGAGACTAACCAATTTATTAGAGCATAAGCTTTCGTGAGCTACATCTGAGGAAGTGAGCTGTAGCTCACGAAAGCTTATGCTCTAATAAATTGGTTAGTCTCTAAGGTGCCACAAGTCCTCCTTTTCTTTTTACAGACTAATGGAAGTCTGGCTCTTGACTTACTACAACGAGCAGGTCTCTTCTTTCGTGGACTTTCCACATCTTCCATGTCTGTTCCAGTGCTTTCCTCTGTTGTGGCTGCTGCTGATGCCGCTGCCTTTCTTTTCTTCTGTTAAAAAGATAAGAAAGTGGTTAAGACAACAGCAGAAATTCCAAGTAGATTGACTAAATAAGAGTGAGGTAGAAGCTATTTACATGTGTTACTCTGTGATTCTAAGTCATCTAACCTCATTTGTCCCACAATCTCCACAACACCTGATCTGAACATTCACTATACCCTATATGCAGAAGGCAACTGACTCAAAATATTAATCTAAAAGTTAGACACAGTACTGATTACAATATACAATTGTAAACAGTTCAGTTTTACCTTTCCACAAAAAGCTATTCGTATTTTAAGAATGTTTTATTTTAAATTATAACAATCCACATTTCTAAATCAAGGCCTCTCTAATTTTAGTAATAATTTAAAATTAATCATCAAAGGAGCAATCTGACTACCCTAAAATAATATAGAAAATGTTCTTACCCAACATTAAAATTAATTTCATTTTTAGTAATTAACATTTACCGTATTAAGTCAAACTTTATCTGAATCCAAAGGCTTAAGGCCTGTTTTTGCACAGCTAAAAAGTATCTAACACCCAGAGACAGCACATTCTTTTTTCCTAATGGCAACTACAGGGTCTCTTCCAAAGAGAGCTACAAGGGAATGTTGAACTCTATTCAAGACACAATCTTAAAACTTCTGAATATATAGCACTGTTATCTGTGTATTACAATTAATCCCACTGTTGCAAAGTATTCTTAAGGTGGCTATGGAAACTTTTTTTTTTTTTTTTTAAAGTCACATCATTTTGTAAAGGATGTGTTGGCCCACATACATAACTTTGCTAAACATTGGGAAAGTTTAACTTGCTTTTCTAGTAACTGAATAAGAATGTACTGCTTTCCTAAAATATCTTTAAAAGCGTTACAACTTCACATAGCTGATAGGAGAAGGGGAGAGCACATTACATCTTTCCTTTCCAAAGTGTTGCTTCATGATTACCATCTAAACCCTGCTGGGCTGAACAGATTGGTTCGATAATTACATACAATAACTGCAGTGGGCAGGTAACCCTCAGCTGGCACAGGGCAGCTCCCCTGTGAGAACTTCCATATGCAAACTGCACTGATGGAGTGCATTAGGTACATCTTTCCTGCCGGTGCACAGGCCTGATTAACGCCAGCCAAGACTCCAAGGTTAGCATGTCAGCAGATTTGTGATGCATTAGGCAGGAACAAACACAGACACTTTTGTTCGTTCTGACCAAAATTAAGGAGGAATATCTCAGCACTGTATTGCCTTTATACAGGAGATAATGCATTCCTCCTGTGAGAGATTTTAAACGCTCTTCGTAAAAACAGATATCAATTACGTTCTACACAAAAGAAAAGTACATTTATCTTGTTTCCAAGATTATTTAATAAAAAAAAGGATCTCAATCTTGATGCAGGTGAATCACATGGCAACAGAAATCAGGCGGTATTCATCTCACAAAAGCAACACTTGTGTTTGAAACAGAATGTGAGAAGGAAGTATGAATCACTGTAACCCATATTTCCCTGTTTATTTTCTAACAATTAGGGAGTGCTGTCAGCATGCTAAGCTCTGAAAAAACATAAGACATGGCCCTTACTCTAGGGAGTTTAGTTTAAAAGTTATGGAGGCTTCCTCTGGAATAAAATGTTGGTATCTTCTTGTTATGCTAGAGCTTGTGCACAGAACAGAGCTATTATGCAGTGATCTGCCTCGATCTTCCACTCTGAGCTTCTGGTAGTCCAAGACTGAGGGTCACCCCAAGCATGGGCTTGCACCCCTGGCTATTTTGACAAACGAACATTGATGGATCTATCCTGTATGAATTTATCCAGTTCTCTTTTGAACCAGTTATACTTTTGACCATCACATCCCACAGCAATGAGTTCCACAGGTTAGTTGTGCATTGCATGAAAAGTACTTCCTCTTATGTGTATTAACCTATTTATTTCATTGGGTGTCCTCGGGTTTTTGTATTGTGTGAAAGGGTAAATAACTTCTCCGTTCATTTTTTCCATACCAGTCATGATTTTATACACCTATCCTATCCTGCTTTAGTTGTCTCTTTTCTAAGCTGTGAGCACATCATGGATTTATATAGTGCATTACAATATTTTCTATTCCTTTCCCAATAGTTCCTAATATATTGTTAGTCTTTTTTGACTGCTGCTACACATGGAGCAGAATTTTTGAGAGAACCATCCAGGGTAGTGCCAAGACTTCTTTCTTGGATGGTAACAGCTAATTTAGAACCCATCATTGGGTATGTACAGATGGGATTATTTTTCTCCCCCCCAATGTGCATAACTTTACACTTATCAACACTGAATTTCATCTGTATTTTGTTGCCCAGTCACCCAGTTTTGTGAGATCCCTCCAACACCTTGCAGTCTGCTTTGGACTTAAATATCTCGTTAGTTTTTGTCTCTTTAGCAAACTGCTTCTCAAATTCTCTTTTCCTGCCTTATTATATACTTTTACATTTTACTTGCCAGAGTTTGTGGTCCTTCCTATTTTCCTCATTAGGATTTGACTTCCAAATTTTAAAGGATGCCTTTTAGCCTCCAACGGCCTCCACTGGGCTGTTCAGCAACTGTGGCATTCTTTTGGTGGTCCTACCATCTTTTTTGATTTGGGATATACATTTAATCTGAGCCTCTATTATGTTTTTAGTAGTCTCCATACTGTTTGAAGGCATTTTACCCTTGTGACTGCTATTTTTAATCTCCATTTAAGCAGCGTCCTTCTTGTGTAGGTTCCAAATTTCACTATTTGTTTGGTACCTTCCTCCCTAGAAGGATGTTAAATTTAATTACATTACGGTCACGATTTCCAAGCGGTTCAGCTACAATTACCTCTTGGACCATATCTTGTGTTCCACTTAGGACTAAATCAACAATGTGGGTTCCAGGAGTAGAGTACTCCAAGAAGCAGCCCTTTATGGTGTCTACAAACTTTATGACTGCATCACAGCCTGAGGTGACAATATAAGGATAGTTGAAATCTGTTATTGTGTTTTCCCTTAGCATTTCATAGTCACGATCACCATCCTGGTCAGGTGGTCGGTAACATATTCCTATTGCTCTATTAATTATTAAAGTATGGAATTTGTATCCATTGAAATTCTACAGTACAGTTTGATTCATTTAAGATTTTCACCTTATTTGAATATACTTTTAAAAACAAAACACACAAAAAAAGAACAGTGCCACTGGTCTATCAACATAACATACCCTGTAATTCCTATATATTTTGTACCCTGGTATCATTATGTCCCATTGATTATCCTCATTTCATCAAGTTTCTGTGATGCCTATTATATCAATATCCTCATTTAATGCGAGGCGTGCTAGTTCACCCATCTTATCATTTAAGCTTCTAGCCTTTGTATATAAGCACTTGTACATTTTGTCAATAGTTAGTTGCTTGCCTTCATGTGTTATGTTTAAATGAGACTTATGTGACTGTTGCTCACTAGCTCCTACCTGTACCATCAACTTCTATGCCAGGACACAGAGTTCCCTCTTCAATAAATTCATCAAAGGATGTCTTCACCTGAAACGTTGGGCTCCTCTGCACTTTTTGGTTTTCCCTTGGCCACCAGTTTAAAAAAAATCCTCTACAACCATTTTAAATTTATGTGCCAGCAGCGTGGGTCCATTTTGATTAAGGTGAAACCCACTCATCCTTCCTGTATAGGCTCTTCCTTCCCCAAAAGGTTCCCCACTTCCAAATAAACCTAAATCCCTTCCCCCTACACTGTCATCTTATCCACGCATTTAGACCTTGCATTACAGTCTGTCTTCCTAGCTCTGTACATGGAACTGGAAGCGTTGCAGAGGATGCTACCATAGATATCCTGGACTTTTAATCTCTTACTTCGCAGCCTAAATTTGGCCTCCAACACGTCTCTCTTACATTTCCCTATGTCACTGGTATCTACATGTACCATGACCACTGGTTCCTCCGAAGCACTACTACAAGCTATCTAGATGTATCAGGAGATCTGCTACCTTTGCACTCAGCAGGCAATTCACCATGTGGTTCTACCAACCATCAAAACACACAACTTTCAGGAAAGGGGGACTTGCTTGGTGAGAACCAACCCTCTCTTTCCATCTAGCAAGCCTTCCAGAGTGGTTTAAGACAGGCCCTTGGCAGTAGGAGTAGCACAGTCCCTTCCATTCTATCCTGAAGCCACAACTGAAATACTGGACCTACAAAATCTAGCATAGATGCAAGGGCTTTCTGGCATGGTATGTTACTGAAAACAGAAAGTACCCTTTGCCACAGCCAGGTCAAACCTGAGTGGCGGTGTGACCTTATGCGTCAGGTTGCAATGAAGGGAGCAGGCCCAGCCCTGCAGGTCAGGAGCTCCTGCTACTGCAGGGTGAGCGAGGCAGGCTTGCTTTCCAACTCTCCCCCGTGTCCCTGTAGGGCCTCCTCTCTGGGCTGGGCCAGGATTAGAATTGCCGTGCTGGGCTGCTGTGGGTGGCTGGTGCCCTCTTAGTAGGGTGAGGAGGTGATGGCAGAAGACAAGGATGCTGGCCTACCATTTTGGGCCACACACATGAATCTGGCCCCGGGGTGGGCTGCAAAAAAACCTGACAAAATGCAGTTGGTGGGTCACATTAGTAAAAAGTTAAGAACCACTAAGCTATGAGACCTATATTCTGCTCTCAGTTTAAACACTTCAACAAAACCACTGCAAATGAATGAAAGCTGACTAGGCCTATGGCACCGCACCAGAAGAAAACAGAAAAAGGGGCACAATAAATAAAAACCTCAATGCATGCAAACAAAAACACCTATAGGTAAGTAATGTCGCCATCTAGGGAATGAAAGTGATTGCACCTGGCTTAAGTAAAGTACATTAGGTTTTAAAAACCTAGGGCCTGATTCAATAGGAAATGTATACAGTCTTCTGTGCTGGACAAGGACACAAAAGACTCAGAAGGTCACAGATGTCAGCTCTGCAGCAGGCCAACCTAATACAGCAAAGTCAGCAAAACAACAGAAACAGATTTCGTTCAGCACACAGATCCAAACCACATTGATTCACAGGGGGAGGAGAACTCATGTTAATGAGCTCTCCTTGCTGGGCAGATCTTTACACCTGATTCAGCAGAATATTAACAATGAAACTATGGTAATGCAATTTTTAACTAGGGGACTAGTTCCAGTGCAAAATCATAACTTAGGCCTGGTCTACATTGCCACTTAAGTTGATGTAAGTTATGTTGCTCAGGGGTGTGAAAAAAAATTACCCTCCTTAGCAAAGTAGCTTACACCGACCTAACGCGGTGCCTACATTGCCCTGTGTTGGCAGGAGACGCTCTCCTGCCAACTTACCTTCCACCTCTCAGGGAGGTGGAATACTGAAGTCGATGGGAGAGCACTCTGTCATCAACTTACTGTGTCTTCACCAGAACTGCTAAATCAATGCCGCTGCAATCCATGCAGTGGCTGCGATTTAGCATGTAAGCGTAGACAAGCCCTTAGAAAAGCTTGAGGTAGTACTTCAGAGGACTTCAATCTCCTGTAGTTTTTGGTTTGGTTTCATACTTTCTGCATGAGATCTTTAATGTATGGCTGACTGAGCAGTTATTAGACACTATCTTTTCAATCAATACTTGTAGAGAAGCATTTGTGCACATTAATTCTGTTGCTGTTAGAGCAGCCAAAATATCCCACCTGCAAAACAGAATGGACTACCCTTGATCTTATTGTCATCGGTGGAGTCAACGTTTTTATCAATTTGTTTATAAGTCACTGTTTTGTTATTAGATTAAATGAAGCTTTAACATACTATTTCACTACAATAAAGTGAAAAATTCTTACACTTTTGCTGTAAGTTGGTTTAGAAATATGTTACTGATTAAAATTACTTTGTATGACATAGGGCTGTACAAAATACATACAAAGAAGGACGTTTCAATACCTAGGCCCATCTCTCAATCACAGAAATGTAGGGCTGAAAGGGACTTGACGGGTCATCTAGTCCAGGCTCTTGCACCGAGGCAGGACCAAGTAAACCTAGACCATCCGTGACAGGTGTTTGTCCAACCTGTTCTTAAAAACCTCCAATGACGGGGATTCCCCAGCATCCCTTGGAAGTCTATTCCACTACTTAACTACCCTTCGAGTTAGAAAGATTTTCCTCATATCTAACCTAAATCACCCTAGCTGCAGATTAAACCCATTACTTCTTGTCCTATCTTCAGCAGACACGGAGAACAATTGACTACAGTCCTCTTTATAACAGCCCTTACTATATTTGAAGACTGTTACCAGGTCCCCATCCCAAGTCTTCTTTTCTCAAGACTAAAATATGCCCAGGTTTTTGTTTTGTTTGTTTAAAACCTTTCCTCATAAAAGGATTAGAAAACCTGGCCTATCATTCTTGTTGCTCTCTTCTGTACTCTCTCCAATTTATCCACATCTCTCCTAAAGTATGGCACCCAGAACTAGATGCAGTACTCCAGCTGAAGCCTCACCAGTACAGAATAAAAACAGGACATTTAAAAGCCAGGTCTTACATGCAGCACTCTTGTTAATACTCCCCAGAATATTAGCTTTTTCCGCAACTGCATCACATCGACTCTTATGCAATTGGAGATCCATGATAATCCGCATGTCCTTTTCAGTACTACCACCTAACTAGTTATTCCCCTTTTTGTAACTGTGCATATGAATTTTCCTTTCTAAGTGTAGTACTTTCAACTTGTATTTATTAAACTTCATATTGTTGAATTCAGACTAATTCTCCAGTTTGTCAGGCTTATTTTGAATTCTAATCCTGTCCTCACAAGTGCTAACAACCTCTCCCAGTTTTGTGTCATTCGTAAATATTATAAACATACTCTCCACTCCATTATCCAAGTCTTAATGAAAATATTGACTAGTACCGGACCAAGGATGGACCCAACCTGCTACATCTCTCCAGTCTGACAGCAAACCATTGATAACTACTCTTTGAATACAGTCTTTCAACCAGTTGTGCACTCGCCTTTCAGTAATTTCATCTACACCACATTGGCTATAAGAATGTCACATGGGACTGTGTCAAAAGCCTTATTAAATCAAGATATACGTCTACTGCTCCCCCCACCCAGGCTATAACCCTGTCAAAGAAGGAAATTAGGTTGGTTTGGTATGATTCATTCTTGACAAATCCATGTTGGCTATTAGATATAACCCAATTATCTTCTATTAAACAATCTGTAAGCATATAATCTGTTCCAGTATTTTGCCAGGTACCAAAGTTAGGATGACTGTCTTATAATTCCCTGGGCCTTCTTTGTTCCCCCTTTTAAAGAGAGGTATTATGTATGCTCTTATCCAGTCCTCTGGGATCTTAACTATACTCCATGAGTTCTCAATATTGTTTCAGCTTGTTCCTTAAGTATCATAGGGTGATTTTCATCAGGCCCTGCCAACTTCAGTATCTCTCATTTATCTCAATACACTTAAACCTGTTAGTTCCGTATTTTGGTTTGAATTCCTTCCCCGTTGTTGTTAGTATTGTGTTGAGTATCTGGCCACCACTTGCCTTTTTAGTGAAAACAGAAGTAAAATAGGCTTTAAATCCCTCAGCTTTCATGATGTCATCCCTTAGCTCTCCTTCCCCACTAAATAGAGGACCTACACTTTCCTGTCTTTCCCTTGCTCCTAATATATTTATAGACCCTCTTCTTATTGTCTTATGTCCCTTGCTAGATGTAACTCATTTTGAGCCTCTGCCTTTCTGATTTTACCGCTACATGCTTGTGCTATTCTTTTATATTGCTAAGCAATTTGTCCATGTTTCCACATTTTGTAGGACTCCTTTCTGATTTTCTGGTGATTAAAGAGTTCCTTAAGGAGCCATATTGGCTTCTTATTATTCTTATCTTTCTTTGGCTTGGGATAGTTTACTGTTGCACATTTAATCTCCTTGAGAAACGGCCAGCTCTTAACTACTTTATCCCTCAGATTTTCTTCCCATAGGAGCTTACATACCTCGGAGTTGTGAAAGTCTGCCTTTTTGAAGTTCATTGTCCCTTATTCTGCTTCTCTCACTCCTTTCTTTTCTTAGAATTATGATATCTATTATTTCATGATCAGTTTCACCCACATTGCCTTCAACCTTCAGCTTTGCAACCTATTCCTCCCTGTTAGTGAGGACCAAGTCTAAAATGTCTGTCTCCCAGTTACTTACCTTTGTCTATCAAGTTTTGTCCTATAAGGGCAACAACAGTAATGCTTATTTGATAATGCAGATTCAATTTTAGTTATATGACTGCCTCAGTATCATTCTTCATAACATATTCCACATTTTAACTTTTCCCCAAAAAATTAGGGGGCAGTTTTCATGAAATGATTAAATTTACATCTGTAAATAAATTTGCTAGAGGGTTTTCTGCACATGAATAGTTCTATAGCTTTCATTAAGAACTGGTCCCACTAGCATACGTTTCTTCTGTATAAACATCCACATAGATCCCACACAAGCAGTTGCATACTGACAATAGGAAATCAGTATTTACCTGTAGGGTTAATATGCTAGGATCCTTTGCTGAAATGTGTGAATTATAAAATCTCCTCCATTGTGCAAGTAGGACTGTACATTTTACTAACTGGAAAGAGCTACTTGTGCAAATGTTCTGCACAACAAAAGATTCCATATGCGAGAGAAAATTTAGAGTTCAGTCTACTTAAATACAAGTACCTCTGGAAGTATTAGATTTTTGTCAGTAAACATGGATTTCATCATACACATATAAACCAACAAAAAATATTTTCGTTACTAATAATCTAAATGTACAGATAAGCAAAGAAAAATGTTGCTCGAGAACTTAAGAGTTTGATTAACTGATATTTACTTTGTATCTTCCGATGTGATGCTGACAATTTGTATTTTAATAGTTACAAAGCTAACTTGCTGAATCTCAATATCTACTTCATTAAATAATTGTCTGCCCCACCCAATTTCCCAACTGTGAAAATTTAAATTGATAAAATACTTAAAAACAAACATTGATATTATACATCAAAATTATAAAAAAATAAAAATATACCAAGCCAAAATAAAAAGATTAATATACCCCTAATCTAGTACTATACTAATTGTACATAAAGAACACCTTTTTGTTCAGTGCCTAGCACAACGGGGTCCTGGTCCAAGGCTGGGTCTCCTAGGTGCTGCAATAATACAAATAATAATACTGTACACAATACCTGAATTCCAATAGCAAATTGATGACATAAGGATGTTCGTTTAAAAGTAAGTATTTAGGTCTAGATATGTAAGGTAAGAAACCTGAAATGAAACCAAAAGGTAACTAGACTTATGATTTTACCTCACACTTTGGCCCATCTGGAATTTTTTAGACTCTTGGAAAAAAAAAATGTGTAAATTAACTGCAATGTTCATCTGTTCAAATGTCATTACAACTAAATATACATTTTCTTTCCCAAGGTATTATTTACTGCATGTGAAAGTATACCTGCTAAAATAGTGCTATATTAAAAACTTTCAGAGCAATTACTTAAATTAAAATTAGCCCATGTGTCTGCTTATGAAATATGCTGTAAAGCTAACAAACGTTTGTGACTAACTTTCCTATTTCCTTACTTTCTGATTTGGGCTAATTATGACATCCGTTTTCCATATCATTTTATTTAATTCTTTTATTTAGTTTAAAACAAGATCCATTAAAAGCTGATTTTAAATGTAAAAAGAAGAAACCTTTTGCACAGGCTTGGTTCGCAAATCTCCATTCTCTGAAAAACGGAAGTCCAGTACGCCATCATCCTTTTTCCCAATCGCCTTAAGACCTTGCAAAAGTATTTCTCGGAAATGCTGATAAAGAGGTTTCTCTTCATAGCTCAATAACTTCACCTTTTCCATGTACTTGGCTATTTCATCTGAGGGAATGGTACATAAAATTAATTTCTATTTAAAGCAGTTGGTAATCAATAGGTTTTACCTAAAAATGTGAGAATTATGTATACACCCTTTTTGGGGTTCTTTGATATGGATATTTAAACATAATTATAGCGGTTTAATACAGCATATTTTAGAAAGAAAAAAAACCATCCCAGGGCTCATTAATAAATTATCACAGCACCACTTTTCTACATTCATTACACTGAAGGAAGTACTCAGCCCTTAAAAACTATTTTTCAATATGCTTATCTCCTCTACAGTGAGCCTTTTATTCAACTGATATTTCTTCCCTGCATTTAAGATGATCCACTACAGGTGAAATAAGAGCCTGAACCCAGAACTTTGCCAGGTAAGTCAAGGAGAAACTATTTTTCGTGCATTTTATTTTAATCAAAGGCAGGGAATTTTCATCATTTCACCTTTAAAACTATAGTTGCTAAAATACTAATAAGCATGAAACAATCCTGTATTGACAATTAGGATTGGGTGACCCAAGAAAATTTTTCCATTTCTAATTTCTGCAAAAAAGCATGTATAGTTAATGTCAGGACTTTGAAAATCTGCTAGCCAACTCTCATATGGCGAGACACAAGCTTTCCCAGACAAGTGCTTCTTTAGAATCTAAGCTTAACAAAAATTAATTTCTAACCCTTACAGTTGTGAAGATATTTCCAAATATGAAATGAGCGTGAGCCAGTGCAATATCTTCTAGTCTGCAGATTAAACTAGTGACTGCTACTGTTCACACCTTTCCTATAACAGAAAGAAAACTTACCTGTCTTGTAAATTTAATTACTGCTATTCAAAACATTGATCAGTTTCACTTTACTGCTGTTTGGGAAGGCAGAAGCAGAGGCAGGTACTGGCTCTAGTCACTGGGGAGAACTTAAAGGGTATGTCTACACAGCAGCTGGGAGGTATGACAGAGTAGATGGACTCGTGTTAGCATGCTAAAAATAGCAGTGAGAACACTGCCACCTAGGTGCAACCTAGCCAACCGCTGAGGCCCAGCCCAAGCCACTGTGGGTGCTGCAACATCCACACTACTATTTTTAGCATGCTAGCTCAAGCTGAGCTAACATGAGTCTGTCCATCCATGCTGGGAATCACACCTCATAGCTGCAAGTGCAGATATAGCCGAAGAGGCGATAGGAGGAACAGAAGATCAGAGACACCTCTCCCAGATGGACTACATGCTGACAACAATCTGACACCCACTCAATCTTTCCAAGCAGCTGAATTGTCATCTGTCAGTGTTTGTATTCAACTCAAGAATAGAAATTACTACACATACCCAAATATTAAAGTAGTTACTGCCACATGAAAATGGGAATTTCAGATATGCTGTGAGTGCATTCCTGGGCCTAACTGAATAATCTACCTAAACCCTATTAAAGTTAGTAGTAGTATGGTAGAGGTGGCCAGTCAGGTTTCTTTGAAGAATGAATCATTAATGCTTTATTTCAATGTGCTTTATCTTTTTTGAGAGACTAAGGATTAACTGTTTGTCTAATAAAATAAAACCCCAAGTACTAATATTAAAAAAAAAGGCTCTTCCTACCTGGTTTTTCTCTCTCAGGAAAGCACTTGTTCATCAAATCTGTAATATTCTCACTATATCTGAGAAATAAAAGCGGAAGAATCAATTGTTTAGATTGCAGATAAATTATATTTAATAATAATTGTGAAACAGCTTGTTCATTCACAGCTGATCTGTATTTCTTTCAAAACATATATCGTTAAAACATTAAAAGTTAAGAAAAAAATGTAAATATTGACATGTAAATAAAAATAGTTCTAATATTGTATAATCCTTTTCTTACAGTCCTTTTGTTTTGATTCTGTTATCTTTTATATTTATTAGTGATTACAGAAAGAAATCGGAAAATTGGAAAGCTTAATTTTGTTTCTATCTAGGTAACTGGCTCCTTGTATGACAATATCTGTTCTTACAATATCAAAGTCTTACTTTCTGTGAAAGGGGAATATTTATCCACATTTGTAAAGGGCTTTGAGATCTTTGGATAAAAAAGTGCAATGTAAGCACTTTAAATTCTGCAGGATCCTTGTGATCACATACTCTTCACTTCACCTAGAAAAGAAAATTCCCTCTGCAGGGCCAGCTAAATCCCTGTTTAAGAAAACAGAGTCGCAGCACTGTGCTGTTCCCAAGCACCTGACTTGATAAGCAAAGGAAGAGGCTTGAGCTCCAGGTGTGAGAGAAACGGAAGAAGAAATATAAGAATGCAGACCCTATATAAAATTGAACATCTTATATTTAAAGTGAGTTTCATCTTGAGATGCTTTAAAGTAACTTCCCTGTGTCAAGATGAAACTTTCAAAAGGCAAGCTGCATGACCTATAGCCCAGTTCCAAGTATTACTGTAAATTGTCTTGTTTGTGAAAACAGTGGCAATATTGGTCATAAGATTTTTATATTTATTTTTAATTTAGTTGCTAAGCTGTTGGTTTTTTTTTAAAAATGAGCTACTTTTATAGCATTTTTCATAATAAATTTTCCATAAATTTATGGCATGTCACAAAGACCTTTTGCCTAGATAAGACCATGCCAGCTTCTTCAAGTGGTTTCATGTCCACAACTAAAATTACTAGTTTAAAAAAAGGACTTTCCCAGAATTGACACAAGCTAATGACCTAATTCAAACCTGAGTGGATCACATTGCTGCATGGCTCCAAGGTAGGTCTTACACCTGATTTGTCCATATACGTTGGAGGGAGATGATGCAAGGATGATTAAGCAAAGTTTGAAAACTATAATAATCAAGGGGAAGTCCAAGAAACCATCAAGGATTAGGCACCACACAAGAACAGAATTCTAAGGAGGAAACAATTAGCTCTGAGCTATGTGTCAGTTATTAGATATTTTCATTTCAGTACTGAGTTTTTAACCAGCTCTAAGTCCCAAATTTGATTGACTTTGGTTATAACTCCCAACTAAAGAATTCAGACCGGCACCTTCCTATAATTCTCTTTAGCATTTATAAGGATTATTTCTAGGACTAAATTAGATGATTTAACTCATTTTATGACTTAACTTCAATCCAATGCAGAGACTAATCCATTGATTTGATAGTTGTACTGCTTTATTCTTAATAATAATAGTGGAGAGCTTTGGTGATTTTTATTTTGTTTTTGTTGAATTATTTTAATAAAATTTAACAAAAGATACTGAGATGCACTTCATTCAATAAGCAACGGGAGCCCAGAACCTTTGTGGTCATGGGTGAATATATCAGCCAGTCAATGTAAAAGACTTCAGCTCTCTCACCAACCTTTCCAAACTACATAGATGTAGAAAACTGTGGCTCAGAAGAAGATGTTCCACTTTAAACCCTCATATGCCAATTCCTTCTTCCATCCATGCAAGGACAATTTCTGCTCTAGCTTTTCCTGCTCAGAGCTATTACTACTCCCCCTCACTCCTCCTTGCACTGATGCCTTTTATCAGTTCAGCAACTAAAAGAGCAGAGAAGTTGCTGCTCCGAGAAATGTTGAGGCAGCAGCATTAGCAGGAGGGACAAGAAGTTGCTCTGAGCAATGACTGCCAGGTAGCGGTGGCAAAAGCAGTACTGCAGGCACATGACAGAACTTACTCTCGGCTAAGATGGCAAACAGTGGGCAGAGGAAATGAGGGAGGACGATTCAGTGTTTAGGGCAGTAGTCACGAACTCAGGAGATCCAAGTTCAGTTCCTTAATCTGCCACGGACTTCCAGTGTGACTTTGTGTAGGCTATTTAGTTTCTGTGCCTCAGTTCCCCATCTGTAAAATGGGGGTGGTAATGCTTTGTCTACCTCACATGGGTGCTGTGAGGATAAATACATTAAAGATTGTGAGGTGTTCAGAGTAACAGAAGCTACTATAAAGATACTTAACATAGAGGGACATGGTGTTGACAAGTACAAAAGTTAAGGGGGTATCATTAGAGAAGGTTTAATTATTATCTTAAATGGTGGGATAGGAATAAAAGAAAGGGAATATACTCAAGAGAAAATCAAGGGGGAGGTTGAAGGAGAATATAACCTACAGTTTTGGACTTCATTATAACTCTGGAATCTCCATTCCAGCCTGTAAGAGTAGACATAGTATTATCCAGCTCCTAACAGAAGAGGAATCATTGTTTATGAGTACATAGTATTGCTACACTGAAATATTTTTATTCCTAGGTTCAATTTCAAATGAGAAAATATAATAAGTTCCTTACCTAATTTTTGAATCTCTGACATAGTTGGGGTCTTTTAAATTGTCCTCCCATGGTAGATGGCCACTGAGCCAATGAATCATACAGTAACCTAGAATTTCCAAGTCACCACGTCTTGATGGAGCTACAAATATATATAAATACATACACGCATTTGAAGTTAAAGTTTGTAAACACAGTAAGACAACTGGAAGCCAAAGTTAACAGTAATTAACAACTACAGTATGCTTTGGAGTTTATTTCAGAGGGAAGCAGGAAGGAAAGGAAACTAGAATTATTGCTCAAATGGCTGGAAGACTTATAAAGGAATTTGAAATTAATCTCTCTTTCTTCCGCTCACGAATATGACATGCTGCAGTTATCCCAATATCTGAAACATTTTAAGTCCTCACATTATGGACAAAATAGAGTGAGTGAACTGACTGACTTAATGTTCATAACATTTTTACTTCCCCTTTCCCCAAAAACAGCGAATAGAGTTGAAACGTGAGCTCTTCAAATTATTATTCCACAAATGGAAATATTTCAGATTTCCTGAATACTGAAACATTGCTTGCAGAAGATTCTGAAATCCTATATGTTGACAAGACAAGGGATGTAACATATTTGCTTTCACATGTTCCACAAGATACTGATTAAAATTGTATTAAACGTATCAACAGGAAAATCCCCTTTAAGGTCTGTTAGTCAATTTTTAGCCCAGATGAGAGTTTACATCCAATCGGATTTTAATTTTTAAATTAAAATTTGTGCAAGACATCAAGAACTTTCCTAAACATTCAAATATAACACTTCTACTGCATTTCTATTGCAAAACCACGCTTTGAAGCGTCCCTACCCCCTGTTTGCCTGAAACTAGAAATGGGCAACAGGAAATGGATCACTTGATGATTACCTGTTCTGTTTGTACCCTCTGAAGCACCTGGCATTGGCCACTGTCAGAAGACAGGATACAGGGCTAGATGAACCATTGATCTGCCCATTATAGCAGTTCTTACGTTCTTCATCCACTAATTCTATAATTTTATCAAAATAAGCAACAAACTTGGTCTGGCAAGATTTGCTCTTTATAAAGTCATGTTACTATAATGTTTAATATTTTTCACTGTTTATTTTCAGTGGACACAGATTAGATTTAAAGGATGGTAGTTTACATCAAACAGGATTTAAGGCTCAGCCTTGGCCAGATATGGAAGAAGTATGCTTCAAATTGAATTTAGGGACCATTAACTCCCTCAAATAACCAGAATCACCCCAGAATCATCATAATTGTCCCTTCTGACCTAAATATCTATGAATCATCACACACCAGTCTACTTACACAGTTAGTACCAATTCAATAAATATGTCTCACACTAACGGATACACATGATCAATCTTAAATTAGGTGGATTTCTTACATAAAGTAGATCTAATCATGTCTATATGCAAAGAAATACAAATGATTTCCAACACTACAGCAAAGTAACAGCTGAAAAAATTAGTAAATGCTCTAATTCTGTTGCCCAGCAAATTTCAGAAAAAACAAAGCTGAACTTCTGCTATACAGTTGGAACATTTAGTTTTCTAAACAGTGTTAGGACTCCTCAGTAAATAGGAATTTTAAAATATGTCTGCTATAAAATGTTCGTGATTAAAATAAAAACAGTCTTGTATGGAACAAAGTGAATTAAAGTTTTGACTACTTACCCACACCCTTATGAGCATCAATACTAGTATATTCAATTGTACCATCATGACATCTTTTGGGGTCTTCTTTATATTTTTTGTGCACTCCTTCTGGACAGTATCGATATGCAAGGCCATAATCAACCAAGTACACCTATTAAATCCCATATACCAGGCAAAGATCAAAGGACTATTCATACAGAAGAATTCATATAAAAATAAATATGAGTGACTCAGAACTTCTTCAGAAGAAAAAGTCTAAAAAGGTCAGCTCTTTGGATTAAAAAGTTCATTTATTCATTCTTAAACATAAGACACATATATAAAATTTTGAAAACTGCAACAAGTTTTCAGTCACTTAACGCACTATGAAAAATGACAACCAGTTTTAGAAATCATTTACTGCTGATCTAGTGGTAGTGCCAAGTAAAATGTTCAGTTCTTATCTAGGAGCAGACTGGATTACAATGGTCTATCAGACAACAGCAAAAGAGGCTCGCAGTATTGATATCAGAGATTAGAATAAATTTACCATACTGTATTTCTTGAGTATTCATGTAAAGCTAGTGTTGTTGTCCTATTACCACAAAAGGAGTACTGCAAAAGAATAGATGCCAGGTAGTAGTCTTCATTATCCCCTGGCTACTTCTAAATATATTGGCAATAGTTAATCTACTTTGTAAGGTAAACTATTTGGACAGGGAATCTGTAGAATTATGGAAATGAAATGCACATTTTCCAAACATTAAAGGGTTTAAAAAAATTAGAAAACTAAATATATTTCTGTAAATCAATTGATTTGAACAATCAACATGTGAAGAAACCAAATTTTTCAAGTAACAGAACACTTGTATTTGATGGATCCTTGAACAAAGGAAATAAAAAAAGTGACAAAGCAGACAGGCAAACATAATTTACTGGTGTACTATATAATTTTAAGCTTCCACCCCCAAATAGCTATTTGAAATTCATTTTGTATCACAAGCACTCCTCCTGAATATTATTTAGGGCAGAAAGCCAACTTGATAAACTGCCAGGAAATTGCATCAAAAATGTAGAATATTAAATATAAATGTCAAGCAGAAATATCACTGTATTCATTCTTAAAAATAAAAGACTTCTGCTAATGTTCACAGGTTCAAAGCACCTCAGTTTGTTGTCAAAGAGGATTAAAATAGGAGAAATGAAGCAGAGATATCACAAATACCTGATTAAGATTCTTGTAGCTCAGGAGAAGGTTTGAGGCCTTGATGTCTCCATGCACATATTCATGCTCATGGATATATTCCAGAATATCAAGCTAACAAAACACAATATACAGGAGTATCAGCGTAGTACTCAACTCCAGCCAGCAGAGGACCACTATTCAGCATAAACTGCCTTTTAGCAAAAGGTTACATTTTAAAAATGTTTCAGGAATTACTATTACTTACTATTCTCAAGCTTAATATTAAGACAGTTTTGTGTTCAAACTGCTTTGCATTCTCTTCATAAATTTTCTGAAGATCTCTCCCAAATCGGTCCATTACCATAAACCTATAGCTGAAATTCAAATCAGGGGGGAAAAAAGTTACTGAACTAAAATGCATACAGTATTTTACCCATGTATTTTATCCCATTGCACTAATTACTGAATTCAAGCATGTTTATTTTTAGAATAAAAATCAGTTATGCAGGCAAACAAATATTTATGAACACTAGAATTTTTTGTACTGTACTTCAACCCTATTATTTGTTTCGTTTGCTTTGTATCACCTAAAGCAAACGTCCTCCATCAAAGGTATGTTCCTGAGATCCAGCTAGTTATGCAGTAAAACAAGCACCCATCTCAGAAAGTACTATGGTGTTTCATTCACAACAGGAAAGAGCAAGTATTAACTGCTGGTTAAGACCAATATTTTTTTCCCAAAAGTCATTTATATTTTAATTAAGTGGTTACTTTCACAACTTGGCTGCTTTAAAAGTAATATTACTAAGATTTAAATGAGCATTCTACTTATTGAAATGAAGCTCCCCTATCAAATATGTTTTAATATTCATCTCTAAGGTCACCAAAGTTTGACTTTAGTATAAAAGCTCATTCCCATAAAAGCTCTGCACATGAATTCTGGAAAGCTCATTTGGATTGAGACAGTTACATTTTGTCAGGAAAAGTTAGTACTACTTTGCAAGATCTACAAGATACCTGATTCTACAAGTTTCAGAGTAACAGCCGTGTTAGTCTGTATTCGCAAAAAGAAAAGGAGTACTTGTGGCACCTTAGAGACTAAGCAATTTATTTGAGCATAAGCTTTCGTGCGCTACAGCTCACTTCATCGGATGCATACTGTGGAAAGTGTAGAAGATCTTTTTATACACACAAAGCATGAAAAAATGGGTGTTTACCACTACAAAAGGTTCTCTCTCCCCCCACCCCACTCTCCTGCTGGTAATAGCTTATCTAAAGTGATCACTCTTCTTACAATGTGTATGATAATCAAGGTGGGCCATTTCCAGCACAAATCCAGGGTTTAACAAGAACGTCTGAGGAGGGGTGGTGGGGGGGGTAGGAAAAAACAAGGGGGAATAGGTTACCTTGCATAATGACTTAGCCACTCCCAGTCTCTATTCAAGCCTAAGTTAATTGTATCCAATTTGCAAATGAATTCCAATTCAACAGTCTCGCACTGGAGTCTGGTTTTGAAGTTTTTTTTTGGTAATATCGCAACTTTCATGTCTGTAATCACGTGACCAGATAGATTGAAGTGTCCTCCGACTGGTTTATGAATGTTATAATTCTTGACATCTGATTTGTGTCCATTTATTCTTTTACGAGGAGACTGTCCAGTTTGACCAATGTACATGGCAGAGGGGCATTGCTGGCACATGATGGCATATATCACATTGGTGGATGTGCAGGTGAACGAGCCTCTGATAGTGTGGCTGATGTTATTAGGCCCTGTGATGGTGTCCCCTGAATAGATATGTGGGCAATCTGTTTCTTCACTTCCGCAGGTGGGCATTGTAGTTGTAAGAATGCTTGATAGAGATCTTGTAGGTGTTTGCCCCTGTCTGAGGGGTTGGAGTAAATGCGGTTGTATCGCAGAGCTTGGCTGCAGACAATGGATTGTGTGGTGTGGTCAGGGTGAAAGCTAGAGGCATGTAAGTAGGAATAGCAGTCAGTAGGTTTCCGGTATAGGGTGGTGTTTATGTGACCATTGTTTATTAGCACTGTAGTGTCCAGGAAGTGGATCTCTTGTGTGGACTGGACCAGGCTGAGGTTGATGGTGGGATGGGAATTGTTGAAATCATGGTGGAATTCCTCAAGGGCTTCTTTTCCATGGGTCCAGATGATGAAGATGTCATCAATATAGCGCAAGTAAGTAGGGGCGTTAGGGGACGAGAGCTGAGGAAGTGTTGTTCTACGTCAGCCATAAAAATGTTGGCATACTGTGGGGCCATGCGGGTACCCATAGCAGTGCCGCTGATTTGAAGGTATACATTGTCCCCAAATGTAAAATAGTTATGGGTAAGGACAAAGTCACAAAGTTCAGCCACCAGGTTAGCTGTGACATTATCGGGGATAGTGTTCTTGACGGTTTGTAGTCCATCTTTGTGTGGAATGTTGGTGTAGGGGGCTTCTACATCCATAGTGGCCAGGATGGTGTTATCAGGAAGATCACCAATGGATTGTAGTTTCCTCAGGAAGTCAGTGGTGTCTCGAAGGTAGCTGGGAGTGCTGGTAGCGTAGGGCCTGCGGAGGGAAGCATTCTTACAACTACAATACCCACCTGCGGAAGTGAAGAAACAGATTGACAGAGCCAGAAGAGTTCCCAGAAGTCACCTACTACAGGACAGGCCTAACAAAGAAAATAACAGAACGACACTAGCAGTCACCTTCAGCCCCCAACTAAAACCTCTCCAACGCATTATTAAGGATCTACAACCTATCCTGAAGGATGACCCAACACTCTCACAAATCTTGGGAGACAGGCCAGTCCTTGCCTACAGACAGCCCCCCAACCTGAAGCAAATACTCACCAGCAACCACATACCACACTACAGAACCATTAACCCAGGAACCTATCCTTGCAACAAAGCCCGTTGACAACTGTGCCCACATATCTATTCAGGGGACACCATCACAGGGCCTAATAACATCAGCCACACTATCAGAGGCTCGTTCACCTGCACATCCACCAATGTGATATATGCCATCATGTGCCAGCAATGCCCTTCTGCCATGTACATTGGTCAAACTGGACACTCTCCTCGTAAAAGAATAAATGGACACAAATCAGATGTCAAGAATTATAACATTCATAAACCAGTCGGAGAACACTTCAATCTCTCTGGTCACGCGATTACAGACATGAAAGTTGTGATATTACAAAAAAAACCTTCAAAACCAGACTCCAGTGCGAGACCGTTGAATTGGAATTCATTTGCAAATTGGATACAATTAACTTAGGCTTGAACAGAGACTGGGAGTGGCTAAGTCATTATGCAAGGTAACCTATTCCCCCTTGTTTTTTCCTACCACCCTCCGCCCCCTCCTCAGACGTTCTTGTTAAACCCTGGATTTGTGCTGGAAATGGCCCACCTTGATTATCATACACATTGTAAGGAGAGTGATCACTTTAGATAAGCTATTACCAGCAGGAGAGTGGGGTGGGGGAAGAGAAAACCTTTTGTAGTGGTAAACACCCATTTTTTCACGCTGTGTGTGTAAAAAGATCTTCTATACTTTCCACAGTAGGCATCCAATGAAGTGAGCTGTAGCTCACGAAAGCTTATGCTCAAATAAATTGCTTAGTCTCTAAGGTGCCACAAGTACTCCTTTTCGTTTTGATTCTACAAGTTCCACGCTTAGCATGGATCTCTCTTCCTCTACCACCTTTCCCTGCTGATGTCATATAACCTGCTGGAGTAACCATTACTGTTTTGCCAAAGAGTTAGCCACCCCCATCCCACCTCCATTAGCTCTCAGCTAGGTCCCCATTTGTAATTCCAAAATTTCCAAGACTAAGCTTTCGCTGAAGGGAAGATCACAGATGGAATTTTTTTTTTTTTTGTGCTGGGCGGGGGTTCTGTCCCTGATCACCAGTTCGGGGGGGAGTGGGGTAGATCAATGTATAAGCTGTCCCTTTCTTGTCCATTCATCACAACTGGCATGGATATAGAAGTGGAAAGATAGTCTTCTGCTTAATGGGCCTCCTCTTTTCTCCTTATTTGAGAGGCTCTGTTCTGTAAGCCACATAGAACTGCAATGGCCACATAACCCCTTTAAGATGGTTTCCTGGTTGAACTCTCCCACCTTTTCTTCCAATTCTAATACTGGGATGCTAGGAAGGACAGTCAGAGAGATACAGCAGTTGCTTAGTATATCCCACATCATTATTTCTATGGACTTGATTTGACACCTGTGACTCCACTTTTGGGAAAGGGTATACTTTCAGACAGCTATATTAAATACCCTATGGGTATTGCAGCAGCTGGAAATAGCCAGGACACAAAATCACCCAAGCTATTGCTCCTTCCCACATCCAGAACACCCCCAAAGCTCTGGTGTGGGGGAAAGGGACGGCATACAGAACTGATTCTGTGCTATTACAGACCAGCCATAAATACATGTAAAGTCAGTATATCTCTGAGCTAATGGATTTCTCAATCTCACACGAAACTGTATAAAAACCTAGCCTTGAACTTTTGAAATAAAATAAGAATTCGACTGTCTATACCAGCTCTCAGATTAAATAAAAAGACTCTCTCCCAAGAGTAAACAAACTGAAGTTAAGGCGGCAAAGTATAGTAAAAAAGTGCATTTCCTTCTTTATATATGTGAATTAAAAGACTAATTCTGCACATATGTTCAGGAGAATTAAAACAAAAATTCAGCTCATAATGGTCAAGGATTTATAAATTAAGAGCTGGACTCTGAGATGGATATAAAAGAAGTAGTGGTTGTGGGTGGGAAAATATTAATATATCTTAAACAAGTTGTATTTTACCTGTTTCCATTTTTTTGATGCAAGCCAGAGCCCCAGTACTTCGGTACACCTAGGTACTTCAGTTTATGGGAACTAGTCCATTTCTGAACTAAAAATATAAATAAAAACAAGGTTTTGAGTTTGTCCTGCAGGAGTCTTGTGGAAAAGATTACTTATAAATCATTTAAAATTTATGCATGAAAGATCTGATCATTATCTGATAGTGAGAAACCATGAACCAAGCATACCAGACAACAAGTAGGCTCTTCTATCTATGGCTAAATCTGATAATGAAATATATCCTAACATGAACAGTTATTTGATAAAGGAGATCCAACTGTAATGAATCCTGATACTAATACTACTGATAGAAAACTACCTACCAAAAAAATGTAACTGCAAGACTACATTTTAATACAGCAGATTCAGTTTTTTTCCAAATAATGCATCAACTATATTTAATTTATTTCAAATTACTAATTTTTCTTCTAATCTCATTAAAATCTTGTTTGGCTTTAAACACTAAGAAAATCCTATTTGTTCCGGTGACATTACAGGCTGAGCCCTCAAAGGTTTATGACCTTAGGTGTGAGAAAGGACAAGAGCAATGGTTCTACTTCAGTGACTCTTGTTTATAAACAATTAGCTTCAGTAACTATCCATTTAGAAAAAAAAATTGTGTCATTGTAAAAAGAAACTTATGATTAAGGAATACAATTAAGAAATGTAAATGAACATAAGAAGGTCATTTTTAAAAAACTGATCTAAACAGACTTGATGAGCCAACCAACACATTTAACATTAAAGGCTACCACTTAGCCTTTATTTTATTAAAAACTCAACAAATTATTATTTATAAGGAAACATGGTCTTTTAGTTCATTTTGATAGACTGCTTACTTTGCTCTGGTTTAGCAGCTCGCATGTAGAACTTTAATTCAGTAAAAAGAGGTCCATTCTGGCTGGGTTCCTTTAAAACAGTAATTTAAAATTAGTTAGCTTTAGCTGCCGTTTTTTAGCTATCAAGAAGTATAGCTCTTAAAATCCATATAAGCTGATATACACCCACATAACAAGCATATCACTCTTTACCACCCAACTCTGGACAGTTTAATACTTCAAAAAGAATTCATTCCCTCTGTACTAAAAATGGCTTTAAGTCCAGAGACTGTTTAGAAAGTACTTAGTGTTAGGAGTATCAGGAAAGTATCCCTCCACCACAGCCAATACCGATTAAAGAATAAGTTAACGGAAAATATGATGAACTGTTTACAGCAATGCTTTAGCAGGCATTATTAAATACACTTCTGTCATCATCTTTAGGTTCTCTGAATTAAGGGTATTGTATTATGAACCCCAACGTTACAACAGATTGTCCTCTTAATAAAAATCTCAACTCTTGAAATGGTTGGACTGAAAAGTATACAGAACTGATCTCTAAATATTCTTGCTTAGAGTATATCCCCCTTAGAAGTCTTGAAGCCCTGGGTTATTACAATTGTATGTCCTTACAAGATAATGCCTGTTAGTATTAGCTCTTCCTATTGAATAAGATATTTAGGGTATGTCCATCCTGCCATCTGGCGGTGTGACAGCAACACATGTAAGCCTACCCAAACTAGCTCACAAAAACAGCAGTGTAGCCATGGTGGCATAGACAGCGGCACAAGCTAGCCACCCAAGTACAATCCCCTCCAGGATCCTGGGAATAAACTTGGGTGGCTAGCCCATGCTGCTGCAACTACACTGCAATTTTTAACAAGCTAGCTCAAACACATGTAGCTCAGGTATGCCTACATGTAATGTGTTTTACCCTTAAATTATGATACTTCAAAAAGTCTTCTAGTCTAGCCCCCTGCACTGAGGCAGGACCAAGCAGACCTAGACCATCTGGGATGGGTATTTGTTCAACCTGTTCTTAAAACCTCCAATATTGGGGATTCCCCAGCATCCCTTGGAAGCCTATTCCAGATCTTAACTAACCTTATAGTTAGAAAATTTTTCTTAATATCTAACCCAAATCTAACTTACTGCAAATTATGCCCATTACTTCTTGTCCTTTTTTCAGCAGACATGGAGAGCAATTGATCAGAGTCCTCTTTATAACAGCCCTTACTATATTTGAAGACTGTTACTGGGTCCCCAACCCCAATCTTCTTTTCTCAAGACTAAATATGCTTACATTTTTTTTTTTTTTATAACCTTTCCTCATAAGTCAGGTTTTCTAAACCTTTTATTTTTGTTGCTCTCCTCCAGACTCTCTCCAACTGCCTACATCTTTCTGAAAGTCTGGCACCCAGAATTGGAGACAATACTCCAACTGAGGCCTCACCCAGTGCCAAGTACTGCACGATAATTACCTCCCACTCTTACACACAACACTCTTGTTAATACACTCCAGATTATATTAGGCTTTTTCACATTGACAACTCATTCCATTTGTGATCTACTATAACCCCCAGATCCTTCTCAGCAGTACAACTATCCAGCAAGTTATTCCCCATCTTGCAGTTGTGCATTTGACTTTTCCTTCCTAAATGTAGTATTTTGTCCTTATCTTTATTGAACTTTACCTTGTTGAATTCAGATCAATTCTCCAATTCGTCAGTGTCATTTTAAATTCTAATCCTGTCCTCCGAAGTGCTTGCAGCCCCTCCCAGTTTGGTGTCACCCACAGATTTTTAAGCACATTCTCCACTCCATTATCCAAGTCATTAATGAAAATACTGACTTGTACTCAACCCAAGATGGGCCCTTATGGGTCCCCACTAGATACGCCTTGAGATGCTTACAAAAGGATTAATAATTTATTCCAGTATCTATTCAGGTACTGAAGTTAGGCTGATTGGTCTACAATTTCCCAGTTCCTCTTTGTTTCCCCTTTTTAAAGATAGATACTATGTTTGCTCTTCTCCAGTCCTCCAGGACCTCACCCATCTTCCACGAGTGCTTCAAGATAATTGCTAACAATTTTGAGATTGCTTCTGTTAGCTCCTTAAGTACCCTAGGATGAATTTCATCAGATCCTTAATTTGCAACTATTTATTGATTTAGAGCTCTGTTAAGATCGTCATTATGTGAAGAATGGGACAGGATTCGTCCTGTTCCCAAGTCCTAATACTCCTGCACTTTCAGGGTTTCTCAAATGGTCCTTAACTCAGTTCCTCCAGTAGTACTGCCTTGGTTTACAGTAGAGCCAAAGCAGTAGTGCTATGGGTAACTTTTCAAGTACTGATACCCAGGCTAGCAGATGACTGCGGAACTTTTAAAGAGCAATGACAGCTGAGCCAAGTAATCCACTACTGAGAACTTTTGCACTCATCCAGTCTTCTTTACATCATGTTCATTATAACCAACAGAACAGTGACATGCAAATTTGCTGTAGAAAAAGAGTGGTGATTGGTTGAGTTATCTAGGATATCGCAGCAGCCCCAGTCACCTGAGCTGCTGACCTGACCACATATTTGCCTATATAATCATAACTATTAAATACAATAATTAAGCTTAATTATAACAATTTCTTCAAATATAGCCTATGTACAAGATTTCAATTAACTGCAACTATATAGGAAGCTTGAAGAGAGTCTTATTCTGTTACTAAGATCATTTGGAACAAAAAAGGCTGACTGATGCTAAATTCTTTAAAAGCACACATTTTAAAATTCATTTTAACCCAAACTAACAGATTTACCTATAAGTTCTCAGAAAATATATTCTGTACAGAGAAAGTGCCATGAATTTGCAAAGCATACACTGTGTTTTGTCATAACAGAGGTTGCTTCATGCTTTAAGTGTAAAGCAGAACTCAGCCTTAACTATGGAGCTGCGTCCATAATAAAGTTAATTCTAAACAAGTAGTCTCCAATCTTTTTACGCACAAGATCACTTTTTTAATTTAAGTGCAACCCAGGATCTACCCCGCCCCTTCCCCGAAGCCCTGCCCCGCTCACTCCATCCCCCCACTCCCTCTGTCGCCCGCTCTCCCCCACCTTCTCTCACTTTCATCGGGCTGTGGCTGAGTGTTTCAGAGTGTGGGAGAGGGCTCTGGGCTGAGCCTGGGGCAGGGGTGTAGGAGGGGGTAAGAGGTGCAAACTCTGGGAGGGAGTTTGGGTGCACGAGGGGGCTCCAGGCTGGAGCAGTGTGTTGGGGTGCAAGAGGGGGCTCGGGGCTGGGGCAGAGCATTGGGGTACAGAAGGGGGTGTGCGGTGCGGGCTCTGGGAGGGAGTTTGGGTGCAGGAGCGGGCTATGGGCTGGGGCAGAGTGTTGGGGTGCAGGAGGGAGTACAGGGTGCTAACTCCAGTAGGGGGCTGAGGGCTGGGGCCTGGGACAGGGTTCAGGGTACAGAAGGGGGTATGGGGTGCTGGCTCCGGGAGGTGACTCAGGGCTGGAGTGCGGGCTCCCACCGGGCAGCACTTACCTCGGGCCGTGCTTGCAGGCAGTGGAGCTGCTTGCAAGCAGCTCCCTGCCTGCCCCGGCCCCACGCCACTCCCAAAAGCGGCCAGCATGCCCTTATGGCCCCGGGAAGGGGCAGGGACGTGGCTCTGCACACTGCTCCTGCCTGCAAGCACTGTCCCCACTGCTCCCATTGGCCGCAGTTCCCCATTCCCAGCCAATGGGAGCTGCAGGGTGGTGCTTGCAGGCAGGAGCAGTGCATGGAGACACACATCTCCCTCCACTCCCAGGGCCGCAGGGGCATGCTGGCCGCTTCTGGGAGTGGCGTGGGGCAGGGAGTCTGCTTTAGCCCCGCTAAAGTGCCGCCGGATCACAATCGACTGTAAGAGGCTCCAGGATCAACTACTTGATCGCGATCTACTGGTTGATGACCAGTATTCTAAACACAGATGAAAGCACATGATGTATTATAATAACGATGTTCAATACCACAGTGATTGGCACCTTATAAAATACTTAGATTTCAAACCTGACATACTCTAGAAGTTCATGCCCAAGCTTTAAGAAACTGAAACTAAAATGTGACTAGAGGAAATACCACTCTCCTCCATTACACTATATATGTCAAAACTCAAGACATATCTGCCACTCTTTTCTTTCATTAATTCTTCAAATATTGTTAAAATTGTCCCATCTAGAAAAGATAAGAAATGTCATTAAATAAACTTTGCACCCACATTTGCCCAGAGGCATCTGAAAGTTCATACATTAAGAAGCATTTCTTCATTCGGAAAAAATTGTGAAAAACTTTACAATTATTCATTTTATACTGATTAGATACCAAAACCATAAGAACTCTATGCCAGAAGACTAAGCCAATTTCTATCCTGCTTTAATAGTCTAACAATTTGAAGAACATTGCTGGATGAACAAACATTTTGTTTAACTATTGAACATTAATAATCCTTCACCTATTAACCTCTTTATCTCTGCTGTGAGTTAACTTGGCTCTCAGAGCATCAAAAACAGACCCTTATTAGAAGTTGCATCCAGTTGAGAGGGGAAGCAACAAGTCATGGGTCATTCACTTAGGTATAACAAATATCTGTTGAAGAGGAAGTCAAAATGCATGGACTGGGAGAGCAGAAAGAAGAGCACTAACTGCTTAACAAGTAGAGAAGAAAACAGCAGTACAAAAACTGGCATGCAAAGCACTTCATACTGGTGCAAAGACATCCTGAATACATAGACAGGAATAAAAGATGAATTAACTTTCAGGGAGCTTAGCAATAGAGGTACTACAAAATGCAGTAAAAAGGCAATTCCATTATTACAGAACGACAAAAATCTGTTACAATACCTTCTATTTCTTATGTAAAAGGTCACTTCACAGCAAATGATCATTTCCAACAACAGGCTCACCACCAATTGTCAAAAAAACAAGTATATTTTATAGTTCATATGATGTGAAACTGTCAGTTTCCAAAGTGATACACTGAGCAGACTGTTTTATTCTAAATTAATTGGATCTTTAAACTGGAATAAAAATCTACTATAACATTTATATTTTTCACAGAGGACCAACTATTAGTGCAGTAGATTTCACTGCTGCTGAACAAATGAGCAGATAGAGGAAAAAGCATGATATAAACCTTCATGCTTCAGAGCTAGACTCAGGAACAAAAGTCCATACTAACAAGTTATTGCAAAATTTTCCACTAAAAGGTCATGCACCTTTCTCTGAAGCATCTGGTCCTGGCCATTGCCATGGACAAGATATTTTACCAAATGGGCCACTGGTCTGATCTAGTATGTCCATTACTATGTTCCCAATTTCTCAAGTAGTTCCTGGAGCTACTTTTTAAAGTCAGTACCCAAATTAGGGGCCACATTCAAAGTAATCAAATGTAACCTACATATCAACAAGGTTGGGAAAAGAACATGTTAAACTGGAAAAAATTTAAAATGCAATACATATTACAAAGTCTGGCCAATAGTTGCATGAATTTATTATCATTAACTAATATATAGCCTATTTTCTCTAGTGCAAGCAATTAAAACAAATGTAATTAAATGTATACTTTTTCTTTTACCTTCCCATCGCTAGGTAAAAAACTAAGTGGCAACAATTTCCTGATTCAACAAAGCTTAGATGTACACTTAAACTTCAGTATTTAAACTAAGGTGTTTTGTTGTTACATGCTCATACTAGGCTCAGTTCTCCTATGTCTGAGTTTCATCGTGGCATAGGGCAGGGACCCATAGGGGAGTCAGTTAAAGCTCTGATTCAGCATCAGTTCTGCCCTAACATTAGTTGGTGCAGGCAGGGGGCTACTCTAATTCACACCCACCATAAAATTCCTAAAGGACTTTACACTAGTGGATAATTGGTGTAGAAAAGCTGTGCTCTGCCATGTCCCTGGCCTTCACCCAGTCTACTCCTGCCACCAGGAGGAGGAAGAGGCTAACTGGCACAGGAACTGCCTATATCAGTCTTACACCAGAAGGAAGTTCTCCAATAGCCATTTACAGACATTTAATCCAGTTTGTGCTGCCTGACTGGTGTAAAGTAACAACTGTGCTGCATGATCTGAGTCACTGCATCAACTACCAACTTTATGCTGGTGACTCTCAGATCTGCCTTTCCACTTCTGATCTGTCGCCTTTCATCTAGGCTCATGTCTCAGCCTCTCTTGATGTCTTGCCATTAACTTAAATTTAACATGGCCAAAACTAAATTTCTGATCTTCCCTCTGCAATACTCATTTCTCCCTCCTTTCTGTCGCTTTTAATAACACCATCGTTCTGAGTGTCATTCAGAACCATAACCTCCAGGTCATTTTCAATTCCTTCTCGTCAACTGCCCCATACACCCAGGCTGTGTTCAGATCTTATCATTCCTTCCTATCCAATATTTTCAATTCCAATTTTTCTGTCCAGACAGCCAAAACTCTAGTTCAGATTCTGACATCTCTTGTCTTGTTACAGAAACCTAGCCTTCTCTAGTCTCCCTACAGCACAAATGTGATTGTTTCTCTTTTCCTCTCTTCATATATCGCTTTGTGTGTCTGGCATGCAAACTGTTTGGGACAAGGATCGTGTCTTACATGTTTGTACAGTACCTAGCAAAATGGGGTCTTGAGCCACATTGGGGCTTTTAGGTATTATCACAATTATTATTTAATGTACATTAATGAAGCTCGCACTATATGTCTTAATTCTAGCTGAGAGGATGTTCAACGTTGTACATGCTATATGAGAGAAGTCATTTGATATCTTGAGATAAACAGATTCAAAATTTCTCTTACCACTTTTATAACGTAGGGTGCATCGCTGCCAACCGATTTTGAAGAATTAACATCAGCTGTTAAAATATGAAGCATTTATCAGTAGAATGAGAGGCAACTATTGTAAAACACATACAGCTACTACTTGTTATGTCACTTGGTTAGCTACTCTACAAAGTAATTAAATATTAACATGAATATAACGTTCAGTAGCTTGGTGGCAGAATTATGCAGAAAACCAAGTTAAATTTCCAGTCTTGATTTCTCCGAATGGGGCCACTTACTAAATGATAAAAGAGTCCCCCACCCTCTTGCCATTCAACAGTACCTTCTCAAGTGACTTAAAGAGAAGGCCTAATTTACAACATGGCTTACACACAGGAGGCCATCATTTACCTTTTTACGAAGATACCATATATATCCAAAAAATATTTTTCTATCTTTCAGCTCTCAGCTTGTCTGACTGCCATTTTAGAAACTCCACAGGAGATGTGTTAATGGGGGATTCCATGGCAGGCAGTTTTAAAATACCAGATACTCAGAGAGCCAGGGCATACATCTGTACCAGTGGGAGAAGGCACTTAAGCACTCTCTGAGCGGGAACAAGGTTAGTCGTTCCTGAAAAGGTAACTACTAAAATGCACAGGTGCATAACATGAGCAGAGTTCCACCTCCGGTGGGGTTACAAGTTGAATGGGCAAAAACATGAAGGAGTGGAGGCCTACCATGGCAAGGCTAGAAACCCCACTGGTAGCTACCTTCTTTCAGTACAATGCTTAATCCCCTCCTACTGTTGCTAGCTCATTTTAAGAGCACTAAGGCTTACCAAATGATTTTGTAATCAATAAGTGACTGCATGCCACAGAATTCAACGCAATCATGCCACAGATTGGGAGGAGAGGGAGGACATCTTGTCACACAGTTTGGATGAAGGCACCACATAGTCAAAAGGGCTCTTAGCTAGAATGTTCATCTAAAGTTCCATCCCCTCAACATTGGTGTGTAGAATGATAGCTATGATAGGACCACCTTCACACTGCCCATTTATTCAGATCACAGATACATTTAAGGATTAGGTGCCGTATTAAAGAAAAAATGCACTATTTTTCACACGTTTTCTCACACTCAATAGATAGTACTACAAAATGAAATGATATCCTGACAATGAAATTCTTGGACTTGATAGATATTGCAAGGAATTAGTTATATAATATCGAGCACTTGACTATGTCAGTTCAAATGCAACCCAGCAGAGACGATATGGAGAGCTGTCATCTGATCAGCATCCTATATCAAATGAGTCAATAGTCTCAGTTTAGAATTTAGGTGCCAAGTATCCTCATGACAAATAATACCATCAGAACAGAGACCAAAGATCAAATTAGCATGGAGACTGAGCTATCCTCTCACCTCTACAGGTAGGTCCTCCAAAGTCAGAGTTGAAATACCATGGCAAGGCAATGTGGGGATGATGCCTGAAGTGCTGGTGGGCACACCAACAATCTGGCATCTCTCACAAGTACTAAATTTAAATTAAAAGTGCATGAATGACCTTTAAGATGATAAACTAATTAAATATGAGAAAGGGGGAATTATGAAATCTGTCTACAAACATTTGAGGGCTATTATAAAGATGATGGATGATTTATATGGGAATAAAGAATGTCACTTCAGCTAAGAAAAAATATGATCGGTCATATGACGTAGTTGGGGTTAGAGTAAGAACCAGGAGGGGCTTCCAAATACAGCGTATTGAGGACTGCATCTTAAATGCCTTTAATAACTATTTTCTACCGACACTTCTCAATTCTTCAAGAAAGAAAAATACTAAACAGCAGCTCTAACCAAACTGTTGTTAATTGGAAGACAACAGGACGACCCCCAATTTATTTATTGGGGGGCGGGGAAGGACAGACACTTCAAGACTCATTTAAAAAAGTTGTAGTTTGGGTCACACAAACTTACCAAGATATAGGCATCCAAAGCCACCTTGCCCTATAGGCATGCCTAATTTCCACTCTTTTTTTGATGTGTCTGTTAACACCTCTCCAGGAGCAAACTCTTCCGCAAGCTTCCTCTTCACAGGACCTCTTTTTCCAGATGTCTTCTTTATATATGGCATTTTCACTATAAGAAGTAAATGCCAGGGTTATAAACTGAGCAGATTTTCTTTCACATCCTTATTCTACTCCATATGCCAGTTTTTATGCTTTCTTTCGCTCATGACAGACTTCTACACAGCAACCATGGGTTGTTTAAATTGCCAAATTGTTACTACAAAAATACTTTGTAAGAAATTTGCAAGGTAATCCTGTTGGCATGAATCCTAGGTGAAAAGCAATACATATTTCTTCAGGGATCAAAAAAAAAAAAAAACTTCTCAGCTGATTATAAGAAAAATCTGATAAAAAGCAAAAAAGGAAGCTTCAGAACAAAAGATTTTGTATTAGAAGGCTTTGCATAATTTAATACATACTGGAGAATTACAGAATCTATTCCATTTGATAATTAATTATGATCTGACAATATGAAAAATATATTTAGCTGTGATACAATAAGCTTTATCAAGCCTGTTAAATTTACAAATGTTTCATATAGTCTATGTCTTTAAAAACTGGAGTCCTGAAGCTAGATATATCTGAAAAAGAACTCTCAACTTTCTCTTTAATCATGTTTGCAGTAGTTAAATTTGTGATTGGCATGATGCCACAAAAAGATCAAACACCTATCAGAACCGTTCAAGTAGTCATAGAATGTTCTCCCACAAATCTGTATGTAACACAAATGCAACAGTGGATTTACTGTATCCCAGGACAGCATTTAAAATAATCCAGAAACCGCAACAGCACAATAAATAACCTCCTGTTTCAAGGTGCTGAATATAAATCTTATTTCTGCCTCTTGACCTTCAAATTCCAGCTTGCAAAGAGAACACTTTGAAACTAATAACTTAATGGCTTCATCACAGTCAAATAAATATGTCACCCTCCAGAATGACTTGAGATCTTCACTAGATAATAAGCCCCTTTGGGTTCGCCAACACAGGGACAGGAACCAAATTTTCACTGAATCAATTCTTTCTATCTAGATTGTTTGGGCATGATATGTCAGGGAATGCATATACATCTTTCATGTGAAAGGCCTTCTTAATTTGTTTTACATAGAACTTGAGCTTTGTCTCTTCCCTAAGAAAAAGAAAACCATATAACCATACACAGAGCTTACTTTTATAAAAGTACAGTTAGCCTTGAGTCTTCTAATCCTAACAATGCTCAATCTGGGAGGTTCCTGAACAGCAGAATAATTATTTTTATTTCTTCTATGTAATCACAGTTCCTGACTATTCCCATGATGTAGGAGCCATATACTGTTTGCCAGGAAGTGGAAAGTGACACCTTTGAAGATGATCAGCAAATGGGGAGAAACTGCGACCTATTGCCCTTCTCCAGGACTCATCTGGTGGGCCTCTGCAAATGGATACTGATCGCCATTCAAACTAGGCACCGCTGAATTAAAAGGGATGCCAGAGCTACTGCTCACTTCCGTATTTTTATGGGAGGAGATGGAGAAAAGGACTGAAGAGGTCCCTAATATGCACTAAAGCTAGGACAATACGCCACTGAGTGGAAAAGCTTGTAAGTGGGAACTCAGCAAGACCAGAGAAAGGCAAACACACAGTGAAGATTACAAAGAAGGAGCAGTGAGAGGGTGGGGGAAGCAAGGCTTGAAACAATTGCTTGAATTGGCCGGTTTCTGCTCCCTTCTGCCCCACCCCTCTGCAGTTTCCTCTCTGGCTCCCCAGTGCCCCCCTTTTCCTTGTATTTTCCTTTCTTGGTCTTGCTGAACTTCTGTTCCCTACTTATCAGCTTCCCCTCCTAGCTGCTATCCACTTTTGGGACCCTCTCCAGCTCCCTCTATCTGAGAGATAGAGGGCCTTACAACTTTTTAGCAGCAGCCGCAATCACTGCGCTCCATCCCCGCAGCTCCCTGGTCTGAATAGCCACTGCTTTTCCCCCAAGCAGCCCCCTGCCATGCCAGAGTCTGCAACACTCTCCTGGAAGACATGACAACAGGTATCATGTTCCCACCAGCTGCCAGCACCACTTCCTGGCAAATGAGATGTGCCCCCTATCTAATAAGTCTGAAGCCAGGGAATGCGTCACCTGAATGAAAAATAAAATGCTTTCATTCCCCACCCACCCCCAAAGTAAAAGAAATAATATGTTGTTCCTCTCTTCAAGAGCCTCCTAAATGTGCAAAGTTTCATAAGATGGTAGAACTACACTTGAATACTCATAGCAGATGTAGGCACACCAGCAGCAGAACAAATATGAAATCACCACCTCAAGAGAAAGGTACCTTTAAAATTTCTAAAATACTATTACCCACACCGATCACATCTGAACCTTCCAGTATCCAAAACGCAAAAAGATTTATTTTAACTCTGAATTGCTTTCCAATATTTCTAGCTATTACTGTAAGATAAAAATTTCTTTTTATATATATAAAATCCAGACACAGCTTTGAGACACTTCATCTAAATTTATGAAACAAAGTTTACCCATAATTTGCACTTGGTCCCCTTGAAATGTTTCTCTTCACACTTCAGGTTTTTCTTAATGAGATACAATAGCATCAGGTTCAGGTTAAAGTTTTTCCTCCATTTATAACTGCGGAGAAATCTGACTTGTGTGGTTTGTACAAATTCAAATGTTCCTTGAACTAGCCTGGCTAGCTTGAGTGAGTCAGTGAGCGAGAGAGAGGTCCACAGATACCAGGAACTACTGCTTCTTCCCCACAACTATATATCTGACTTCAGAAAATGCTATACTGACCTGTGCTGCCACATCATCTCCTGGGATTATTCTTTGTAAAATGCTATCAACCAGAGACAAGACTTGAACTGTTTATATTCAACATATATATTAGTTTTATTAATGAAGAGTTATGGATATACTTCACCCTGGTAACCTCACCATTAGATCTGCTGCTGACAAACCTGTTTACAGGGAACAAACCAGCTCATTTCAACAAACTCCACAAGAGGGGTTAGTGAAGCGTGCTCCCTCCTCCCACAGTTTTCTTTATCCAACATGGTCAAAAGTTACACTCCTGCAGACACTCAGTCAATAAATGAATTAATTATGACATACCCTTAACCATAAAAGTGAAAGCTCAGAATGGGCAGAGGTTTGACTGTTCCCAGCTGAGAATCCTGCCCTTAACAAATACACTAGATACACATACATGGTTTCTTGACTGTCTACATTATACCCATCTGTTAGGATGACATTGTGCCACAAGTTGGTCAAGCTATCACTAGGCCATAGGTGCTAAGCAATTATAGTTTTAAAAGGGCAGCATGCTCAAGGCTAAGCATTCTTTTGCAGAAAACCTGTCCTCTGGAAGTACTGAAGCTCTGGCTCCCCATGCTTTCACATTTGAGATCATATGTTCAGATATGTACCTTCTCAGAAGCCACACAGTATAAGAACAGGAAGATTTTGGGATTGGAAGCAGTTGTAGCAGCCCACAAGAAACACATTTTTAAGACAATGAAATTTGAAGAGAAGGTAAACAGCAAAAAAAAGGAAGGAAAAGGCAACCTTTTATTGCTACTTTTGTTACTGTACATAATTTGCCACCCAAAGATTGAATGATCTGTTAAACCTTGTAGACCACTACCTTTTAATTTAGATATATGACTAGACTATTACCCTCTCCATATTCGGAGGATGTCCCTTGTTTCAAAGCACCTACTTCTCACTGGGATACTACTAACCACCAGCTAATATTTTCATATTAAAAAATAAACATTCATTCCATCTGATCTTAAAATGCTTTACAAAATGATACACAAAAATCATTCATCTCTAGGAAGGAATGCTGCAGCTATTTTACAATATAGTACCAACAGAATTTATAGGGCAGGAAGTTAAGATTATAACAAAATGAAAGTGATGGGGGAGTGTTTAGATATAATCAAATACAATTTACTCAGATTAGAAGTTTGCCAGAATACCAGCACTAACAGTATTCCTCTTGCACAATACATACTAAGGACAGAACATCAGTTTTATCTCTCATCCAAAAAGCACAATACCCACTAACACCACACTTGGGCATACATTTAGTACAGCTTTAGAAGACTTCAAATTACCTACATCGTAGCTTTTTTTATAGTTTCTGAACTCTCCCATCAGGGGGGATGGTCCCAGAGCCTGGGCCCAAACATCTATACAGCAATTTTTAGCCTTACAGATTGAGCCCAGTGAGCCCGAGCCAGCCACAGCTGCGCCACGGGCCTTTTATTCTAGCGTAGACATACCTTTTGAGAGGAGAGATGGTCTATCGCCTGGAGATGCTAGAGTCTCTCTCCCTCTCCATCATAAGTCATTGCAACTTCATCATTGTGTGTGTGTTACCACTCCCCACTTCACCCCAATCAGTAAATGGAAATATTTTCTATCTCACAGTATTGTGAAGCTTAATTGAATTAGTGCTCACAAACTGGTTTGAAATCCTTGAATGTAGGGTGCTATGTAGATGTCAAATAATATACTCTCTCTTAAGTACTGAAAAGATTTGACCCTGCTTACTGACAGGAACATATTTTTAAGGCGCATGGTTGCACCACTTTATAGGGCTGTTTACTCAGAATTTGCATAGACTGAATAGTTTAGATTTTGCTCCTAACAAATAGAAAAATTACAACAGAAGTAGAGGTTTATTTGTCTGAACTCTTCTCCAAAACCTCTTTAGTGAGTACAAGGTGACTGTCTGTTTCTCCACATGCTATGCTTGAGGTATGCACACAATTTAGCAATTCAGTCTCCCCATCAGCGATCTTTATAAATGCAATCTGAAATAGTATTCTGGTTACTGCTGTTGTACTCTTAAATAAGCTTGAGTAGACATTTCCCAGTTTGTTTTTTCTTCCATTCTCAATAAAAGTCACATGAATATAAATCAAATTCATTTTAAGGAAGTATTTCTGAATGGGGCCATTCAGAATGACTACGCTGTTGAATTCCTTCCTGGTTCTTTTCTTATTTTCTACAAACTGTCATTTTTAGATTTGTTTATCTCAATAGGATTGCTTTTTATTTTTCAGAAGAGAGAGGACAGTGCTGCTGACCTGTGATCCTTTCAGTCAATAGGCAGTTCCAGCTAAACATGAAATCTGTGCGTCATTAATAATCCTTACTCATAGCAGAACTCTCCAAGTCTGCCAGCAAAGAAGAAAAAAATACCTTCCTCCTCTCCACAAAAACACTTTCTTTAAAAATATTTTAAACTGTTTGCAGGTTTGGGATTTTGGTTTTATTCAGAACAATGAACACAATTTTGCTCGTTTCAGAGAGAAAGGCACCAAAATGGCCACTGATATTTCAGATATTTCTAGTGCCAAAACAGGTAGTTTCTACAGCAATTTATGCGAGAAAGTCTTTTCCCTCCTTCAGGCCTTCTGTTACATGTTTAGAATAACACCACACATCTCAGATTAACTAGAGTTATTAAAAATCAATAGGTAGCAAAGTAATTGCTTTAGTTACAGCTATTTAAAAGTTTTTCCCTTTCAGTATTTATGTTCAAAATAGACAGGATGAACCTATATTGGTGGATTTCATAATGTTTTGTCAAGCAAGCAGAAAGCTGGGAAAACTGGACACAGACCTCTTCACATAGAGGGAAAGAGATTTTATTTTTGAATCCCTCAGTGCAGAATGAATTAGACCTGCCAAGTCTAGTTCTTTCTAGAGGCAACCTCCCTGATTCTGGATTAATTTTAAACCAGTTTAAACTATCTTCTCCAGCCATCATTAACACTTTGTACATCAATTAGATTTAAAATCTTCTTCAACTTTCTAACTTTCATTCATACAATTCTCAGACTGATAAAGCCCTTCATATATTTCTATTATCTGGGAACATGTCTAAAAGCCAGACCAGATATAACCCCCAAATCTCTACATCTCTGGACCAGCAATAGACACCTACACGACAACCAGGAAGTCCTTAAGTTTGAGGTATTTGAAGTGATTTTGCAGAGGGTGAGGACTGCTGTTTTGATATTCATTTGGGGCACTCTATGACCTGGGGAGTCAATGCTGATTCTCACCAAGAATTAAGTGGTATCTCAAAGTCTGTGTCAAACAGCGATGACTTTAATGTGGGAAACTGATTCAGGAACAAGACTAAGTCTCCAAACATCACAAAAACCTTTATCACCAGCAGAAGAGTCTCAAAAATTCCTAATGAATGATAGAGAACGTGAGGCATGCCTTGAAGTGCTCTCCTTCGAAATCCATGGGGACAACAGGTTTGAGGCTACACCTGTGCAAGTTGAGTCCTATAAACAGTAGAAAAATGGAGCCAACTCATCTCCACAATCCCGGTCACAATAGGATGGACCTGCCCGAGCCTAACCCATTTAGGCAGGATTTTAAGGATACATTTTTTTAAGGTAAAACTTATTTTCTCTCGCATCTTCATCCTCCTAAGTGAGGATGGATTTCAAATGGTCCCTGCCCGCCACCTCCCCGTGACACTTCTCCTCCCCAAGAGATGAGAAATACACTTCACTCTTTTCTGCACGGGCTGGGCTGGCTTCCCCCACCCATGACTCACACCTTGGAGTAAACAGCATTACCCGCGTCCAACCCCACGGCCATCAAAAGCCGCTTGACGGAGGCGGGGGGGGTGGTGAGGGGGCAGGTTCAGAAGCCGGGCACTGCGGGGTTGTGGGCTCCACAGCTGGGCAGGCCCCGCCCGACGTTAAGGGGCCGGGATGAACCTCGAGACCTTTCCGTAACGTCTCCCCGGGTAGAAACGGGCCCCTGGGGAACCCGGGCAGCCCCCGAAGAAGGAGTGAGCCCCGCGCCGAGCGAGCCGTGATCTGCCCGCGGGCGGGGACGGGGGCGTTGGCGGGACTGTTCCTCGGCGGGGAGCGAGTGGAGCCAAACCCCTTCTCTCTCGCGGGGCAAAGCGCGACACAGCAGCTTCTCCCGCCCCTTTCCCGGGCCGGAGCCCTGCGCCGCGGGGAGGGGGCGGGCTGAGGCCGGTTCCAGCCGGCCGAGCCCGCCTCCTCAGAGCCCCAGCTTCAAATACCTGCTGGGTCTCAGGAGCCGGGCCCGACCCAGCCGCTCCTTCTTCCCCGTCCGAAATTCCCGCACTGCATGAAACCCTCAGGCAGCCCGCCCGCCGGGCTACGCATATCCCACTATCGCCCTAGCCTATTGGCTACCTACCCGACAGAGCCCGCCTACAAGAGAACAGCGCCAGCGGCGCACCTCCCCGGCCACCGTCGCTCCCGCCCCACCCCCGAGCCCGGTGCACCCTGGGAGTTGTAGTTTTTGCTGGCTCGGCAACGCCAGCCTGTGCTGTCCCAGAGCGAAAGGACCACGAGCCGCACGGTGGGGGGCGCGAAGGCAGCCGTGCAAAGGAGCAGCCGTGTTCAGGAACGCCAGTTCGGCCACCATCCACCTAATGAGTAAAACCTCAGGAGGCAAGTGGAAAATACAGCCAGGGAGGATGCATCTGCAGAATTGCCGAACCCCCCGCCCCCCCACTCACAAATCCTGGGACTGGCTTAAAAGCATGAGATTTTAAACACTGAATGGGAGGTTCCCCCCACCCACGCTGGTGTTTGAGCATTTAAAGGTCACGTTTTAAAATTTTCCGGAAGAATGAGGGCTGGAAACTTTTCTAAAGAAGAATGCTGAGAGTCTCATGTAATCATGTTTCAGAGTAGTAGCCCTGTTAGTCTGTATCAGCAAAAAAAAAAAACAAGGAGTACTTGTGGCACCTTCGAGACGAACAAATTTATTTGGGCATAAGCTTTCGTGGGCTAAAACCCCCTTCATCGGATGCATGCAGTGGAAAATACAGTAGGAATATATATATACACAGACAACATGAAAAAATGGGTGTTGCCATACCAACTGTAACGAGACCAATTAATTAAGGTGGGCTATTATCAGGAGGAGGAAAAAAAACTTTTCTAGTGCTAATCAGGATGGCCCATTTCAAACAGTTGACAAGAAGGTGTGAGTAACAGTAAGGGGGGAAAATATCATGGGGAAATAGTTTTTACTTTGTGTAATGACCCATCCACTCTGAGTCTTTAGTCTAGCCTAATTTAATGGTGTCCAGTTTTCAAATTAATTCCAATTCTGCAGTTTCTTGGAGTCTGTTTTTGAAGGTTTTTTTTGTTGGAGAATTGCAACTTTTAGGTCTGTAACTGAGTGACCAGGGAGTTTGAAGTGTTCTCCAACTGGTTTTTGAATATTATAATTTTTGATGTCTGATTTGTGTCCATTTATTCTTTTGCGTAGAGATTGTCCGGTTTGGCCAATGTACACGGCAGAGGGGCATTGCTGGCACATGATGGCATATATCACATTGGTAGATGTACAGGTGAACGAGCCTCTGATGGTGTGGCTGATGTGATTAAGTCCTATGATGGTGTCCTTTGAATAGATATGTGGATAGAGTTGGCAGTGGGCTTTGTTGCAAGGATAGGTTTCTGGGTTAGTGTTTTTGTTGTGTGGTGTGTGGTTGCTCGTAAGTATTTGCTTCAGGTTGGGGGGCTGTGAGTAAGCAAGGACTGGCCTGTCTCCTAAGATCTGTGAGTGAGGGATCGTCCGTCAGGATAGGTTGTAGATCCTTGATGATGCACTGGAGAGGTTTTAGTTGGGGGCTGAAGGTGAAAGCTAGTGGTGTTCTGTTATTTTCTTTGTTGGGCGTGTCCTGTTGTAGGTGACTTCTGAGTATTCTTCTGGCTCTGTCAATCTGTTTCTTCCCTTCATCAGGTGGGTATTGTAGTTTTAAGAACGTTTGATAGAGATCTTGTAGGCATTTGTCTCTGTTTGAAGGATTGGAGTAATGTGGTTGTATCTTAGAGCTTGGCTGTAGACAATGGATCATGTGATGTGGTCTGGATGAAAGCTGGAGGCATGTAGGTAAGTATAGCGGTCAGTAGGTTTCTGGTAAAGCTGGAGGCATGTAGGTTTTTTCATGTTCTATGTGTATATATATCTTCCTACTGTATTTTCCATTGCATGCATCCAATGAAGTGGGTTTTAGCCCACAAAAGCTTATGCCCAAATAAATATGTTAGTCTCTAAGATGCCACAAGTACTCCTTGTTTGTTTTCATGTAATCATGTGATTCCTGGAGCCAGAACTTTAAAAAAAAAACAAAAAAAAAAACACCAGTTACCAGGAAATACCTGCAAGAGCTGGCAACACTGCCATCCTTATTCCTACAGCAAAAGCTTTCGGGCTGAAGCAGAAAGGTAGTGGAAGACCCATCCTTGAAACGTGTTAAAACTGGGCTGAGCTAAACTATATGCTCAAGTCATGGCTGCTCTGTGCCATTTGTGTCAGCTATGCTGGTGCAGAGTGGCTGCAGAACACAGTGCTTCCACAAGGATTATCCCCCAGCATACAGTTTTTGCCAGTCAGGTGCAGAGCCACTGGACTCCAGCACAGGACACATTACAGAGCAAGTCAGGTACGGTCAGGGAAGATAGAAGGAAGTAAGGCAGTACTGCACCCTGATTATTCCCCCCATTAGGGCCTTAGGCAGCAGGAAACAAGTTAGGCTACCAACCAGGGCTGCCCTAACCCATGTCAAGGCCAAATGCCACTCTCCTCTCCTTCCATGCCAATACCAGGCTCTGCAGTGGCACATGGATGAATTTCATGACATAACTGGACACTAGTTAATCTAAACAGATCTTTTTAGCTCCTGTGATTCTAGGGGTACACCTACTACTAAGAATTTCACAAAAAATAATTATGGTAAATTGTTTCATTTGTTTGCTGGGCTGAGGAACCTTTTCATTCAATCTTAAAGTCAGTTCGTGTTAAAAAAATACCAATTCTACATAATATTTTTCATATATGTCAAATCACTTTATAGAATGGATTATACAGTTACAGAATGAGATAAAGGGATAAATTGCAAAGGAAACATTTTAGTTTGCCCCCTTTCAGACCTTCTATAGGGTCAAAGCAGATTTGTCCTCCTCATCACATATTGGTTTTGTGGGAGTCAAATCTTGATCACCTGGGAGCTCTGATCCAGGTGTCAGCAGATATCACTACATTTCATTCTTTTGTTGTCAGAGACAAATCAAAACACACCCACCCTTGCTTCTCTCAAGCTGTGAACTTAGAGAGACACATAGCAGGAAGATTGGAATGTAAGGAAAGCCAAGAGGGGGAGGAAGAAACTGCTTTGTTTGGGGGGGCATGGGGGTTCAGCTCAATGATTTCTTAAACAGAGAGATGATTTGATGGGTGCTCTTAAGAGGTTCCTTTCTTAGGGATGCCAAACAAAGATAGAATGTGTTAAGACCAATCAAACTGTAATATGCCCATCATTATAGTACCTAGATACCTGTTCCCTTTGAAAACCTAGGTTGACCCCACATACTCAGTTGCTCCCATATAATATATTTCTGCTGCTTTTCAATAACCTTTACTGCTTTAAATTCTATATCTTACAACCTGCTCATAGAAAAATCAGAAAAATAAAGGTAAAGAAAGCAGAAGATGCTACACACTGTAGCACTTTGCCCATAAGATCATTCTTATGGTTATGACGGTGGGGTGGATGGGCCAAATCTCAGTGAGTGGCATTTTGACCCCAAATCCTGTTCCTCCTGAAATTCAAAGGTGTGGCACCTCAAATGCAAATTTTGGTCCATCTCTAATTTTTGCATAACTGAATTTGAGAAAGTTCTTGCGAAACATGTGGTCTTACGGTCTGAGCACAGGACTGCGAGCTGGAAACTCCTGACACTGGTTCCATAGGACTCCTCTGTCACCTGGGACCATTCCCTTAACTTTTCTGCCTCACTTTCCCCATCTTCATAATGCGAACAGTTCTTACATATCTCACAGGGATGCTAGAATGACATCTGTACAGTACTATAAAGATATTATTAATATGTTGTTAAAATGGCTTGGATCAGATAGGATTATAATCCTGGCCGAAAAACTAGCTCAGAGGTGCGAGCAAGGCTTGTGAGAAGACAGTGATAGTGAATCTTAACTGCCAAATACAACACAGCACTGCCATTCACACCCAGAGAGTTTTCCAATAAGTGCACTGTTACTTTGGGTATGTCTGCACTGCATAGTGTATGCAGATCCGTGTACCCGTGCATGTAGATCCAGGCTTTTCAAGCTCACTTGTGAGCATTCAAACTGCATTTCAGGATATATATGATGCTTCCATTCATAGCTATGATAGGTTTTGTTAATGCTATAAAAATGCACTTACTGCACTCTTTTTCTACTTTTTTCTCACCTTTCCATTTTATACTGTTTTCCTCAGTGAAAAGAATGTATACAAGAAGCAGTTACTTTAATTTTTATTTTTAAAAGAATAATAATCATACTATATTTAGACTTGGCAGAATTCAATGGATTTTTTAAAATTATAATTCTGACATAATATCAATGTTTATTTTTAAGCTTTTTTAGATTTATCTATTTAAATTTTCACAGTTGTGCAAAATTATTGAAATAAAAATAGAAAATATTCTTATTTAAATTTTCACAGTTGTTGGAAATGATGGAGGAGTCAGACAATTTAATCACAGTTGAAATTGTGGTTCAAAAAGTTATAAAGCTTTAACTGTTAAAACACAAACTGTCAATACACAAAATATACCAAGTAAACATCCTTAAAGCAAACTAAGAATAAATGCTGCTTGAGAACTTACTACTTTGCCTATCCAAAATTTCAATATTAGATTAAATATTTTTTCTTCAGTTTGTGTGTGTACGGTAAAATAGACATTTACCAACATTTACCGATAAACCTAATTCTTCCAAGACTAAATATAGTATAATAGCAACAGGACACTCCAAAGACTTTTTGTTGTTCCATTAGTATACAATTTAAGAGTATGTAAGGCAGTTTGCCCAGTAACCTCAGCCCTCATGATGCATCCAAGGTATATATTAATAGGTCAGTACAATATCCTATTGTGTCTGAATGCTATTAACAACTAGTTAGAAACAAAATTATTCCTGCCACATGTTTAAGGATTTCCCCATGTTTCCTTTCATTAGCTGCAGCTAGTGAAGTAGACAAATTATTGCATTTGATTATATCTGAACTTAAAGTTTTTACAAGGTGAAGAACACTGTTTCCAGTGATTAAGAAGCCAGAGGAAACTAAAAACGTTGTGCAGAGGATGAATATAATTGATGTGTAAACAGATGTTAGACAACAGTTTAACGTTTTTATCCAACTCTACCAAAAAAAAAAAATGTAGGGTGAGAGTGCTAACGCCCTTAACCCGTAATGAAAGATATTTTCCTTCAAAGGAAAGTGAATGATGGAAATGAATAATTTTCATGTCTCTAACACCACCGACTCAAGCTCCTCCAAGCAGTTTACAAATAGTGGCTTAAGCTTCAACATCCTGCTGAAGCTTAAGTCACTTATCCCCATTTTACAGATGAAGAAACTGAGGTACAGAACAGTTCAGACATTTGCCACAGTTCACAGAGGAAATCTGCAACAGAACAGGGAAAAGAACAAATTTCCTGACTCCCAATCCTATATCCTAATTACAAGACCATTCTAATAGCTCAACTCTAAGTGTATTGAGTTTACAATTAAAATGCTAATGGAGGGAGGGAGACAGCTCTTATAACTGTTTGAAAATGTTCTGCAGGACTTCATCCCACTACAAATTAAATGAGTTTTTCAAATGCCTTCCTCTGGGTCACATATTCTACTCTGCTAGGTGAACTGGGGGCAGGGAAGCAAAATGGGGGGGAACCCCTAAATCTGCAGGTAGGGAGCTGTACCCCTGCAGCATACTTTTTGTCTCCTTCAAACACTGAAAACTCTCTGTGAGATTTGCAAGCTTGTGACTCCACAGGTCAAGAAAAGTGTTCTCGGGGTCAGGCAATGAAAGAACACCAGTCATACTCTCCTCCACAGAAACTGGTTTCCCACCAGAAATCCATGCAAAAATTAAGGCTGGTGAGGCTCGTTCACCTGCACGCCTACCAATGTGATATATGCCATCACGTGCCAGCAATGCTCCTCTGCCATGTACATTGGTCAAACTGGACAGTCTCTCCGTAAAAAAATAAATGGATACAAATCAGACGTCAAGAATTATAACATTCAAAAACCAGTTGGAGAACACTTCCATCTCTTTGGTCATTCGATTACAGACCTAAAAGTTGCAATTTTTCAACAAAAAAACTTCAAAAACAGACTCCAACGAGAGACTGCTGAATTGGAATTAATTTGCAAACTGGATACAATTAATTTAGGCTTGAATAAAGACTGGGAGTGGATGGGTCATTACACAAAGTAAAACTATTTCCCCTTGTTTATTCCACCTCCCCACCCCCCACTGTTCCTCAGACGTTCTTGTCAACTGCTGGAAATGGCCCACCTTGATTATCAATACAAAAGGTCCTCCCCCCCACGCTCTCCTGCTGGTAATAGCTCACCTTAAGTGATTACTCTCCTTACAGAGTGTATGGTAACACCCATTGTTTCAAGTTCTCTATGTATATAAATCTCCCCACTGTATTTTCCACTGAATGCATCCAATGAAGTGAGCTGTAGCTCACGAAAGCTTATGCTCAAATAAATGTTCGTCTCTAAGGTGCCACAAGTACTCCTTTTTACGAATACAGATCAACACGGCTGCTACTCTAGAACCAGTAATGAATCCCTTCCACAGAGATGACTCCTCTCAAAAAGGAGGGCAGACTGCAAGGGCCATAGCAAGCAGCAGGTTGGCTCCAGCAGTAGCCCTGCTGTTGGACAGGGGGCAGAATTAAAGGAGCCATATTCCTTTTCTGAAGAGAATAGAGCCCTTCATGGGGACAGGCTAGTGTTTCCATATCACTCCCTCTATCCACACCTCCATCTAAATTTTTATATCGCACCCATCGTATCTCATTGCTGTTCTGCATGGATTTCTAAAAGACTACATGTATTCCCTTTCCACACAGGACTAAACGCCTTGCCCAAGGAGATGTTGCAGTTTATATCCACCAGTATCAAACTGGGGAGCATGTTTCTTCCTTCTGTGGGTTTATCTGCAGGTAGGCAGCATGAGGCTCCAATATTAGTACTAATGATAGTTTTGCCTTGATGCTGACTTCAGCTATTCTTAATTGGCTTCTTTTTAGGATCTGCTTAAAAGAGATTATATAACAAACAATGTATCCAAAAAACGTATCATATTCTGGTAAGAAGGAATGTCTCTCCAACTCGAGCCAGTCATCCAAGCACAATTTACATTAAAAAAATTAATATCCAAATTCCTTTTTGTTACTTCGCACACAGCTTATTATTCCTGGCAAAACTGCACATGGATGCTAAAAACAGAGTGTTTATTTTATTATGATCAAGTAAAATTTTCTGAAAATGAAAAGTAAAAAACTGAGTAAAGATATGGATGAGTCAAAAGTCAGTTCGAAAAATCAAGAATAATCTCCTGGAAAATTCTATAAATCTTCAGTTTTAGACTAAAGTCATACAAAAATCATAGTCCTCAGTGACCTGTTAAGTTTTTCATTCTGCTATCTGAAGCAAATACACACAGTCAGGAATGGCCAGCAATCTCCAAAAATATTGAGCAGAAAATTGAATCAATTTTCCTCACATACATTTGAAATGATTTTATTTTTATTTTTTTGGGGCAGGGGGCATTACCCTTTTTTCTGTGATTTGGTTCTTCTGCAGCATTGTTGGTACACTACTTCAAAAATATGTTTTTACTTCTTACAAAAACCTTACAAAACAATAACATGATTAATTTTAATGATTATAACATCAAATTATTTTTAAATGGTTGGGGAAATATAAATATATACCACTTCTGTAGATATAAATAAAATACTAAGTAGGTCATTAAAATATTCTGAGTCAGTATTTAAACAGTGAATGAAATTCACCCTACACCTTCTGGGCTGAAGTACTATGTGGGGCTTGTGTAGCATGCACTGAGGTGAATCTCTTCTGGGGAGAAATTAAGTGGGAAGAGTATATGTAAAGATGGGGACTAACTTCACTGACTTGAGTGGAATTACACTAGGATGACTGAAGTCAGAGTATGGCCTAGGATACATACAGCAAGTGAATAAAGAAGGGGGAAAAGGGGTTGGGGTGCTGGAGGGAGAACATTACTGCATTACCACCATGCTGGTGTAGAAAAGCTGCTAAAGAAAGACCATTTGGAAAGTTTCTCTTTTCCTGTTTGTGATGCTAACAGACAGATGATTTGAAGTTGTTAGTGACTCATTTTAACTACCATGAGGCTTCTAAGACTAGAGTCTGTTTGAAGTGCACTAAATTAATCGGCTTTCGTGATTTTTTTTATTTTTAAAGAGCTTGTATGTTTACTTTGGTTGCAGTCCAAAGTTTATATGGGTGGCAACACTTTTTACTTTCATTTAGCTACCTTAAAGTGAAGTGTTTCAGTCACCTTCGTTTGGACATGTTTTTATAGGGTGCATGTGTGTGTACACACACACAGACACACTCTCTCTCTGGAATACCATATGCAATAGATGTGTTATAGTATACACACAAACAATACATGGGGTCTTACTGCAATCGTAAAAAGAACTTCTGTTTATCATCAAACATTTCATATATCCCATTACATGTGAAAGAATTATTATCTATCCTGTTGCAGTGAAACACTTTTTCCTATAATGGAATTTTCTCTGGAAATTTATTTTGGTATTAAAAGGTTCCACTTTATAATGTCTATGGTTCAATCAGTGATCTAAAAGGCACTTAAATGCTTTGAACAAGATACATAAAACGCTTTTATTGCAAAAGCTTTGCTGTATCTACCAATTTTACCATTGATCCCTTTCCATGTAAGGCAGTTCTGGAAGCTGCCCATGATGTATAAAATCACATGGTGGCTTTTGATCTCCAGCTGGTGATTAAAGCACATTATGGAGGTTTGAAATTTTCTTGTGGCCATTAGCATACCTCTAAACAGTTCTCTATTAAATGGTAGCAGTGTTTTCAATACATGTTATTTAAACAAGAAACCAAGAATCTATAAACTTTGTGTTTACCATGCTTTGTAGCTTAGAGGACACAGATCTCTTGAATGAAGTGAGTTTGGTTTTAGTGGTACACTGACTGATCAAATAGTGACTTCTTGAGGTAAATAGGCTCAAGCAAAATGCAGCAAAGAATAAAGATGTATATTTTTTTTAAACCCTCATTTAATAGAAACAAGCAGAGCCCCAGGCTTTGCAGGACCTTATGTAAATAGACTGGTATCTGCACTCCCACACTGCCTGCTGTTTAAGGATCTCTCGATCACATCTGAGGTCAGCAGGCGATCATGGTTTTGCCATGGTGGGTTTTACAGTACAGACCTTATTTCTCAGCCTGAAATCTGAATCTTGTTCTTTCCCAGTTTTTAAAAGTATGTTTAAGTACAGTTACCTTCCCTTCCAATCCCTTTGAGGTTCCCTTTAGTAAAATCAGACCACCACCACCACCCCTGCCTCATTTTTAATGTATATCCACTTCATTATGTTTATTATATTATGCTTATTACTGTTGTTTTATGCTGGTACCATAATATAAATAGTAGTGTGGTAGGTACATCACAGATAAGAAGACATAGTCCCTGAGAAACCAGATGAAGAGCTCCAAGACTTTCTGCGATTCCTCCCCTACCCACCTATAAATAAAAGTACTGTAAATGAATATTTCTGTTTACTCCGTTTTTTATTTTCATGACAACAGAAGTAAGGGCTGAAAGAGGGGAGAGTATTGGCCTGGAAAGGATGTTCCAGTTGTAGGGCGCACATATGGAAAAGCACAGCAACCACTGTGGGAGAAGTAGACAAACAGAACATCAAGGCTATTAATCATTGGCAGATAGAGGAGGGCACACAATAAGAGACATCTTTGTTTTGATCCTGTGTTATATCATGCCCCTAGCACTGTGGCAGGACACATTATAGTTGTGTTCAAGAAATCTCATGCTCACATCACAGTATTATCAGATTGCTTAATAAAAGCTAGGAGGAAAAAGCAGAACTCCAGAGCAGACAAATCTATGTAAAGGCAACTTTCCCCCTCTCATTTATGTCAAAGTAGCACCCTAAAATGAGCAAGGCACTGTAAAGACACAGGACATAATAGTTCCTGTCCCAAAGAGCTTACTATCCAAGAAGAAAAACAGATGGAGGGTAGGTAGATGCAGTATAGATGCACAATACAATATACAACCAAATAGCATGTTTGACAGACTGGCTGACCATGCAAACTTTCCATTTAGTGAAAAAGTCATCTTCCATTTAAGATATTCCTGATATTACCCATACAATGGCAAAAACATTCACCTTGATGGTAACATTATACCCTGTTGCTATTGGAATCCCCACTTTACTGGACCCTGGCAGACCTTAAGTAGAACTGCCAGGAGAACAGCAACACTCCTTGCTGCTCTCCTGTACTCAAACCTAACAAGCTGTCGTTGTTACACCAATCTACAGCATACTTCTGGCATTCATGGCCATACTAATTTACATAACATTTACATAATGTTAATAAAAATCTACAATTTACATAAAAACTGTCTCCCTCTCAGTCCCCAATAGCACCACTTTTTTCTAAGGAACTACACGTAGCCCCACCACTTTGTGGCCCATTGGTTACAATATACTTCAACCTAAGAGTAAGAAATTCTCAACAAAATTTAACAAAAATGCAGTTAATTACCACTGACATTCTCTCCTTCATTACACAAGCACACCCTGAGTTTAATCACATGCATTATTGTAATCAACCTGTCAATCACATTTTGAAATATTTCATTTTTTTGACATAATTACTGTAGAATCACTGCAGCCCGTCTAAATCATGGATATGGCAAGACTGATATTGTGTTGCAAAATGCGATCTGACAAAAAAAATTGATGTTTCTGCACAGAAATTAAAGAAACATTGAACTGCTAATGGTTTTGCCCTGCAAATATGTTACATTAGGTAGACTGTCAAGAGTTAATATAACTGCCTGCCCACTCACTGAAGGACATACTTATTCCTGTCATTCTTTAAATGCCTAAACATTGTCCATGTCAATTTTTTAAAAGGCCTCTGTGGCTATATTTTGTTTAATTAGCATGATTTGTGTAGGGAGCTCCTGCTTTAGATGGACTGGGTTTATAGCCTAGCAGATGAAGAAAACATTTAAAGAACCAAGCAGCAAGGAAATGGGATGCTGGGAAAGGACTTGGCTAAGGAGGGGAACTCTTTTGAGGTGGTCCTTACACTGAAAAATTGGACATCTATACTGGAACAGACAGATCAGAGATTTGCAAATGTCTTGTGCTCAATATGAAACTCACATAACATGTGCTGATCATTCTTTTCAGGAATACTAATTTGTTTTGGGGTCCAGTAGAGGTCACTTTTTTATGTTTCAAATTACACTTCCAAACACATAAACTATATATAGAAGTAGGAGGTGCTTGATGAAGGATACCCATCTGTTAGGGATTGGAAACTTTTTCATTTAATTCCAAATTAAATGTCTCTGGCTCAGGTGACTGGTAACAAGATATGGAGTCTTAATTGCTGGATATTAATTCATACCTGAATAAGTCAGTAATGACCAGAAATTGTTACCATCTAATGATTCTTTGGTGGGCTCTGTGAAATGAGTCTGTGGTCCCAGTCCACTTTCTATGCGGACAGATGTCTCCCTTCCCAGAAACAACTGTCACAATGGGCATTGGTCATCACACTTGTTGGCAGACTCAGCAATGAGGCCAGGGACTGATCAGATTGGAGAGTGAAGTACTCTCTTATTCCTAAAATCAGGGTTGAGGTACATTGTTGAGGCATTGGAGGTTGCTTGAAAAAGTTTTCTACAAGAACAGAAGATTTCAGTTCGCAACACTGTCAGCCGTAGCACCTTTCACATGAGCAATGTAATTCACTTTAATAAACCAATTTATCTAGGTAGTTCCAGAGAAGTATTTCAATAAAATCATTTAATCTAATTGTATATGAATAATTTCATCTCTTATGTAAGGCTAAATTATCTTCTCTTTACATTTTTTTTTCTTTTAAACTAAGTGACTTTAGTGCTAGAGAGGTGCTGGATTGACAGTCCTCTATCAAGCCATAGAATAGGCATAAAACTTTGCAGGCCTTCCCCATACTGTACCATCCCTTACCTGGGGAGACCTCTTGTAGTTGTGATCAGTCTCCTGTCAACATCCATTACATTCTTAGCATCTCAGATGAGACTGTCAACACGTGGAAGCCCCTTTTTGCCAACTATAGTGGTAGCTTTTATGTTGTGGACATTTGCTTTTAACTAAAACTGATGCTGGCACAATTCAGAAAATTAATGTTTTCATAGAATCATAGACGATTAGGGTTGAAAGAGACCTCAGGAGGTTATCTAGTCCAACCCCCTGCTCAAAACAGGACGAACCCCCACCTAAATCATCCCAGCCAGGGCTTTGTCAAGCCGGGCCTTAAAAACCTCTAAGGATGGAGATTCCACCACCTTCCTACGTAACCCATTCCAGTGCTTCTCTACTCTCCTCATGAAATAGTGTTTCCTAATATCCAACCTAGACCTCCCCCATTGCAACTTGAGACCATTGCTCCTTGTTCTGTCATCTGCCACCACTGGGAACAGCCTAGCTCCATCTTCTTTGGAACCCCACTTCAAGTAGTTGAAAGCAGCTATCAAATCCCCCCTCACTCTTCTCTTCTGGAGACTAAATAAGCCCAGTTCCCTCAGCCTCTCCTTGTAAGACGTGTGCCCCAGCCCCCTAATCATTTTCGTTGCCCTCCGCTGGACTGTCTCCAATTTGTCCACATCCTTTCTGTAGCGGGGGCCCCAAAACTGGATGCAGTACTCCAGATGTGGCCTCACCAGTGCCAAATAGAGGGAAATAAGCACTTCCCTCGATCTGCTGGCAGTGCTATTTGGCAATTATCTCACCTCCTGAGAACCCTATTTGTAAACTCTGTTATTGCTTGTCGAGTTTCCATACCCAGGACCAGCTTTAGGCACCAGCAAAGTAAACACATGCTTGGGGAGGCACAATTACAGGGGCAGCATTCCGGCCACCTTATTTTATTTTATTTTATTTTTTTTTTTGCTTGGGCAGTTGTGCTCTTGGAGCAGCAAATTTTTGCTTGGGGCGGCAAAAAACCTAGAGCCAGCCCTGTCCATACCATGTGTACAGACATCTGCTTGAGGCATTTAATGAATTAATACATGAATAGCAAATGAGGAAGCAAGGATCAATCAACTTTGCTCTTTGCCACAGTGCGACTGCTACTCACTGAAAGTGCATGTAGAGATTCTGATGGTGTCTACACTAGGAAATGAGTAGTTTGTGAGAACGGGTGTACAGAACTGCTCCAATCTCCCTCCCTCCCATGTTTATTGAAAACAATTGCCCTTCTGCGCTGTACAAGGTCAAGAGTTCTACATGCATTCTAGCAAAGCATGTTACATACCTGGTAGAATAGGTATCAGGCACCTTTTGTTACAGAAGGTGTCAAACTCTATTGACCTTGTCTACATCCACTTGAAGGGCAAGGAGGAAGCAGTTTGACACTCACTATTAAAATAGTTAATTTTCTTGATAAGGACAAGGTCCTAGAGGGCATTAAAATGACTAAGCCCACCATAATGAAATAAATAAAAAAGTGAGTTCTGCAGTTTTTATGACACAGTACTCACTGGCAATACACTGAAACTGTCCACTAACCATTTTTCATCCGCCATGGAATATCAACATACTGAATTTAATATCATTCCGTTCTGTGTTCTTTCACTTGTTAATAATCAAATTTCAGCCATCAACCTTTTCATTTAAAAATACTTGCTCCAAAAAGTAAGCACAGCCATTTGAAACAATTTTGCAGTGATCTTGGAATGGAATGTAAGCTTTAAAATGTTGAATTTGTAAGACTGCCACTTTGTAAACATATTATAATGTATATCGGTCTATATTGGTGAACAGCATAATAATAATGTACTTTAAAAACAGTTTGAAATGTATCTTCTAACATATAAAGCAGTGAAGATGACTAATATGAGAATATGGCATTTCACTGCAAACCTAATGAAGGCTTCTGAAAATCATAGTATCTCATCACCACACTGACTACATTGTCTGCAATATAGTCAATAGTATATTCACTGCTAGAGAGGCTATGAGTATAAAAGTATTCCGTCTCTCCTGATAAAAGTAACTTAACCAGGCTTTTAACTTAACCAGCCTGAAGTTGATGTGTAAAAGTAAATTTTTCCTGTTTCATGACTTTTAGATAACTTATTCTTGAAGATTTCTGTCGTAATTATATCCTTTACCCTTGACCAATGTAAATTCTGCTTTTGCTTCTGATTTTTTGGGGCCTTTTGAGAATGACCATTAAAGTAATAACAATATTTTAATGGATATTTTATCAGCAAAGCCCTCAAATTAGTGCCTGCAGTGCACCTGTTTTGAAAGCTTCAGAAGGCTCTAGAGGAAACAATTACTCGGAAAAAGATTAGATTACCTCACCTTTCCTGGGTATTTTAAATAAAACATTTTATTCACTTAAAGCTGACAACTCTTTCTAAATGTTTGGTGTTTACTTATGTTTTACTAAGTTATTTTTTTACACAGGCGGTATTCTAAGCCCAGTTCTGCAGCTGCCCAGAGCAGAATGCTGAGTATTGTCCCTTAGAAAGGCTGTGATACTCAGCTCATATTTTCCAGGAGTGTGAAGGAAAGGGAGCTGCCTATCTTACATGGGGAGGGAAGGAGGCTGCAGATGTGTGTCAGTGTAGGTAGCTCTGGCAGTGCCTGTTTGGCTGGGCATAGTTGACAGTTCAAAATGTTTCCAAGAACAATCTTTCAAACACACCTGTGGTCTGAGGGCCACTAAACCTCCCAGCAACTGGACTGTGCTGTGGATTCGGAAACATTTTATATTTGATATATCGTCTTAGTTACCAAAACCTCAAAATGGAGAATTTTCAGGAAATACTTGCAGATCTTTTCTGTTTGCTCAATAGAGCAGAATGTGTAACTCTCAGCTCTGTTTACCCAAAAAAAGTTCTGATCCCTCCACTGAGTGTAAGCCACTCAGCAGTGGATATGAAAGACATTTCTCACCGTTTGTATTACATGGCATTTGGCAAATTACTTGCAATGCACCACACTGGATTCAGTGAATCTTTTTCAAATTAACGACATGGCTTAAAGAAACAAGGCCTAATTCTCTATTTAGCTGTACTTTGTGTGGTCCTTTAAACCAAGACAAAGTGATTACCCAGCGAGTGTAAATTGTTACCATTGATTTAGTAACATATTACGTCCATTTTGACCTATTGTAAATTTCTACTCAAGATACAGGGTATCTTTTGTAAAAAATGCAAAAAATAGGATAAAAGCAAGCACATAACGAGAATCAACCCTGTAAAATACTTGTAAAAACATGCATAAATTCCAACCCTCAGAAATATAAAGTCACAGAAGAACACACAAAGTCCAAAACATTGTAAATACATATGAAAAACACTCACAAAACTCATGGGAGAAGCTCCACAAAAAGAACCAAAAGAGATCTGCCTATTATTATTTCATATTTAGCCTACCGTAGTGCTGAGGTCAGAGACCAGGACCCTACTGTGCTAGGCACTGTACAAAAACAGAACACCAAAGGCAGGTCTGGGTTGGGTCTCTTTAGCAGCTGTGTGAAAGAAAAGACAGGTGGTAGGAGTGGGCAGCTGAGGGAATCAGTCTGGTGGCAGAGAGAGAAGAGTTGCACTTAGTCTCCCTGGGCATGAGAGACCCAATGGGAAACCATAAAGCAGAAAGATGGAACAGGATCCAGAGAGGACAAGGAGAGCAGATCCACAATTACTGGAGACAAGAACAGATCAACAGAGAGGAGGCTCTTTCAATCATCACTGGAGGGGAAGAGATTGGTGCCACCAGGAAGAGGAGGCAATATCTTTTCCAAGGACTTTCTACTACTACCACTGTAGTATCTAAGCACTTCCCAGCTGACGAAGAAGAGTAGGAGACTGAGGCAGCCAGGGATGGTAGGAGACATTCACCAGCTCCAGGGTCAGAGGTGTTCCTCAGCTAAATTTGTTTAGCTTATTTGGAGACCAGGCAGTATGTGCCAAACTTGGCACCAGCTAAATCTGCCTCTTGTTATTGTGATGTTTTAGTTCTTTATGCCTTAAATGATAAACAATGGCTAATATATATTTTAGAAAATTAAGGTGTGAATTTGTAGTCTATGAAAATAAACTAATGGCCAGGTATATTGTAGGCGGGGATTGTTCTGGCTACCACACCACTCTGCCAGTGTACTTCAAGCTTGACTTACTATTGCCTGTTACAACATTTCAGTGTCATCTCTCTCTGCAGGGGGGCGAAAAGATGGTGCTGAACTTGTGTAGTGGAATGAAATCTATTCTATAAAGGCTTCATATTGTTATTATTCAGATCCAAAGTGATATTAACACAGTGCACTACAAAAGCTCCAAAAGTGTCTTTACGATGCAGGGCACTAATGCTTATTATTTTCATTATGCATTCAACAGGAGACTCCCTGCAAATGGAATCTCATGTCATTACACAGTATGGATACTGCATCCTGACTAGAGGATGACACCAGAACAATCCAGCTCACATTGTTCTTGGTCTGTGGACCTGAAGGGCCTGTTAATGGAAACAAAGGGGAGGGTGGCGAGTTTTTTATACTACTGTCCAAAGACCAAAGGGACTGGATGGCTCAAGAAGATAGAAACTCTCCTTCCTATTGTAGGTCACTGGGTTAAACTAAACAGGAACAAGGTGCTTTTATTCCAGAATCATCTACACATGGAGCTGTTCCTGAATAACTCTGTGTAGACAAATCCTTAGTGGGCAATGAGTGAATTACCCTCTCATCGCAAAAGGCTGTTCCCCATGTCAAGAGGCAAGGCACACTGCAGAATAGCACTGCTGCTTCGCAACGCTGTACCGACTTTCTGGAGAGAGGACCTCATTATACAGGGTTGTCAGTAAGACTGTTCATAAAGAGTAAATTCACATGATTTTTTTTTTTGAACTTCGTAACAAACCTACGGGCAGTTAGGGCTTCCCTGAGCAACTTGGAACTTCATATAAACACCAGGAGAGAATGCAGATCTCTGCCTGACATAGAGTCTCCTAATGGCCTGGGGTACCAGAGAATCTCCATTAGCAGGATAGCTAGTGGTATATACACTGTAATGAACAGGCCATTGCGTGTATATGTTAAAACACAATTATCCAGTCCTGTCCCTTATATAAAAGATTCACATCATTGTCTGTTTTGCATCATAAAATACTTAGTGGACAGCTGAACAGAGCACTAGTACTGGCTGAACTTTCCTAATCCTAAAGGGTGACTCATGACACTGTGTTAATAGAAAAGAACAAGCTTTTAACTCACAATGATGATTGCAAGCAGCATCCTGGTCCATTCTGTTAACTGAAATGAATTCCCTTCTCTTCAAAAGGTAATAAAATTCATATTCTGAGCTTCTCATTGCCTTATTCTGTCATGCTTCCTAATGCCTCTGAGGTTCACTTCTGCCAGAATCAAAAGTGCTTTATTCACTGCTCTAACATTGGGATATCACTCCTCAGCTTCATTTTGGAATCCTCTGGCCTGATGTCAAAGCAGCTTTTGTGGCCACCCCTTCATTGTTATCTCTACAGTATTCTTAATGTGCCTGTGATTTTCCTCATGATATCATACAGAGCACAGTTTAAAACAAAACAACAAGCAAATGGAAACAATACTGATGCAAGCTGATCAAGTGCAAAAGAAAAATTAAGGAACTCACCACTGGTGACTGATCATGTATGATCAAATTACAATAAGGGAAATGTCAGAGGCACTTGTGATTAAAACAAGCTCACTAAGGCCACAGTCCTGCAAGTGACTGCATGCTGGCAGACTCCTATATATGCAGATGCCCATTAGCTTTAACAGGAGCCTGCCCACACTGAGTCCCTCACAGGATTGAGACCGAAATGATTTTACAAGATACAGTTCTGCACGGCCGTTTATTCATCCACAGGCATTTTGAAAGTGCCTATCACAAAGGTAGATGGGATCTGTATCAAAAAGTAGTATTAAGCCCTGGGTTTCAACATAAGATACCAAAAGGAAATCAAAGTTTAAGCTGTCACTCTGTCTTTAACTCACTCCATTAGGGCTAGGTATTTCTAGACATATGATAGGTGGCATCATATACTATTCTGTGATTCCTAGAAGTCCATTTCACGACAGCTTGAGTTAAGTCTGGAGTGGCTGCTGTACCTCCAAGTCACCTCGCTTTTGTCAAAGTTCCTATCTTGCTACTGTAAAGCATCTGGTCAGATAGAATAGTAAGAGATACATCTCCCCAGATACACACACCACAAGCAGAGATGCAACAAGTGAGAGTTTGAACAGGGTAAGAACTGAGCAGAGATTAAAAAAAATTATTGTGAGCAAAATAATCATTGTAATAGTGAGGATATTGGCTAGAGCCAGACTGTGTACAGGCAAAGAAGAGACTGTTAGCACGAAACAGGGAGCACCTCAGGGGACACGCCTACAGACAGTCTGTCACCCACTGCTTTTAACATTCCATTTCAAAGTTTAATTAGATATTAATTTCTGAATGCTTAAATAAAATTAACCCCTTTGAGTGGCCTCAGCGTGCATCAGCTTCCACAGACAAATCTATAACAGAACCGCTATCCCCTTACCCATTACCCTGAGAAAGAAAATTTTAACAATCACCAGAAAGGAAATGTTTTCTAGTTACAAACAACAAGTCTATTATCTATCAAAAGAAACCACTTCTGGTGCCAAGAATTACTTCATCACTGCTACACTGGGAGAAATATTAAATCCTTCACTTAAACACATAAGCAAATAACAATAACACTTTGTACTTGATAAGTTACAGCACTTAATATCTTATCTCAGACAAAGAAAAAGTTCAGGTGCTCTAGTAGACCTTCCCTATAGAGGGAAGGTATGGGTGTGTTTGGGGAGTGGTATACCTAAAACACTACATAAAGCTCCCTTTAGGGGCAGGTGTTGCTTGACTTTCCATTTATATAAGGGAGTGTCCAGGGAGGACTAGAGTTATTGCTCCATCCAGATCACAACAGGGCCCACCTTTTCCTGGAGAGGTACTATAAAAAGCAAGTGCCTAAGTAAAGTCTTGTATCTTGGGATATGAGGTACATGTTAGAATAATAAAAAGTGCTAGTGTAGGGCAAAGGGTTAGACTATTAGGGTTGGAAGGGACCTCAGGAATTCATCTAGTCCAACCCCCTGCTCAAAGCAGGACCAATCCCCAATTTTTGCCCCATATCCCAAAATGGGCCCCTCAAGGATTGAACTCACAACCCTGGGTTTAGCAGGCCAATGCTCAAATCACTGAGCTAGTTATCATTGTTTTCTTTCACCTCACTGTGCTAACAATGTTTTAATGGCCTTTCTAATTTGGTGATGACTAAATGGTGATAACCAATTTGAGAGTTATTAAAATAACTTCATTTGTAAACCTTAATTCTGGATACTCTTTAGCTAACAGACCCCAGGAAAATCTTTCATGTTGAACTGCCTTATATATATTAAGGGCTAAATTTTGCCAATATAACTTGGCCTGAGTAGATCCTTACTCTGTGAGCAGTCCCAGGAACTGCTTAAGGGGAATATTATTTGCAGACCCCAGCCCTAATTAACTGAGTTTTCCATTTTAGAAGTAGTAACATTTAAGCACACAGTGAAATTAATCGTGGTCCCATTGAATTCCGTGGGGCCAGGATTTCACCTACAGTAACTATTGCTGTGACTATCTCTGTGGGTAGCCCCCTCTGTGTGCATGGACCCTCATTAACTTCAGTGGAGCACCCTGTGGGTGCAATCGTCTGCCCAGACAGTTGCAGAATTGGTGTTTGTTTAAGGTGGCAATGTGGGTAATGGAGCCAAGCAGTTCTGTTTTCTATCCCATTGTTTAACTACTAATTAATGACTGCTTCCATAAAAACAATGGCAACGTGACAATGAGTGAGGCCAATATTGAAACTGTAGATTTTGTCCTCCACAAAATAAAAGCGATTAGTCTTTTGAAATATCTGTTTATTACTTATAGGTACAGAATGGCTGTGTAAATATTTGAGGCCAGGTTCATCTCTGCTGTTAGAGTTTCACTGGTGATATATTCATAGATTCCAAGGCCAGAAGGGACCATTGTGTTCATCCAGTCTGACCTGCTGTATAACACAGGCCAGAGAACTTCCCCAAAATAATTCCTCGACCAGATCTTTTAGAAAAACATCAAATCTTGATTTAACAAATCCGTGATGGAGAATCCAGCATGTCCCTTGGTAAATTGTTCCATGGGGCCTGTAGTGTTATTTACTTTGTCAAATAATCAGACACCTTTTATCATGTGTATAACCATTGTGCCTAACTACTACAGAATGTAGCTAAATCTACACACCTGCCAATACCTATGGAGAATTATCATGCCATCTTAGATTATTGGCCTGTCTATCTAAGGTACTGATGGCCCCCATGAGCATACTATCTGAGTCCCTCAGAATGTTTAATGCATTTATCTTCACAACCCAGTGAGGTGGGAAGCACTATCAACCTCATTTTAAGATGGGGAACTGAGGCAAGATAGGTTCAGTGACTTGTCCAACTTCACACAGGATGTCTGTGGTTGAGTAGGGACTTGAACCTAGCTCTACTTAAGGCCTAGCCTAGGAGCCTAACTACTGGACCAGCCCTCCTCATCTACTATAGCAGGGGTTCTTAACCTTTGTCTTTGAAACCCCCCCACCCCCAATGTGCTACAAAAACTCCATGGCCCGCCAGTGCCATAACTGTTTTTTGCATATAAAAGCCAGGGCCAGTGTTAGGGGGTAGCAAGCAGGGCAATTGTGTGGGACCCCAGAGAAGCTACAGTGCTCAGGATTTGGCTTCAGCCCCGGGTGGCAAGGCTCAGGGCCCAGAGCTTCAGCCCCATGTAGTGGAGCTTCGGCTTTCTGCCCTGGGCCACAGCAACTCTAATGCCGGCCTTGCTTGGCGGACTCCCTGAAACCTGCTTGCAGCCCCTCAGGGCCCCTGGACCTCTGGTTGAAAACCACTGTATTATAGTGTCTTTTTATGACCTATGGTTAATGTTGCTGCTGATACTTTGAAGGAAGTTGACAACCCTCCATAATACCCTTAACAAACAGCACAGTGCTGCAACATGAGCGAGGAAATCCATTCTGGTCCTGGCGTCTGATTGTCATCTTAAACCCCAAACCATACTCCAGCAAGAAGGCAGAGAGACTTAACACGCGTGACACTTGCCAGTGCAAAAGTGGTGGTGCGGGAGCAACAGGCTAGAAGCAGCTAGTTGAGGATGGAAAGTAAAGGATGGAAAGCCCTATAGCCTGAGAGCTGGATGGAGACACACCCATTGCTGGCAGCGGGCAGTGGTAGCCACAGCAGGAAGATACAGGGCTGCATCCTGCAGATGAGAGGTCACTGCAGAAGAGTTACATGAGGTTGTTGTTACTTTTTACACCCCTAGATTGGCTGGCCCCCAGGGACAGGGATGGGAATTGTTGGGTTTATCATTTTAATTTATCACCATTAAAGGCACTCTGTGTAGAATACTTGCAATTTTTGTACCAGCAGCCCTTGTAAAGGAACCCTCTTTCTCATCTGAAATGTGCAAATGTTCTTGGAAGTGATGGCTGGAGCCTGAAGAGCCTAGTGCATGGAGCATCTACGGCACTTGCCTCTGAGTGCAGGGTAAACCTAGCATGCTAGGTGGGCATTGATGCAGATGTATAGGGGACGGATGTACCATAACACACACAATGACATGCTGCCGTAGAGGCAGTTAGAGTATTATTCCTGCCACATTTTCCAGGTGTTTGGATAGTTCAGCTAAGCACTCAAACTTGTAGGTACTTAGCCAATTCCATACTCCAGACCTTTTGAAGTTTGCCCATACTGATTTAAATATGTGTGGATGTTGAATGGAAAATCTTTATAGTACAGACTATCAAACGTGGAGGCCAGTGATTTACTTGTGAAATTCATACTGTGATGAAAGCCACTCAGAAGGAGTTGAAATCTTTGACCAAAGTAAAGGGTGTGTCATAACAGAATGCACAAATGAGAATGTATTTCCAATATATTGTAACAAATGTATAGCCACCGAGGCCTCCACAACTGTCACTGTGCTGTATGCTATGGCCAATCAGAGCTTTGCAGCAACAGTAGGAGTAGAACTCAGTTTCCTCTGCATCAAAAGCACTAAGACGTGAGCTAAAAGACAGTCGATCCAGAAGGGGGTCTATGGCATCTGCATACCTACACTTAAAAACACATGCACAACACACCTACTTCGGGCCCATCTGCAACTGATGGCATGGGCACATTCTTCCATCTACACAAAGCCCCACTGACCTCAGCCGGACCCCACGAGGGCACAGTGGTTGCATCCATGTGCAGCCGATTGCAGGACCAGAGCATGAGTCATCAGCTAACAGCCATATCTTATATTTGTAATAACTCCTGTGCCACTTTCTTCTACTGGCCCCATACTGTTTGTTGCTCTCACTTGTTTCATCTCGTCTTATATGCAGACTGTATGCTCCTCAGGGCAGGGAACACATCTGTCTTATTTATTTACAGGACACCTTTTTTGTGCTCAATATAAATAAATTTTATTAAACAGACTAATAGACGCAATGCTCTGTTCCCCACCCAAGCTGCCAGCTGTAACTAATAGGAACAAATTAAAAATTTTGAACTGGAATTTCTACTATATAGGAAAGGGGAGGGGGGTATCTCAGGGAAGTAAAAAGAAAGAGTCCTGCTACCACTAGTGAAGCTAAGACCTTGTCGCAGCAGGCACTGTTGGGGCACTGAATCCATCTCTAAACTGCAGGGCAGTCTGGCAGTGTAAAGGGGCCTTAGTGCAAATGAGAATAAGGCCCCAAGTCTCAGGGATTGTGTGTTCCTGTCTATTTTACACAGGGATGTCCACACAGTAAATAATCACTCCCAGCAATGGGCTATTACCCACATTTCCTTCACCATCTCATTCAGCGCTGCTGAATCCATCCCCATGCATACTGAAGTCAAGGCAAGTTCACACGTTGTAAACACTTTTCTTCTGGCACAGGAACATGAAGGAATAATGGGTCTGGAAGCAATGTAAAATTGTCACATTGATGCAGGGACTAACAAAGTGACCCCTGGGCTTTGGCTCATAGCAGCCAACACTGTGTATGGAGCCCCCTGGATTTGCAGGAGGTGCTTGAGTCACCAGAGAGAGAAGGCAGAATGGCTCTTTGCAAGGTGCAGAGAAATCATGTTCACTGCACAGTGTTTAAAGAAACAACGCAAAGAAGAGTGATTATAGAACATGCTCTTGCCTTTGCAACTTGCCTCTCCCTCCAGCTTTGTCTCTTGTTCAGCATAGTGCAGTTGAGGTGGGGCGAGGGAAAGAGGGACACTTCTCCAGCTTCAGCACTAGGGGGTGCACCAGGGTCACTCAGCTTCTCGCCTATGCAGAAAGAACAGCTAGCAAGAGATGCTGCAAAAATAACGCAGGTTGAATGATCGGAGATTTAGGGAGGAGAGGCAACTTAACTAAATGGTACATTACCCAAAACACTTTGTTTAGCACATGCTTTATATACTGGACATGGTGGGACATGAAGCACTAGCACTGAGGCTCCCTGTGTTTTGCTGATGAACAAGAACGCAAGGCAAACTTGGAGAATGAAATTGGCTTGGGGTGATGCTGTTAAATCCTTGTTTGTGAGTGTTTAACACACACACACACACACACACACGCCTTGGGGATTTCCTGCAGTGAAACCGACACTCCATCTGCTTACCAGGAAAGCCAACATAGTGTTAATAAGCATCCAGGATGCACAGACCATATTGGACTTTAAACTGGAAATAAATTATCTTTTTAAATTTTGGTGGAACACAAAGAAGCTTTTAAAACTAAAGAAATGAGTGATGTGTGCTTGAAATGATTTTGGTGTTGCAAATTGCCAGGCTCTTATTGTGGAGCTGATGAAAATAAATGAAGCTCTAGGTTGTTGGGCCTCCCCCCTCCCCACCCCTTCTAATAAATGAAATGAAAAAGCACCATTATTGTACCACCTGCTTCTAATTCCTAACTGTGGTAACTTAATTCTGAAATTGTTTGTTAGCTATGTAATATCCCAGCCATTAAAAATACGGAGAGGCCATTAAGTTCTTTAAACATTGCACTGGATAGAAAAGGTGCAACTAGCTTCAGTTTTTATTTCAGTGAAGTGGCTTCTCTAGGGGAGAAATATATTTAAAATGGTACAAGTGCCTACTGAAAAAATCTGTTAGTTTAACACACCGAGAATCAGGGAAGTAAAGACATATGAAATGTGAACATATTTATTTAAACATTTCTTAAAAAGTAAGCCATGCTGCTCTATGTTTATATTTTTAGTACTAGCCTAGAAAAGTATGTATTTCACATAAAATTTAATAAGAAAGGTATGAAATTATTATGCAGTATTTTAGATGAAAATATATAGAACAACTATGCGTGTTTGCATGGTGTATAATGATATATTTCTGGGGTGCCTACCACTATGGTATACAGGTGCAATGTATATATTATGTGGGTTGTATAGAGGGTATATGCATGTGTATCATGTATATTATATATTGTCAGGGTTACAGTTCCTTATTCTAAGCATGATATGTGTCAGTTTATATGCTCTGCATATATCTGTTTCACAAATTATTCTTTTAATATAATTTTCAGGACAAGCTAAAAGGTGTGTTTTCTTGATTTTTTTTAAACCAAAACGTCATTTATTTTGGCTTCTAAATTTCAGGATTTTGTTCATTTTTATAAGGGACAAGATTGAGGTCAGCAGAACAGATCTTCTGCAAAAGATTTCAGCATAGGAGAACACAGTCTTTGCACAGTGTTATTCATCACTGGACAGAATGTGATGTTGTCCATCAGATTTACTTCTAGTGCTTAATCCAAGCACAAAGATGAGGAAAGGGTTAATATAACTGTCTCTGGATCCAAGTCAGCTGTGACAATTTTCAGCACATTGCATTGCTGAAATATACATAGAAATAAATAGGAGTTCCTTAGCTCATGAAAATAAATTTTAAGTATTTTATTATTACCTCATGTAAGCATTATTTTAAACATTTCTTGGACCTGTGTGTGTCCGATAAGGACAGATAGAAAAGGCTCTAAGCATTTGTTGCAATGGGTATTATTGTACAGTTCTTCCAAAATCTCACACAACTGCTAACCTATCCTCTTCCCAGCTCTGAACCCAGAAGTTAAGCCAAGCAGCCTCAGAACAAATTCCATTAAAAAAAAATCTTTCTGAGCTTTACATTGGCACATGGAGATGTCCTGTTAGCTACAAAATCTGGCTGTATCAACCAAGGACATATTCCAAATACAAATGTGAACAAAAGTAC